>NW_008355477.1:3149833-3208306 GCF_000622305.1 Nannospalax galili
TTTTCCCTACAATGACATAATTTTGTTTCTCTTTATTGTGAATAGAACTCTTGTGTGTGTGTGTGTGTGTGTGTGTGTGTGTAATATTCTTTGTCAATTCATCTGTTGATAGGCACGTAAGCTGATTCTATTTTCTGACTCTTGATAATACCACAGCAATAAACATGGATATACAAGTATCTCTAGGGCATGCGGACTTCTTCTTTCAGATATATATCCAAGAGTGAAATAGTGACTCATATAAATGATAGCTCAATTTTTAGCTTTTTTTTGTGTGTCTTTTTTGAGACAGGGTCTCCCTGTAGCCCTAGCTTTCCTGGAACTCATTATGTAGACCAGGCTGGCCTCGAACTCACAAAGATCCGCCTGCCTCTGCCTCCCAAGTGCTGGGATTAAAGGCATGCGCCACCACACCTGGCTATTTTTAGCTTTTTGAAGAACCTCCATATTGATTTCCACCATCAGTGTGTAGTGGTTCCTTTTCCCCTACATCCTCACCAACATTTCTTGCCATTGTTGGCTTATTGATAGTCTATATTTATCTGTTGGCTAAAAATGTTGAAAATATTTTCATATATCATTTTCATTTTTTCCATTGAGAACTGGTTGAATAATTTGAGGGTTTAAGTTTTTGAGATCTGTATATATTTTGGATATTAATCCTTACTCAAATGAATACCTAGCAAAGATTTCCCCTTATTCTTTCTGCTGTCTCTACACTGTGTTAATCATTCTTTCATTGTGTAGATTTTTTAATTTTGTGAAATTCCATTTGTGAATTGTTGCTATTATTTCATGAGCTACAAGATTTTTATTTAGAAAATTGTTGCCTGTGCTTATATCTTGAAGTATTCTCCCTGTGTCCTTATTTCTTGTTGTTCTTCCATCTTGTTTGTGCACTATGTGTTTACAAATGTACTGTCTTTCCTTTTGGATCTCTGGCAAGATTTTTATTTAATGAAATAATTAACTCCAAAATTATCATTGTGTAAAAATTCAGCACTTGGTAAACTAAGGCAGGCAGATTATGGAGAATATTTTTTAAAGTGACTATTTATAAATTATTGAATTAGGTTATGCTATGGGAAGAAAATTTCATACTTCTCAATTGTTGAGAACAGAATCTTAAGAAGTATCATTTTAAGAGGATAAAAACTCAGTTCTACGCAACTGCAAAGAACAGCAATCGGTGAGTCCTTCCTTGTAACACAGAACATTCTATTATTACATGAGCTTCAATCATAAACATGCTCAAAAAATCAGACCAATCAGTCTGTCTTTAGTGTGAAGGACCAAGGATGCCATATAGGCCCTTGGGCATTGGTGTACATTTCCTAGTTTCCAAAATTTTGAGTACCAGCTTCACAGAACTTTACTGAAGAGGATGCCCAGCCCTATCATTTGCCTACAGACCCCTACCCCAATGTTGCCAATTTTTACTGTCGTTTTTGGATTTATTATTTTTATTTTACTTGTATAAATGTATAAGCCTGCATGTATATAAGTGTACCCATGTTGTGCAATACATGCAGAGATCAGAAGAGGGCATTGGATCCCTAGAACTGGAGTTACAGATGGTTGTTAGGCACTATGTGGGTGCTGGGAATAGACCCGGGGTCCTCTGTAACAGCAGCCAGTGCTCTTAACTGCAGAGCCACCTCTCTAGCCCCTTTTACTGTCTTTCTAACCTAAACCATGCTGTCATTTTTGCCCCAAAAGATTGTTCTTCAATATGTATTTGTGTGTGTATATATGTGTCTATGATGTGTGTATGTTAACATATGTGTATGTTTGTGTGTAGTACAAATGCACCCATACTATGACACAGGTGTAGGGGTCATGGACAACCTTGTGAGTTGTCTGAGACAAGGCCTCTTGTCATTCACCACTGTGTACTCCAGGTTAGCTGACCTGGGAGGTTCTGAGGATTCTCGGCCTTCCATCTTGCCTTAGGAGCACTGAGATTACACATACACACACACACACACACACACACACACACACACACACTGCTATGCCTAGATTAAACTGGGCTCTGGGGATAAGAACTCAGGTCCTCATGCTTCTGTGGCAAGTACTTTTACCCATAAGCCATCTCCTCAACCTGTCCATATATAATGTCAACATTATCATCACAAAGAGCTACTTGGGGGCGGGGCATGGATTACATACAATATTTGTAGATACTGGACAGAAAGAAATTTGAGCTATTTCTTTTTCATTAGAAAGCATAAAAACAAGTAGAAGAGATGATAGAGAAAGAGACAGAATGCAAAGGATAAAGGAATATATAGTCCATGCCCAATGATGATAAATGATTTAGCTAAACACTAAAGAATGAAGGCTAAAATTTCAGTGAGGACTTTGTAAACATATGATGGGGATTTTTTTATGCATTACATACTATGCTTGATTGCTGGAAAGAGAACTGAAATAGGAGTTTGTTAGGATTATGTTAAATAATGCAAGAGTTAATTTTTCACACACCTTAAACAAGTGAAAAGATTTATATAACAGTTCAGGGTGTTGTACCTTAGGTTTTCTTTTTCTTATTGAGACAGAGTCCATGTATCCTAGGCTACTTTCAAACTCTCTCTATAGCCAAGAACTTCCGATTCTCCTACCTCCACCTCCAGAGTGCTTTATTACTAAAGGTATTTATTACCACATCCATTTAGGTGATGCTGGGGACTGAACCCAGAACTTCATGCATGGAGTCAAACACTCTATGATCTGAGCCACATCCCTAACTTATACCTCAGATTTCCTGTTCTGTAATTGTTGGTATGAGCATGTTGTCTCCAGATTTTTGCATTAGACTATACCCACCCCATCAATATGACAGACTAGGTCAGCTCATCTCCAGGTAGCCCATGGCAAGTCTAAGAAGGTCAAAGTCTAATCTCAGATGATGAATTAGCTAAGCTCACATCTTACCTGTAGGCTTGCTTGCCAAAGCAGACAGTGAAGGCTACAAGGAGGGCTGCATATGGAATTTACAGAGCCTAAGAAGGAAATTTGGAAGACTATTTTTTCCCGTTTTGTTTAGCCTTAACTTGGTGAAATTAATTGTAAAGAGATGCTGGAGACTGAGGGAGCTGTTTGTATGCAAAGTGTTCTCTGCCTCAATTGCTCTCTTGAATTTTGGCTGACTGCCCCGTTTTATGTGGGATTCTGGATAGAATTTGTGCACTTCTCAAAAAAAAATCAATTTTAGATTTTATAAAAGGATTCACGTGTTATTACTCCCAAAGGAGAAATTGAGACCATTTTTTAAAGAGAAAGTCAAAAGAAAGAGTTTGGTCTTTACAGTCACTCCAATAATTGGCTGACATAATGATTTAAATTCATCTCTTCCCATGAATTTAAGTCAGGATTTATTAAAAAATATTAAACACTAAAATGAATAAAAGGTATGTATTAATCCACACAGGGTAATTGACAGCCATTCTTAAAAATAACAGTTCTGTAAACTGAATTTAAATAACTGTAAACAGATCTAGATATTTAATATAAAGTCTATATATGTTGGAGTATTTTTGTATTGTAATTCAAAAATCTTTAATTAAAAATATAACACCATTTTTCTTTCTGAGACTGTATATTACATACATATGTATTCATAAAGTTATATAATATGTACATGTATACGTGTATAAGATTTCTAAATTTGCCATCCTTTAAAAACCACCTGGGGAATGATGAGAAGAAACTGGATCTGATTGTTTCTCACACTTTCAGAAGATGTAGATGATCTTCATTCAGCCTCTCAGATCTGTTACAGCAGCTCAGAGGACCATGTATTAAACCAAGTACAAGTAGTTTAGGAGAAAACTGTGATTCACATTTTTGTGCAAAGTAAGCTCCGACAGCAGAAGGTCCAGTAGTATCCCTTCAGCTGTTTGAATCAAAGTGCTTAGGTTACTGTTGTCTCCACTGAGTCGACTGGAGAAATCGCCTCCATCTTCCTTCTCTTTCCCTCTTAGAAGTGCTAAAAGGAGAATGGCTTTATGGCTTGGGGCTATTGGAGCAAGGATCACATTGCCAAGTTCCTGTGGTCCAAGGCTAAGTGGACTTCTTGCTTCCTGGACGAAAGCATTTGAATACTATTGTGTTAAGGGAAGCAAGTTACTTTGACCCTTGCTGCCCCCTCAAAATGGAAATGTAGGGAGGTAGGCCTTCATTTCTGATGACTGAGTTAACCAGGGATGTGTGTGTACAGATAGGACTCAGAAGTAAATATCAAAGCACAGAACTTGGAGTAATCAAAAGCCATTTGAAAGGGGGTTTTGTAATTTGTACCTGTTTTAGTGAGCAATCAAATTAGAGAGTCTTGTCTCCTGAACTCTACAGAGATTACCATGAAGGTGGAAAGCAGCCCTCTTTGCCTGTTGGGTTGCACCCAGGGAATTCCCTTGCAGAAGACGCTGCAATACATTGACCCTATGACAAAAAATCATGGCTCTGATACTGCAAAGTCCCTGTGATTTTTTGTGGACTGTACTTTTCTGAATAAGTAGTTTATTGCTTCCTAAGTGTCATAATTTTGAATTTTGGCAGTTTTGTTTTTGAAATATCACATCATCATCCTTTCCTCATGATAGTTGCAAGTTATTTGCAATGTTCAAACCCTATGTATGTCAACCAAGTCTAGATGATTCTGTGATAACCATCATTAGGGTACTACAAGGAACAACTGCTGTCAATGCATTTAACTCTGGTTCAGATTCCTTTCAGACTTGCTGGAGCTGCAGAGATGTATGGTATTTATTCCGGCCTCCTGAAATCACAGTTAAGATCAGTGTTCAACAAGTGTTCTTTGAGCGGTTGTTTTACAGTAGGCATGGGCCTAGGATCCTGGGTAAAGAGATTACTATGACAGCTTTGTCTTTGAGGAGAACAGTGTTTTGGAAGACAAACCAAATGAAACAGGTAAGATAGATGTTCTAGCAAAGGTACTACTGGGAAGTCAGCAGAGACTCCTTTAGGAGGGTAGGAAGGTGAGTCAGGAAACATCCCTCTAGGAACTCCAGGGAGGCTACTGTGAGCTATAACTAGCCAAGGAAAAATGAAAGCAGTGGAAGAGAAGTGATGGGTGTGGTGGTGGGAGGAAGACATAATAAACTGAAAGAAAATTCCTTGTGTAAACAAGGAATCATTTTAATCTGTGACCTTCAGTTGTAAGGGACATTTTCCAAAGTGAGAAGCCAAGAAGGTGGATGGCTACAGTTTAGAATGTTCGGAGCATGGAGAGGATGTTACTTATATATGGCTAGTTCTAGAAAGTGGATTGCACTTCTGAATACCTCCCAGAATCCTGACTAGTCTGAATTTTTTAGGGGAGGTGTTGAGGCAGGGACTCTCTATAGCCCCAGCTATCCTGGAACTCATTATGTAGACCAGGCTGGACTTTATCCCACAGAGATCTATCTGCCTCTACTTCCCAAATGCTGAGATTAAAGGTGTGTATCACCATGGACCAGCTTAGTTTGAATTTTTTTATGTGTACAAATATTTATCAATACAGTGTACCCTGCTTTAAAATTCATATCCTATTGAAAATTTATCTACAAAAAATGAATACAAATTTGAGCTTGCTTCCTGTGAGTGTTCTAGGACAAGATGGAATGATAGGATTTCAAGGGCCATATATGGACATGGGTACTTCAGAATCTTCTGCTTTTCTGGTCTTAGAGCGCGTGGCTTGTTGTGCAAGTTGACTCCAGTATAGATAAATGCAAGCCCAGTTTAACACCAAGTGACAAGTATGTATTTAAAAGTAGAATAAGATTTCAAGGAGAGCAAGTTCACAAGGAAAATTCTGCTTTCTTTCCCTCTTTTTCTTTCTTTCTTTCTTTCTTTCCTTCCTTCTTTCTTTCTTTCCTTCTTTCTTTCTTTCCTTTTTTAAGGAACACAGATTCACTAGGCTTTTAAAAACGGAGGAAATGAAGTGAGTGAGGGTAGGGAGGTAAGGGTGGATCTGAGAGGAGTGGGAAGGGGTTTGAATATGATCGAAATATAATGTATGAAATTCTCAAAGATTTAATAAAATATTATTTTAAAAGATTTTTTCTTATTTTAACTGTTTTCCGTGTGTGTGTGTGTGTGTGTGTGTGTGTGTGTGTGTGCCACATGTGTGCAAGTACTCACAGAGACTGCAGGATTCCCTGGAACTGGAGTTACAGGTGTTTGTGAGCCACTGAAATGGGTGTTGGAAACCAAGCTCAGGCCCCCTTGCAAGAGCAGCGAGGGGTTTTGGTTACTGAGTATCACTCCAGCCCCAGTTCTACTTTCTATGACACTTAAAACACCAATCAGTGAAGGAGATATTTTGTCAAATAGTTAAGAAAAATATATAAATGCAACAAAAGAACAGTTAAATACTTGTTTTTGTTTGATTGGTTGTGATTTGTGTTATTCTAGAAGAAATGGGGCTGGGAATATTTTCCACACACAAAATGAACCTACCTGACGTTTCTATAAATAGCAAGCTGGTTTCTCTTTGGTAAGATTTCTGTATCCTACAAAATAATTGAGATTTTAGTAGAAATGAATATATGGAAGATAGAATCATTTCTTTGGACTTGTAAAATTCTAGGAGGGAAAGGATGAGAGCCAAAAGTAAGAAAAAGAGAAAAAAAGAAAAGTATGATTTCACTTTTCTCATCTGAAGGTCAGTGAATATTTTCAGTTAAAGGTCAGATATTTTAGGTTTTGCAGTCCATTCAATCCCTGTGACAGCTGTTCACTTGTGCTGGTGTATGTAGGAACTGTTATAGATAAATACTTAAATGAATAGGTGTGATTGTGCTCTAAGAAGACTTTATTTATGGGGGGGAGAAGTATTTGGATTTCATATAATTTTCACATCCTATAGTAATAGTTCTTTGATTTTTTTTCTTACCATTTGAAAAATGTCCTAAGCCCTGCACTAAATCTGAGACAAACATTTCCCCACAAGTTTGTTCTTTCAGAGACTCTTGGTTGAAAAGCAGCATCCTTGCCCTTTTAAGTTTTGGGGAACTTATTGAATGATGACTTTTCCCTGATGGTATTTTCCTAGGTTTCTTTCAAATGCTTTTTCTCCTGTGACACTTTCCAACATCAGTCGTTATGCATTTATTAAGCACTCACCATGAAATGAAATGCTGAGGACAGACGTCAGAGGAAAAGAAAATATTAGCAATAGTACGTGGTACAGAAGCGCCTCTATTTATGGAATTTCAACTTGTGCACTTCCAAAGATACAAACAAAACCAGACTCTGGAGCAAAGCCCTCTGGCTCACTCCACGCTGCCCAAATAAGCATCAGGAGCTTCTGGGAGCTCTTCTTATTTCTCCTCCTATATGTCTTTGATTTCTCATTTATTCAGTCCATTGAATATTTACTTTGTTTCTGCTTGGTGTTAAGCAATTTTACATGAATTACATCTTCTGTGATAGCCTCAAGGACATGAGAGAGAAGGGATGAGCAGAAGGGATGGCAAGGTAGAGCAACTTTTTAAAAATGGAGGTAAGTCAGAAAATCTGTCCCCAAAGTCCTTTGACAGGAAGGTCTATTTTGAGGGCAAAGATGCCATCATACCTAGTACTGATATACATATATATTATATAGATAATATACATCCCTCTAAACTAACAAGAAGAAAATACCACAATGCAATCACGCATTAATGAATCCAATATATTTAACTCACTGGCTACTCTAGCTTAGCAGCATGTTTCACTATGATGTATTCTTTTTTTTATTTTAAAGAATACTTTATTATTTTTATTTTATATGTATGAATGTATTACCTGCATGTATTTCGGTACACCCATGTTGTTCAGTGTCCAGGGAGGTCAGAAGAGGACATTGGATTCCCCTGAAACTGGAGTTACCGATAGATTTAGCCACCATGTGGGTGCTAGGATTCGAACCCTGGTCTTCTGCAAGAACAACCAGTGCTCTTAACCACTGGGCCATCTCTCCATCCAGCAGTACGGTGTATTCTTTATTCTTTCTCATGATCTCAAGATTGACTCGGATCTGAAGCTCTCTGCTACTGTCCAACTGTAACACATTATTATACGACGTACTACAAGCAGAAGAAAAGATTCAAATTTGAAACTGAAGGGACAATGTCTACTGAATACGTATGACTTTTGAATCATAATAAAGGAAGAAAACAGTAAGTCAAACCATTGTGAATCAAGGGCCGTCTATGTCTTTACAACTATGTATCTAAAATCTAGATTATACACACCAAACACCATCTTAATGCTCACCAAAATACTGTGTTGGCTGGAAATATAGCTCAGTAGTAGAGTGCTTGTACGGCCCGTGTCAGGCTTGGGGTTCAATTTCAAGGAACGCCCCCAAAATGTGATAGTTGATAAATGATAGTGTTACATGATTGATGAAATAGAGAAATTTTGAGCATGTCCCTGGATCATTAGTATCTTGGGCCCATTTGTGTTAGTTCAGGAGAAATATAATGGGCCTGTCATAGATGTTTCTAAAAGTATGCAGCTTTGGAATCTGCATGACCTTAAAATTGGTGGTGAAATGGTAAGCAAGGTTATTGGAGCAGCTGAGAAATACCTTCAGCATGAACAGACAGCTTACCCCGTTAAAAAAAAATCCCTGTCTAAAATGAAATCAGTATAATGTGGAAAAAGAGGACAGATAAAGTGTTCATCAGCAAGGAGGCCATTCAGGTATATTGCCATGCCTAGGAAGACTGAGCCGTGGAATGTGGAACTACATCTACCATAGCTAATGAGACTCTGGTATAGAAAAAGGATCACAGACATCCTTTATGCTTAACTTTAAATTCTTTTTATTCTTTGATAATTTCATACAGTGTATTTTGATCCTATTCAATAAGCCATCTCCTTTCAGATCCACTCCCAACACTCTAACCCCTTTGTGTCTTTTTTTAAGAAGTCCATTGAGTACAATTTGCCATCTCCTGGAACATGGTCAACCTACCCGGTTTCAATACCCTTAAAGAAAAGTGATTGCCTCTTCCTGTAGTGATCAATTGCCAATAGCCCCTTAGCTAGGGCCGGGGCTTCGTGCCTACCTCTCTGTCCACATGGCAATTTTATCTGGCTTGAGCTCATATAGGTCTTGTGCATGATGTCACAATCCCTGTGAGTTTATTTGTGCAATATTTTTTAAATTTCATTTATTATTTTTATGTTATGTGTATGAATGTCTTGCCAGCATGTGTGTAATTGCACCCATGTTGTGCAATGCCCGAGAAGGTCAGAAGAAGGCATCGGATCCCCTGGAACTGGAGTTACTGACGGTTGTTAGTTGCCATGTGTGTGCTGGGAATCAAACCCTGGTCCTCTACAAGAGCAGTTAATGTTCTTGACTGCTGAGCCATTTCTTCTGCCCCTGTGGGCTAAAACTTTAAGGCCAAAGTGTACTGATGACTTTGGTGTTCTGCTCAGATTATCTCAGATATTTTTTATGGAATCTGGTAGTCTGATTTATTTAGTACAGATGTACAACTACCTTGTTATACAATTGAAATGATTTTAGAAATAGTTTTAATTTCTAATCCAAATACAAGTATTAAATGGTTTCTCATCTGAGAGTAGGATCTGAGAATGATTACAGAAAGGATAGCATTAGTTTTCCAATTTTGGTTTTAGACTAATTAGGGTGTTTTTATGCCCTTAGTGAGCTTAGGAGCCTGGATCGATCTGAAAGTAAAAGTTATTTGTGGTAGTTAGAAGGTTTTATGATTGGGATGTTTGTATGTATGCTTTTGTGCTTCTTTGTCTAAGTGGTATCTAGCAGTTTTTGTGATTCATTCTGTATTTTCTGTTGCTATGATAGAAACACCCTTAAATCTTTTTATTTGTCTCTGTTGGTAAAGTTCTTGCTACACAAGCATGAGGACCGGAGTTCAGATCCCTGGTCCTCATGTAAAAATCCAGGCATTACAGAGCATACCTGTAATCGTAGTGCTAGGAAGTAGAGATAGATCACTGGAGCTTGGCTGGTCAACCTGCCTAACTGAATCAGTGAGCTCCAGGTTCAGTGAGAGACCGTATTTCAGAAAACAATGTTAAAAACCAAGATGGAATGTGATTGAGGAAGATACCTAATGTCACTGACCTCTGGCCTCTACAGTCACACTTGAACATATACATGTAACGACACACTCACAACATCACACATACACACACACACACACACACACACACACACACACAAAACCAATTCTGGATCTGTCTCATTTTGTAGTTTCTAGTGAACAACATTTGAACTTCTGCAAAGGATTTGTTATGGGATTCTGGAATAGTTTTCCTGCACCCACAAGGACCAGGAAATGCCTAAGAGTTTGTATCATCCTGGGGGCATCCCATAGACCATGGCTGGTGAGAGGGAAACTATGTAAGTCAGTGGTTCCCTTGGCTTAAAGGGGAACAAATTCTTGGATTTCTTTACACTCCAAAGCTCTGACAAGAGGGTCAGACTGAGACTGGGAGAATCCTAGAAGTTCTTCCCTTGCTTGACTTCTTCCTTTTCCCAGTTCGGTTTTCTGTACACCTTTACCAGTTTCTCTTGGGAGTATATCCTTAGCAAATTATCTGCATATCACCTCTTGTTCCTAGTGTCTGGTTGTTTTATTTTTTTTTGGGGGGGTAATGTATCTAAAGCAATAAGCAATTATATCATTAAGCATAAAATTTTGTCTTTAGTTGTCATGAAAAAAGTACATGAGGGGCTAGAGAGATGACTCAGTGGTTAAAAACACTGACTGTTCTTACAGAGGACCCGAGTTCAATTCCCAGCACCCACATGGTGGCTAACAACCATCCATAACTCCAGTTCCAGGGTATCCAATGCCCTCTTCTGACCTCCTCAGGCATTGCATGACACAGATGCACTTATACACATGCAGGCAATATACTCATACACATAAAATAAAATAAACAAAATATAGAAAGAAAAAAGTAAATGAAAGAATGAAGTGGATGAATTAATGGAAGCCGATCTTTAGCCTTGAAACACTCAGGTTAAGTTAGGGAAACAAGGAAGGAATAAAACACTAAAAGACTATTAGATCTTAAAGCTGGAAGTCTTATAGGTAAACTTCTCAGGTAGTATAGTCCGTCCAGCTGTAGGCCACCCAGGCTCACTTTAAATATTACCAAGGATGAAGATACTACCTCTTGCCTTCTGTCACTTGAGCCACTCTATTTTATATGAAATCTCTCCTTCCTCTCCCCATCTCCCCTTCTTTTCACACCTTCACTCTCTCCTTCCCTCTATTTCTTTTTGCATAGAATTCATGTGCCATGCAACTCACTCATTTAAACTGAACAAACATCTCCACAGTCAATTTTAGAGGATTTTCATCAGACCTAAAAGAAGCACTGTAGCTATGGTTTAGCTATTACACCCTCAACTCCTCAACCACCACTCCCCAGCCCTAGGCATTTACAAATATTCTATTGTTCTGTGTAGATTTCCTTACTCTGGATATTTCATATTAGAGGAATGATATAATATATGATCTTTTCTGACTGGCTTCTTTCAATTCTCATCAGCATCTCAAGGTGCATTCATATTGTACCATGTTACAATACTTCAGCTCTTTTATAACCAAGAAATCATCTGTTGAGTGGCCAGACCACATTTTATTTGTTCATCCATTATTAATTATTCATTATTATGAATAATTCTGTTATGACCATTTTTGTACCGGTTGTTGGGGGGGGTATATATTTTCACATCTCTTGGTTATATACTTAGAATTGATAAGGCAGAAATAGAAAAATTTTTTCTTATCTTCAGCCAAAACTCAAGTATTCATAACTTCTACTCTTGGGTTTTTTCCAGGCTTCTGGAGAAAAATGAACAAAGACTTTCCTCTCTTATGCATAGCATCCCTTCAAATCATTCATCATTGTCTTCACGTCCTCCTTCAACTTTTACAGACTGAATCTCTTCTGTTCCTTTCATCATTCCATTGCAGAAATGGTAGTTTCAGAAATGCAAACTGAGAGCTTTGAAGTTGTTACATTATCTGTTATAATGTAAAAAACAGTTTTCTTTTGTTTCAAAGATAACATTTTCCCATCAACAGCAGGGAACTACTGGCTGATAATTTTCTTAATTTTCTAAGATGGGAGACAAGAAATTACTTTGGGGGTAAGAAGACATCTCATAGACTCTGAAGAGGTTTCCTCTTTGTAAAATGAGAAGGGCTAATAATTAGTGGAACTTAAGTACATTTTTCATTTCTTAACATGTTGATGTGAAAAATTCTATAGTTTTGAAAATTAAATTTAATGCAAATAAGGTATTTCAGAACTTTGAAAGAAGTCATGTTATATGAAGACAATAGGAAAAAACTTGACAATATCATAGGAAAATGTGGCGAGCCATTTATAGGTTTGGGGTTCTACTGAATTGAATCAAATGTTATTATTCATTGCTGTTTCAGTAACTGTGAATGGATCTGATTCTCAGTTAATCATATACGTAGGGATATTTCCCACCTTTCAAAATACAAGATCCATCACTTAGCATAGCTTGCACTGTTCATATTAGCTGCTTGACCTTGTACAAATCTCTTGACCAAGGACAAGCCTTTCTAAGCATCAGTTTCTACAGTTCTTTGCCACCATTTCTGTGGTTTTTAAACTGTGTTGTACATAATAACAACATAGGGATCTTATGTAAAATGTCAGTCCTGAGCTAGTGCTAAATGTGTTTCTGAATCACTGTGTTTTGCGGACTTTCTCACAATCAAATGAGCCAAAATTTTTTGATTAATTTATTTTTTATCTGTATCAGTGTTTTGCCTGCATGTGTATAAATATACCCATGTTGTGCAATGCCCAAGGAGGCCAGAAGAGGTCGTTAGATGCCGTGTAACTGGAGTTATGGACAATAGTTAGCCACCATGTAGATGCTGGGAACAGAACCCAGATAGATCTTCTCCAAAAGCAGCCAGTGTTCCTAGTTGCTGAGTAGTCTCTCTACTTACTCCATAACAATTTCAAAGTCTATATCCAAGTGGTGCTGATGCCTGTGACCCTGAAGAGCATGTTTTTGTTTACTGATTAGCCACTTCTTTTGTATTGTCTTCTGCTGAAAGGGAAGAAACACCATATCTTCATGTAATATCTTTTCTTCTGCACCGTGTATGAAAGTGAAGAAAGATGAAAACCAAAATTGAGATAAGGAAATGTTCTGCTGTAGATCCTGATTTATTAGAATTGCTTTAGCTAAAACAGTTTGCAATATGAACTACAACTTCTTAATCTGCATACTATGGATATTTGTGGCCAGATAATCCTTGCTATTGTATGGGATAGTCCTGTGAATCCAATAGTGTGTTATTGAACAGTATCCCTGGTCTCTAGACACTGGATTGCAATAGCAGCTCTCCTTGCCTTCAAGTTACAACCACCAAACATGCCTCTACATATAATCAAATGTGTTGTGGGTGTATGTCCAAATTTATTCTTTCTGGAACGTAACTTTATAAAACATGATCCCAAACCGAATAATTCAAGAAATTGAGCTGGGAGCAGTTCCTTTGGTTGGTTGGACTGCAAGGCAAGAAAACGCATAATAAACTGTTGATACTCAGACCTTGTGTATTAAGCATTCCTAGGGATTCTGGAACTTTCTGGCTCATCCTGTTTGTTGAATTAATGGGCTCCAGATAGGTTAAGTGTTTTGGCAGGAGAGGGGAATTTTGTTTTATTCTCCTATTTTTATTAGGCATCTGACAACAAATGTTTAAGGTTGGCATCATATGTTCTGCTGTTTATCATAAAGGTGGGTCTGTCATAAGAAAGATTTATTGGGGGAGCAGCACTACATCTGAAACTGTTTTGAAACCTACCGTCACCACAGTAACATCAAGTGTCACTTTTTGAGCCTCCAAAGTCAGGAGTTTTTGAGGTCACAATAGTAACTTTTTTGGACTAATAGCCAAGTGCTCTAAACAGATCCATGACATTCAGTTATGATCCTACAAATTACCAATCTGCCCACATTCATCCAATCTTCCATATTGGGTGTTTTCCAGTTCCTAGCTCAGTCCTACTTTTCTGCTCTGTGGAAAGTTTCCTTGTGTGGCACAGGACACACTTACTAGAAGTAACTGTGTTCTTGGTAGGACATGTACCACTCTTACGCAGAAATTCTTGAAGGCTGACTTTCTTGTGTTGATGAAAATTTTCTCAACCTTGGCACTCTTGGTATTCTGGTCCAGATAATTCTCTGTTGTGGAAATTCTCCTTCTGTGCTTTGGAGGATGCTTAGCAGCATTCCTGGTCTCCACTTACTAGATGCAAGTGCCACTTCTCCCAAGTTGTGACAGGCCACAAGAGCTCCAAGCATTGCCAAATGTCCCGTTGGGACCAAAATCATTTCTAGTTGAGAAACACTAGCCAGAGAGATACGCGGAGAGGCACTGGAAGTTCAATGAATCAGTTTGACTAATTAATCACAAAAGAGCCCCTATGTTGAAGCACGTTTGATTGTTGTGCAAATCATTTTCGGATTCAACTTTCTATTTATATCTCAACTGCTACATGTCTAGGTGTGCACAATAAATCAACTGCCCTCTTGAACAAAATGAAGAAAATCATGCTTTCCTCATACTGTTGTAATGAGGATCCTGATTTGCTGTTTGCAAAGAGCCCTTCATTTAGGTGCTCAATAAATAGCACATGTTTGTAAATGTTATCATTTAGAAAAATCATTCTAGTACTTGCAGTGATGGTATTGCTTTGGACATTCTGCAGATCTTGGGCACTTAAGCTACCATGCAGAAGAAGGCATGTTGGGATGAGAGGCAAGAAAGCAATCAACTACCATTTAATTATGGAGATACGTGAAACATTTCTTTTTTACCAGCTTATATTAGTTATTTATAATAATGGGTCACATTATGACATTTTCATGCATGAAAATAATGCATTTTGGTTACCTTTACCCCTCATTATCCTCTCTTGTACTCCTCTCACACTTGTTAAGCTTCCTCTTCCTAACTAATCCACTTCTACTTTCATGCCTGTTATTTTTGGTGACCTAATGAGTTTAATTAGAGTTACTTGCAGGAGTCTGGGCTGAGGAGCTATTTACAGAAGCATGGGCTACTTACTACTGGATATACCACTGAAGAAAATGTATTTTCCCTCTTCCAGCAACCACTAAGTGCTATAGATCCTCAGGGAGGAATGGGGCCTCACGAGTTCTTCCAGCCTCTGTGATATGACATTGGCTGGCTCAGTCTTATTCATATCTTGTGCAGGTAATCACATCACTGTGAGTTCAATTGTGCAATGGCCATGACATTTCTTGATTCTCAAGCTGCTATTTGCAATGTCATAGCGGGAGGGATTGTGGCCTCTTATTTTTTGCTTAATGAACCTTGAACAGAGCATTTATTTTAGAACCATCTCTCTGTGGGTATTTTTTAAGGGCACTCTCCCTGGCTCTTTGGCACAGAATAGCAATTCTTCAGTGAGCATATTAAATGGCAAGAACAGTACAACCAATGGTACTTTAGTGGGACCTATTGTGATGGTTGATTTATGCTCACTGTCCCTTGTTTGCATTCTCAGGTCATCATGTTCCTGCCCCTAATTGACACAGAGCTCTGTGATGTTCTTTGTGCTGGTGCTCGAGGCCACAGACAGCAGCATAAGGCTGCTCCAGGCCATACCCTTTTCTCTAATCTGTCATGTGTGAATGCAGCACCAGGCAATATTCTTGGGATCACTAAGAATTTTTCAATCACTAGTCTTGGTCTTGAGTCTGCTTTCATGCTAAAGGTTGTGTCTTTAACTGATTTGGAGAAAGGAACAAGGACCCTTTGTTCTTCTTTGGATTCCTCCTAAGGATTTAGGAAGTGAGGTAAGGAATTATGACTAAAGAGAAAACTGATCATTCTTGAAATGGCACATATGTTTACAATTTGGACTTTGATATTGCCCCTTTCCACAGTAAGTTGAACTTCTGCCAAATGAAATGACTTCTTTCCAAAGCATAGCCAGTGTCTCCTTTGTTCCTGCCTATGAGAGGGTGAAATCAGTGATGGCATTGTTGATGAGAGGCCCGCAGGAGAGCTGACAGGCCCTGCTTCACTTCCACGAGACATCCTTTTGGACATGAAGGGCATGGAGCTACTTACCATCTCTCCTTCCTCATCCTGGGGTTTGGTTTCTTTAATTTCATCTTTGTAGCTCTGTGAGAAAACCTAAAAGAGAGTCAACTCTAAACTATGTTCAGCCTTTATATAAACTATGTTCAGTCTATTTATATGGTAGTGTAAATAAAGATTTTAATTAATACAATCCATTTGGGAAACTGTGAAGCACTATTCAGCAACACTGAAGATAGGCATGTCTGTGGACCCCAACTCTATTTTGTTTCTCACCCTGGAAAAAGGCATGCACATGGGCACATGCAGATATGTATAAAGATGTTCAAACCATGTAGTTTTCACTATCAAAAATTGGATTCCCTCATGCAACAGAGGACAATGAACACAAAGTATCACAAATAGGCAAAACGTAGAGAATAAAAGTCTGCAGAGTGTGGGTCCTTGGACAGGACTCCATTATTAAACTTCACCCACCCAGGGCTCAGGGACCGTTGTGGAAGAGGGGCTGGCAAGATTCTAAGAGCCAGGGGAGGAGGTGCATGACTATATGGAAATAGAGTCTTAATAGTTCCTGGGACCTTGTGTATATGAACTTACAGCAATGGTGGCAGCATGCACAAGATTCATGCAAACACAAGGAGACAAAAACCCAGCACAGAACTGTGGAAATGGGCAGCAGGCCCCAACCTTAGCTGAAGAACTATTGGGCAGCTGATTACTGCAGGGTGAGGAAGAGCTGATCTTCTTTAAGGGAGAGACTCTAAATAGGCTGATTAGACCTCATTGGATGAACTGGCACTGAGGGACATCTGGGGACGCTAACTTGATTCGATAGGCCTTAACATAAATGACAGAATGCATGAAATTCAGTGAAAGGGGTTTATGGGAGGGTGCCGATAGGGAAGCAAATATAAAGATGATTAAGATGTTGTGGATGAAATACACAAAAATTCAATAAAAATATGCAAACAATTGGAAAGAGCATAAATGTTCATTAGCAGTCAAAATTATAGAGTAGTAGCCACATGCAATAGACTAGCACACCACAATGGGCTAGAATAGTGGTATTCAGCATTCACCAACACAGCTGAACTTTCAAATACGGTGTTGAACAAAAGAATCCAGATATACTAAAAACACTTGTGAATTGTGTATGTCTATATAAAGTTAGAAAATGCATCTTGTATTTTTGGATGCTTAACTTCCTAAATTGCTGTTGTTTACCAGGTACAAATTTGCCTCCTCCTATACCAGAGGGCATCTGACAATATCTGGAGACAGTTTAGGTTGCTGTAATTGGAGAGAGATAAATAATTCTACTATCTAGTGGCACTGCTAAACACCATACAATGCACAGGAGTGTTGTGCAACAAAAATGATGGGTCCCCCAAAGTCAAGGTCACTGGGGTTGAGAAACCTTGGTGTGAAAGGGAAGCCAGGAAGTGAAGTCAATCAATGATAAAACAGTGTCTTCCACAGTGAGGGAGGGGGGTGTTGTCATGTAGGTGAAGGACCAGGGGCCGGAGGTGTTAGAAATAGTCTATTTCTTAACTTGGATGAAGGTTAGATGGGTGATTCCTCTGTAATAATTAAGTTACACATTGCATGTTATGAGTTTTTCTGTTTCAAAGTGTTAAACTACTCTGAAGGCCTGAGTTGCCAGGATAAGATGGAGGAGTATAAACATTGGGTTTGGAGGCAGGAATTCCCTGCCCGAGCAGACTCCATAGCCACTTTATAACCAGTGATGGGGCTACGCCTGAGCCTCCAAGAAGGGCATAGTCATATGATCCTAGGTATGTATATGCATGCACACACCCTCTTTGACTCCTAAACTCTGTTGCTTAATTTGCTTTCCTATTTTTAATTAAAGTTTTTCTGAGAAAAGGTGACCAACCTTGGATTGGGACCAAGGATACAAAATTCTAACTCAGCCCATAGGCAGGCAGAATCAATGCAAAACAAGGATTTTAATTTAAATGTTTCAGGGAAAAGGGAAGCATCCAGTCTTAGACACGCTGTTATGTCTGGGGACAAACAGGAATACACAGGTATTCTACTGTTAGTGTGGCACACACATTTTCTCTTAGAGATGATGCTGGTAGAGTACCTCAAATTATTTTTGCGTCCCCTCTGGGGAGAATTTTAAATATCAGTGTATTTTAGTTTTAAAATATTACTAGGGCTAGGGATATAACTCAGGGAAGGAGTGCTTGCCTAACAGGCACGAAGCCTTGGATTCCATTCCAGTACCACAATAAAAGAATAAAAATCATTAACCCAAAAGAGTATTGGTTTGAAAACCCTTAACCAATGAGTTGAATGAATATCAAGCCCAGCTGAAAGGAGGTTTATGTGCTTCTTATTCCCTTCAATCTCCCTCATCACCCTAAATGCTTAAATCTGAACTTTGAAACCTCTTGCCTAATTAATGTATAGTTACTTGAAAAAACACCAGAACATTGGTATTAGCGCATTGAATGTGTGGAAAAAAAAAAAAAAAAAAAACTAAGTTAAAAAAAATAATGAGGGAAGAATACTTAGAAGTAGAGACATGCAAGTAGACCTTGAAATATTTAGATAGAAATAATGCATGAATTTAAATTATTTTAGACCAAACATACCACTTAATGTTCTGTGCAATCTTTTAGGTTCCTTCTTGTGACTTGAGCCTTGAACACATGGTCTTAGTGTTGAATGGGGGAATATTTTATCATAAGCTGAATTTAGTCGTCTTTCCCTAAGGACTAATCATTTATTATCTTAAATGTCTTGTCCTGTATCACAAACCCTTCTACCACAGGGAGAAAAATATCACACTTGAAAATTCTGTAGCCATTTAGTAATAGCACTTTAGCAAGAAATATTCTAGAAGGCAGGAGTTGCTCCTAAAATGTAAGTGCACCATTAGGAAAAGCTGGATACTTTTTAGCTATATTTTCAAGGGCAGAATGCAAGCAAAATCTAAGATGACCCAGATTTATGAAGTGGCTTTCTCAGAAATAATGATCAAAAGAATGTGGTGAAAGAATTTTAATATAGATGATAGATAGGTCGGTAGATAGATAGATAGATAGATAGATAGATAGATAGATGATAGATAGATGATAGATAGATAATGAAACATTCTTCAAAGGGAAATTGGGCTTAACTGCAACTTTGGGCTTATACGACAAAAGAAAAATTTCTGAGGCTGGAGAGTTCATCTAGTTTGTTTTGAGACACGGCCTTGCTCTGCATCCCAGGCTGACCTCAAATTCATGGTATTTCTCCTGCCTCAACCTCCCCAAAGCTGGGATTACACACATGCACCATTAAGTCTGGTTTGAGAAGTCAACAAACTAGACAACAGTGAAGCAAAATCCCAGAAACCAACCTAGCCTGTCTGGCTCTTACATCTCATTTGCATAACACACCCTCCCCAGGCTGCTCCAGCTTCAGTTCTCTAAACATCAGCTTGTAAAGCCTGCAATGGTTTTCTACCTTATTTGAAGGGTCTTTAAAGACTTCCTTGTGAAGGTTGTTTTCAGCAGCAGGTGGAAATGGAAGTAGAGAGACAGGACTTTACTATGTAATTTTCCTAGATTTGCCTGGACATGTCTCAGAGCAGGTAAAGCCTCTGAGGTGAGTGAGTAGACTCTAATCCCCCCCCCCAGCAGAGGAGTTGGGGACATGGGCAAAGCAGACTGTAGGGAGAGTCAGAGACTTGGGCAAACAATAATTGACTTTCTCATATGACAGGCAACATTCTGGCTACAGATTTCTGTTTTAAGCAGGTGACTGACTTGAAACTTATTTTTTTTATTACAGTGCAAAATAAACATAATAAAGAGTATAAACGACACCAATCTGAACTCTGGTGCAACCAATGTTTACCTTTGAGTGTGCTCCAGTAACTGTCTTACAGATCAAGACATAGATAATTTCCAGCACCCCAGAAAATTCCTTTGTACCTCCTTCCTAGTCTATTCCACTTTCTGACCTTCATAACTACTGTTCTGATTTCGATCACCATGTATCATGTGTGACTGTTCTAGTTTGACATTTGCATTTCAGTTGTAGAATAAATGGGATCTTATATCTACTTTTGTGATTTCTTCCTCCCAACACGTTTGAGGGATAGGTTCATGTCGTAGTCATTGGTAGCGTTGCCCTTTTTATTTGCTGAGTAGTGTCCTACTGTGTACATAGACTACAAGTGATTTATAGTCACCAGTTGATGTACATTTGGACACTTTCCACTGTGAGCAGTTGTGCTTGAAGACATTACACACATTATAGTATATGGTGTGGCTACTTGCATTTCTGTCTATGCAGAAGTGAAATGGTTGTGTCAGAAGGCAGACATGCACTCAGCTTCAGTACATAGAACTCTACAGTTTTCCAGACACTTGAACTATTGAGGGATTGTGTAGTGGTAGATTCCCTAGGACTCCTGCACCCTTGTTGTGTTATATTCACTATCTTTTACAATTACATTTTTAATTGTTTTCAAAGAATTATACAGCTGTCAGTGTATGGTCCAGTTCAACTGGGTTCCAACACAGCGGCTGCATCCTGCTCTCCTCCAATACAGAGCTGGCAGAGGGTGTCTCTGTAAGTCCATTATAGCAGGATCCGAAGAATTGGCATAAACCACCCCCAAATCCCCTTTCTATTTCACCGTCATCCTTCTTGGGGTTGAATTGGTTGACTCTATGGTTCTGGAGTCTCTAGCCTCAAACCCTTGGTAGAATATATATAAATCCTATGAATTTATATATAAACTCTAAGGAAACTCGGTGCCTTTTAAAAAATAAGGTGTTTTAAAGGACAGGTTTCCATGAGGGGATTTGAGAGCAGACTCCGATTTTATGTGTTGTTGTGAACCTGGCAGCCTTTGCCATTAGTATACCTCTTTTATTTCCAAATCTTTGCAATATCACTTTTCAGACTGGCACTTAAAAACTACAACATAAAGTCCTGCCTTGTCCGACACTGCCCCTAAACCTAAAGAATTTGCTAGAACGCAAGGAGTGAGTTTGTACCCCTGCTGGATCCAGTACAAACTCACTCCTCCTGTTCGTTCTAGCAAATTCTTTAGGACTTACCCCTTCATCAGGCTTCCCTACACTGCCTGGTTCCTGCAAACTCGGTAAGCCCTACACTGCCAGTATCCAACCCGCCCTCCTGGCTTCAATAGGTCCCTCATACAGCATTAGTCAGTACTTCGGTGTCAAGCCATCTCTGAGGGTTTCGGCATTTGAGACTCTCAAAGGAAAGCTTTTCAAAACTCTCTGGTTCCGAATCCCCTTCCAGCATCAGGCCCGCAGCTCCTTCAAAGTTCGTCAAGAATCTCCGTTGGAAACCCGAGCTGGTCGCTTCGCTGGTGTAGAAGCCCCAGCCCTGACCTCCTGGTCCCAGAGACCCAGGGGAGGAGCCAAGTTTCAGGAGGCGGGAGTGTCTGCTGGCCTGACACCTGTTGTGGGCGACCTCAGAGGCTGCAACCTCCAACAGCTGGCGGCGGCCGCCCCAGCAGGGACCCGCCAGGAGCGGAAGGAATTAAAAGCCCGCCCCTCGCATCAGACTTGGCCGCTCCCTCCTCCTCGCCCTCCCTCTTCGTGCAGCCTCCTCCTCCGGGTCCCCACAGACTCCGCCGCGGGACTCGGTGCCAGCGGCGTTTTGAACCCAGTTCCAGCTCTGCCGGCACAGAGCAGAGCAGGGCTGAAGCCCAGGGCTTGCATGGACATGGCAGTAAAGTAAAGGAAACCTTCGAGAGACTCGGCGACCCTAGGCTGAGGCGGAGAGCCTGCAGCTCCTCCAGACGGGGACATGGGGGACCCGTCCTTCAGCGAGAAGCCGCGACTGCACTACGCGGTGAGTGTCCCAGTGGGTGCGGAGACGAAAGGGGGCGCCACTTGGCTGGCCCCACAAAGGGACAGCGTGGAGAGGATGGGATCTGTGCATGGCTTTCCTGAGGTCCTTTGCTGGGGGGAGCTTGTGTGTTGAGTACCTCACCCGGGAGTGCCACCTGCTCTGGAACTCCACCGGCTTCTCACAATCCCTTCTTTAGAGCAGGAGCAGGCGGACCCCCGGAGTCCACGCTCCGTCCTTTGACCTGAACAGTGGTCACTGCGTCGGTGACCAGGTGCCGGACCCCGTCGCCGCCTTGCTGGTTAGGAGTAAGAACTAGGACTCCTGGGTCTGGGCAAGCCTTTGGTCAAATACAAGCGAAAGGACTACAGTAGAGCTAGAGACAGACATGAAGGTTGTCCACTTATCTGACCTTGTCGCCAGTGGAGTTCCTGGAGAAATGTCGCAGAACACTTTGAGGTACACCGGTTTTGCTCCTTGGAAAGAGGGTGTGCATTTAACTGAGTTTGTAAAGGGAGAGACTGTTGCCCACACGCTGCTCAATATAAAGAGTATACCAGGGAATCTTCCCTTCCCTCATGGTGACCTCTCTTTTTCTCTGTTGGCTTAACATTTCCACAAATATTTGTTGGGGACTTAATTTGTGTTGGGCACTGTACTAAAAGCACTGCAGGTACCCACCCCAGGAGTCAAGATTTTACTTTAATGACTAACTAAATCAAGATTCTAGATTAACCTTATTTTTTTTGAGAAAAAGGAAACAAGGCAAGAAGAAGAAAAGAAAGATATTTGAGGAATGAGTTCACTTCTGAAGATTGCCAACAAGGGGACAGGCAGCACGTCCGGCATGCTCTAGTCTTTTGGACGTTTTATTTTCTACTTGTAAGATGTGTCCTTTTGAGATGAGCTGTTGCAGTTGTTCTGTCATCTACTAATTTACTGAGCTTTCTTTGACATGATTTTTACTGTTAAGTTTGAACAATCTGACTGCCAACTTTGAAAACTAGAGAGAAACAGACAAGACAAAGAGCTGACGAGAAAAATCAATATTTATAAAAAGGGAAAAAGCAGTTATCTGTCTGGAAGTCACATCCTCCCAATCCACTCTCCACAATAAAATTGTATTTCTTTTCTTTCAAGAAAAGATTTTGATGTGGCAGGGTTCGTAGGCTCAGAGGCCCACGACCTGCCCCCAGCTGAGGAATCAGCCACAGGGCAAACTGATTCCTCTTGAATGTCACTTTCTTCCACTGGAAAGTTCAAGGTCTGAGTTAGAAAACCATTACGTTCCCTTCCTAGGCTGATATTTCAGGAACCAAAAACAGCTCTTTTTCTACTTTGGCCATCCTTGATTGTCTGGGAAAGTCAAAAGAGGCTCTAGTTAGTTATTGATGCTTACTCATTTGTGTAGAGACACTGGGAGTTCAGAGATGGACCCTTTAAGTGGCATGAAGAGTACTAAGGTTTCTGCAAAGTTTGATTTACACAGAGTGAACTAAAATCTATTTTATTTGTGCCCACCTAACACCTGTTTCCCAACCATAATTTCCAGATTTTGAACTGTGCCCTGATGCCTTTTGATTTGTGGTTAGAGGTCTCTTCACCATTTATCAGAGGGCCCGGGGTGAGTGAAAAATAACAACTGGCTCTTTAATTAAAAATCCCATTATATGAAGTTTTTGCCTCCATATGAAAACTTAACAATATGTCACAAGAACTTTACATTGTCATTTTAGTTCAGCTATTTTTCCTAAAAGCATGAAGTCACAGTGAGGCTGATGGTAATGTTTCCTTTTGATTTCTAAAAATTTGCTGGTAAAGTAGCCCTTTGTACTAGCACAGGTCAGCATGTACATATATTTTGAATTAAGACTGTATAAAGGAACGTTCCAGAAGGAAATTACTAGAAGTAGTTTGTCTGGGCTCTGAAGATTTCTCCATATCCTTTATAATGGTAAAGCAACTGTGTTCAGTAGCTTCGAATCAGCCACAGGTAGAAAGAATCATCTTTATTAAGTATAACCTGTTGCTTTTCATGTCTTAGTAAGGCCCTCAGTGACTTAAGATTGAATGCTGAACTCTGTCTACCTCCATCATTTGGGTTTTTAATACTTCTAGGGCTTCAACACAAATATTCTACTTACTTTGCTCTGTATGATCTGGCTATACAGTGGCCTTGGAATCTGGGGCCTTCTTAGAAAACAATGCCCTTCCATGTGTTTTAGTGTCTCCTAATTCCACTGAAATAAAAACATGGGGGAAAATAGTCAATATTCTTCCTTCAGTGCTTTTTTTTTGTCCAAAGTAAGACTATATATAATAAATCAGTGTTCACCTTTTATTCATACAAAAAACATATGTGGAGCTGGGCATAGTGACTTAAGTCTTTAATCTCAGCACTCGGGAGGCAGAAGCAAGTGAATTCTTATGAAATCCAGCCCAGATGGGGCTACAAGGAGCCCCTGTCTAAATAAATAAATAAATAAGTAAATAAATAAATAAATAAGAAAAATATGTTTGGAGTATTTATTGTGTCCTAGATATTTGAGCAATTTTTCCAGAGACAGAACACTTCATTCACCTTTTAAAATCTGCTTTAAGCATCACTGAGTAAAGTATACACTGAAGTAGATAATAGTATGCAAAGTTTATATTATCAGTTACTTTTTCAAAGTCGAATACAGCAGTGTTCTGCTCTTGTTTATCATTACAATAGAAACATGTGGCAGTGGCTAATGTTTTTATCCAAACCATTCTTCCTATGGTTTTCCCACATTCAGTTTATGGCTACTCCATCATTCCAGCTTGGTGTTATCCTCGACACCTCTTTGTGGCTTGATCAGATTTTAGAAAACCTGTTCTGACTGCTACTTGAGGTTAGAGTAAGGAGGAGCAAAAATCTTTCCTATCTCCTAAGAGAGATAGGTGAAGATGGTCCATACTCCATAGTAGCTGGGAAGGAACTAGAGAACAGTGGACATATTTGAGACAAACTTAGAAAATCAAACCACCCAGACTTAGGTGTAGAGAGAATGGAATATAAAAGTTGTGAATGAAATGAATGAACCGATGATTTTTTTTTACCACATTTCTCGAAAAACTGTAGGAAGCATTGCCTTATATAAATTACAGTGTGATTGGACATACAGTCAATTACAGATTTAAATGCAACTGGTGGATTATGGAGATTTTCTATAAAATGAGAACAGGAGAGTGGAAGGTAGTATAGGAATAGTTGGTAATAGAACCAATAATTTTACCCAGGTGCCTTGACGAACAGTGTTCTTCTGAGTAATTTGAGTGATTGAAAGTGTAGAACCCAATTACCCTTCTCCCCATTCCCTCTATCATAGTAACATACTAACAACAAAATGTGGGGTCTTTAGTGAGTGAATGACACCATCCGTATTCGCAAATCACATGGTCAAATACTTCTTTAATTTGACCAGAATAGGCAAAAACCAAAATTATAAATATCCATGAGGTTCAATGTCATATCCTTATGTCTTTCTCAAAGACATGAGAAAAAGATCTAGATTGAAAGTTGGCTCTGTGATTTCATGGGGACTCTCTCCAAGTTTACTCTTCTCTTTTGAATCTTCAACCTGTGTTCACCCTGAACTGGGCAGGGAAAGGCCAATGAATTGTTCACTATGGTCAACATGAAAAGCCCTTGGACTGAGAGAATTTATTTCTGTCTCACTAGTAAGTGGAAAACTGTGGAGGTAGTACTGGGTGGATGTTATCCCAGCTATCACCTTAGTACCTTGCAGAGTGTTGGGAGTTCAGTAGGTGCTTGTTGGCTTCTTGAATATGTGTTGAATGGCAGGGCTGCAATGTACCCATTAGGTGAGCTCTATTTTTGGATTCCCCAAGTTAATCATTCTTTCACTTGACTAATTTCTTAGAAACTCTGTTGCTGACCTCACTTCCTGTTTGGTGTGCTAGCTTGACCATCTGTGTTTTTGACCACAACCTCGTAATCAGATGTTAACTCTACCCTGCTCTTCTTAACCCCTTTGTCAGGTGCCCATCTGAAGGGTTAAGTCTTTTAACCTAACAGTGAGCCTCTCTTTACCCAGAATGCCTGAGATCTGAGTATAAAAATTTTTTTGTGAGCTCTCCAGGAACATTCAATTTTCAAGCACTTTGAAATGATTAGAGTTGCCTAATGATTCAGTGATGTTGAATATAGGATACTCTTTGATAATTCTGAAGATGCCTAGAGCTGGGCTTTGCTTCAAGGCTGTGCAGATAGGAATCATTTATCATCCATCAGTGCTGCCAGTGGAGACAGCTCAGAAATGAAGTACATATCACTGGCTGCTTAAAATCTGTCTCCTTATAAAAGCACAAAAAGAATTTTAACTTACAGATGAATGGGAAACTACTGCATCCTCTTAATACCTTTACTAATTATTAATACCTTTCTTAACCTCCTGCCCTCCCAGACTGATTGTTTTTGTTATACCGACTTTCTTGGGTGAGACCTCTCTGATCTGGAAGGCTCACTGTTTAAAGAAATAAAATCTCCCATTTTCAAATCACTCATTAAACACTACTGCTACTGAATAGTCGGATTTCACAATGTGATCTATAGTAGAGACTTCTGCCAAGCATTTGGAAAAAAATGCCACATGTCTGGATTTTTTTCTGGGGATGAAATTTTTCATCACACTGTGATAACCTTATACTGAATGCATCTGAACTTTCAACTTGGTGTGAATGGTATGGTCCAATCATAAAAACGCTTCACTGAATTTTTGGTTCTTCTATAGTAGAGACATCTGCCAATCATTTGGAAACAAATGCCACATGTCTGGATTTTTTCTGAGGATGAAATTTTTCATCACACTGTGATAGCCTTATACTGAATGCATCTGAACTTTCAACTTGGTGTGAATGGTATGGTCCAATCATAAAAACGCTTCACTGAATTTTTGGTTCTTCTATAGTAGAGACATCTGCCAATCATTTGGAAACAAATGCCACATGTCTGGATTTTTTCTGAGGATGAAATTTTTCATCACACTGTGATAGCCTTATACTGAATGCATCTGAACTTTCAACTTGGTGTGAATGGTATGGTCCAATCATAAAAACGCTTCACTGAATTTTTGGTTCTTCTATAGTAGAGACATCTGCCAATCATTTGGAAACAAATGCCACATGTCTGGATTTTTTCTGAGGATGAAATTTTTCATCACACTGTGATAGCCTTATACTGAATGCATCTGAACTTTCAACTTGGTGTGAATGGTATGGTCCAATATAAAAATGCTTCACTGAATTTTTGGTTCTTCATTTACCCTGCATCTGTATCATTTGTGGGCCCTACCATCTCAGGAAATGGTTGGAGACCCACAGGTTGTGAAAAGTCTTTTAAAGATAAAATGGTATTTTACCTTTTTTTAAAAAAAGTGAAACTGTAGTGCTTAAAACTCTCTGGTTTGTTTCCGTTACATTTAGATTAATAGATTCATGCATGACCTTGACCATCTAAGCCCTCTTATATGCTCTTCTCTGCTTCTTGTCACTCTTCCCCTGTCTGGCCATATTAGTCCCTTTTCTGTTCTGCGAAACTGACCACTTCATTCCTGTTGAGGCCTTTGTACTTGTCCTTTCTGCCTTGAATATCCTTCATGTGACACATTCTTTTGCATCCTTCAAATTGTAGGAGGAAAGTAACTTCCTTGATGGCTCTCTTCAAAGTATTTCTGACCCCCACTTAGTTACCATCGATCATATCACATGAGCTGCTGCCTTCATTGTTTGTATCAGGACTTCTTACAATATTCTCTATTGTGTGCTTATCCTCATAGACTGATGTGCACATTTATTCAGGATAGGCATCCAATAATACTTTTCTCACCATATCTTCACTGCCTAGAGTGGATGTGGCACAAGTTAGGCATCTAACAATTATAGATGAATAGATTATTCTGTGTGGTTTTACCTAGGATGGGCCAGGAGTTTCCAAACTTAACTCCTCTTTGGTTGTTTATTGGTCTAGAGGTCAGAGGACACTGTAAAATATATTGCCTTCTTGATGTTACTCAATTTCTACCAGATGAAAATCTCTGAGGACTAGGCTTATAATCAATAATTTGAGAAAACTTAGGAGGTGATTCTGATATTAACCATGTTTTTGATACATTGATACTGATATTACATAGGTTACCATTTACTACTGAAGAAATCAGGATTCGAATACTTCAAAAGCTAGGAATCAATAGCAAAACAGGTCTAGAGAATACTATGTAATACTTTACCTCAGGTGACTCTGAAGTAAGGAATACAGGTTTTCCAGAGGTCTCTTTTATCAGAGCCTAGTGTTTATTTCAGCCAAACCTACTGAGGATAATGGAATTGTAGTGGTTTGAATGAGTAATGTCCCCAATAGGCTCTAAATGTTTGAATGCTTTGTTCCAGTTGGTGGTGCTGTTTTTGGAGGTTTAGGAGGTGTGGCCTTGTTGGAAGAAGCATGTCACTAGGGGACAGGCTCTAAGTCCTGTCCACTTCCAGTCGGTCTCTCTCTGCTTCCAGTTCCAGGGGATCCAGCACCCTTTCTTGCCTCTGTGGGGCGCTGCACACATGCAGTGCACTTACATACATGAAGGCAAAACACTTATATGCATGAAATCAGAATAATAAATAAAATTTAAAAAAATATCTGTCAGCCTTGTCTCATTTGCTGCCTCTGTTTAAAATTAGCTGGACTATCGGTTAATTCAATATGAGAGTTCTGGCCTAAAATTCAAAGGTATAATCCTGAAATGAAGATGTGAGGCATTCTAGGAAAACCTTAATATGTAGGCAACAGATCTGTGACTGTCTGAAAAGTGAGGAGTAAGGGAGGGCCCTTCTGATCCATTGGTTTAGAGGTGTGATATAGAGCCGTTTCCTACAGGACATTGCAAGAGGCACCGAAAGAATCAGAAAGAAGGCAGAGGGAAACATAGCTTCTAGTTCTTCTTTTGCAATCCCATATGGAGAAGCCCTAGGTAGCCTGCAGTTGGTGTTTTTTCCTTTCTGCCATGGAGAGGGTTCAGGGGCCCTTTTTGAACTCTTGACCATATCACTGAATGCTAATTAGCATAGCTGGCTTTAATTGTAAGCTGTTAAATGATAGGAAGTGGTGAATAGATTTAGAGATATTGTTAGTCACTTGCCAAATTTGGAAATGCAGTTACTGTTGTTTCTAAACATACACCTTCTGTTTTAAACAAAAAAGACAAAAGAAACAAGAAGTCACCAGTTTTTATCTGGTACTGCTCTCTCTAGTTGGGGGATTAACTTGATGTGAATGTGACATGCTAGGCTGGCATTCTACCCTTGAGCCATGGCTACAGTACTCAGTGTGAATATGGAATATGGCATAGTACCAAAATATTAACTATAAGTTATTAGGGCATGCAAATATGATTATTGTCCATTCAAATATGATTTAGGATTTTGTTTACATGAAAAGATGTCATGACCCTTGAAGTGCAAATCCATTAGGATTGCCTTTCTTTCTTGGCTGATATATTCTTAGAACATCCTACTTAAAAAATATATCATAAAATTTGAGTCTCAGGGGGATGTCAACTAGACTAATTTCTGAAATGTACTTTTCAGAAGAAGTTGGAGTTACTACTCTTTTGGAATGTTGCTATGGGAACACTAACAGATTTTTTGAGGAAGAAATTTAAAAAATACTTTTCAAATGACCCTTTTCTACAAGTGAGTGAGGTATCTGGTAAAGAAATTGTCAAACTCATTACAAATCTAATAATCTAAAGGCATCTATCTAGTTGGTGTGCTGAGTGCCTCAGCTCTGAATTTCCTGAGCAACCTTGGGTCTGTTGGGTGCGTCTTCAGACAGGCATACATTCCTGGATATTACTATAGGTCCGTAGATTACTGACACCCACAAAGGAACCATAGTCTCAAATGTTGAGCATTCAGAAAAATATGAATATGGTAACAAATAGTATTTTTTCCATAAGTATGCACATACCTTTCAATGATCCCCTTAGTGTTATGATGTGATTTTGATGGTCTGAACAAGAATGCAAAACCTGGTCTTGACTTTTGTCTCAAAAGGTAAGCCATTCTCTCTTAGCGATTGATTCACAGAAAACAGCATAGTGTCAAGATCTAAAGAGGAAATAGAAAAGACATTCAGAAAGGCCTAACTTGAGGCAAGAATGGTTACTGACATGTTGACAGACGTAAGGGAACCAATGAAAGATGGCAAGACACTCAGTGATTAGCCGTGCAGAATTCTTTTGTCAGAGAAGGAGCAGTGAAAACCCAATGATGCTCAGCACTGGTTGGAAAGGATACTAGCGATGACACAAAGAAGATCATAACAGGGCGATACCTAGGGAAGCAGGTAGACTGTAAAAATCCATCCCCTGACATCGTGACCTGCTATTTGTCCATCTTCCTCTTGCCCCAAGCTTAGACAGTCCAATGAGATGAGTGTAGCAGGACAGGTTGCAGCACAAAGCATGGGAGCTTTGTTTCATTTCACTGTGTGTGTAGAGGGGCGGGTATGTCAAACAGAAAGTAGCAGCCTAAGTGTGTGCAGTTTCCTAGCCATTTGCGTACTTATGAGACACCCTAAATTCCAAATACCTAAGTATCTATATGGATCCCAAGTTGCTTAAGGTGTTTCTTCCTTTTCCCCCTTGGTTATTTTGATTACCACATTTAAACTAGTCATATATTATACTAACTCCACCCATATTATATATGCCTATAAGGATACTCATATTAAATATTTATTGTAGGGTATCTAATCTTCACTTCGTAGATATTTACATTATATTTATATGTGCATATATGTAATTATATACAATTGTATGTTGCATAATTCAATAACAAGAGCGCTCTGATCAAATTATTGATACAAACAACAACAATAGATTTTTTTGCTTAGTTCATGAGACTAGTCTTAATATATTTTGATTTCTAAACAGTGGGAAACAAGGAGTTAATATGCCTTTTTTTCTAATTAATAGGTATAGTTTTAATTCTTAGATTAAAAGTATTGTTATATATTTCTTCTTGTTAAAGAATGGTTATAGCCAAATACTGAAGTTGGACCTTCCTGTAACCCAGTTAATTAGACAAAGGAAAAACTATTTTAGAGGGTTTCTCCCCCATCCTATTCACTCTAGTGATTAGTTCCTTTGCTGTGCAAAAATTTTTACTAGCTGTGTAGCAGATAGGTGATTAATACCCCGGTTACATGAAGAATTCAAAATTAAGCACCAAATCATCTAATCAACAAATGGGCTATTGATCTCCATAGACAGTTCTCAAAAGAACAAATACAACTGACCAATAAATACTCAAAAACAGTGGGGGCTCAACATTCTTAGCCATCAGGGAAATGTAAATTAAAACTGCTTTAAGGTCCATCTTACCTCAGTCAGAGGTAACATAAAACAAAACAAAATAAATGTGTGTGGCTATGAAGAAAGAGCAACTCTTTTTTAAAATTATTTTTTATTTGTAGATTTTTTTTTGTATTTCATACAGAACATCCCAAACAATTTTATTCATCTTTATAACCACATCCCAAATGGCACCCTCCCATAGTAGCCCCCCACACTGGAGCCCATGTGCTGTCATCCTTGTTACTGTCCATTGTGTTTTCAGTGCCCTCAGCCATTCCCCAGTGCAAATCCATCTGCTGAGAATAATCAGCCTATCTGGAGTTCCTTGTTTCAGGAAGATCAGCTCTTCCTCATCTAGCAGCAATCAGTTGCCAGTAAAGAGCAACTCTTATTCACTGCAGGCAAGACAGTAAACCGGTGTGGAAACTATGGAAATCTGCATGAAGGTTCCCCAAAATTTGAAAACAGACCTACCATATGACCAGCATACCACTCCTGGGCATACATGTAAGGACTCTAAGTCAACATACCACAGAGATACTTGCACATCTAATTTTATTGCTGCAATCAATGAAGATGTTCATCAGTAGAAGAACTGATAAAGAAGATGAGGCACACACACAGTAGAATTGTATGCAATCAAATAAAAATGAAATAATGACATTTCAAGGAAAATGGATGCAACTGGAAATCATGTAAAGTGAAATAAGCTAGACTCAGAAGGATAAATACCACATGTTTTTTCTCATGTGGAAATGTGTATGTGTTTATATACATGTGTTTGTAGGTCATCAAAGTAGAAAGTGTTCTAAGAGGGCAGGGATAATGAATCAGTAGATGGATAGAAAAGAATGTAGGGGAGGATAAAGAGGGAGAGGAACAAAGTGAGAACAATTGCTCACACTAAACATGTATGAAGATGCCATGATGAATGAAGCCCATCACTTTGTAGTCTAACCTGAAAATTTGAGTAAAATGCAAGAAAAACTACCATTTCAAATTTTATTATAGAGTATGTGTCTGATTCTTCAGTCAATTTTTCCTTGAAGGAAAAATACATCCCCTTCCATGATACCTATCTTGCTTCTAATTGCTTTCTTGAAAACCATATTCACAAAACCCCTGAAAAATCCAAAAGGGCAATGGCCAGATCCATGGTCCATATTATGACTCTGTATACTTGGCTACTTGTACCATGTCCCTGATGTTTAGAACATCCATTACTGCAAAAGGAATTAATAAGTGATTTAAAATTCATAGGCTTTTAGAAATATTTAGTCAGACATTAATAATAGTAATAGCCAGTAGTTACTGAGTACTTTCCATGAATCCCACACAGTATGCTTTTATTATTTTACTTAATCCTTAAAAGAATGCTATGAAGAGCCAGGCATGGTGGTGTGTACCTTTAATGCCATCACTTGGGAGGCAGAGGCAGATGGATCTCTGTGAGATTGAGGCCAGCTTGGTCTATATAGTGAGTTACAGACCAGCTAGGACTACAAGGAGACCCTGTCTCAAAAGACAAATAAAATAAAATAAAATAAAATAATAAATAAATAAATAAATAAATAAATAAATGCTAAGAATCAGTTCCTGTTATCCCCAGTTGAGGCACCAACTTTATACAGCTAGTAAGTAAATACAGTAAGATTCAAATGTTTGTCTGATCCTTTAACTTTCTAATTTGAATGCTTGAACCACTTAAAATGGCTAAATGTTAAAGTGTCAGTGACTTGAGGTAATGATTTTTAAAGCTTTTCATTTTATAGTAGTTATTATAATTATTATTCCCGCCCTACCCCTTACCCTCACTGACCTGCTCTTCCAAAGATGACACTTTTTAGAATATTTCTCTGTCACTTCCACACTGGGACCATTCCTATTTCCATTGATCATTTATGAGGAAAGGTCTAAAAGTCCAGAAACAGCAGGAAAAAAATAAAGTAACCTGATAAAAAATCAACAGGATTTTGGTGTTGTAACAGACACACACAGACACAAACACACACACACACACGGACACGCACACACACACACACACACACACACACACACACCCCACCCCCACCTCCAGCTACCCCCTTCTTGCCCTACCCACTGGCCTTGTCCTGGCCACTTGACTGTTGGGTTTCCACTTAGATTTTATTTCCTTGGAGAACCTTTCCTTCCTTCCCATCCAGTCCAGATCATCCTATATTCTGTACTGAAATTATAAGTCTTCCCTCTATGACTGTGGGCTCTGCTAGGGCATAGATTCTGTCCATTTCTTTGTTCTCCCTATGGCCTCCCATAATACCACAGGAGTTACTCAGTAAGTGTTTGATGAAAGGGAAGTTTAATGACTAGAAGGAAAAACACTTCTGAGCATGAGTGAGATCCTGTATGTTGGCACCAGGGTGGCCTTAGAAGTGGGGAGAACAGAGCCAGCACCTGTATGCTCCGTAGGTCTTGGAGAAATGCTCAGCCAGGTCTCAGAGAAATACCCATCAGGTCCCAGAGTGGCTCAGCATCCAGTGAGCTCCTGGTGAAGCAACTTCCAAGTCATTAATCAATTTGGTGATATTTAAAAAGAAGCCAAGGTCCTACTGAGAGTTGGCTGCTACCACCACTAATATCACCATCACCAGAACTGAACTACATCCTGTTTGATATTTTTATCTGAGTGTTGTGATTTTATAACCCTCAAACACTAGTACAGTGTTTTTGATTGGAACATGGCAGAATTTAGTCCTGTGTAAATGCTTCCCACTTCTTTACATGACTGTTCTAATGGAACAACCGTTTCAGGAATGACAGTGCATGGTTGAACTCACAGCAACCTGGAAAAGGTACATGTAAGCTGGCACTCTTCCGTCATCACAGTTTTCCCAAAAATATTTATGAAGAAGCACAAACACAAGCCCCGTATGTATTTGCAGCGGCTCTGGGCAGTACAGCAGTTATATAAACTGTGGCATTCATGGCACACATGCGTTCTTACTCATTCATTTCAAAGGGAGTGGCGGTTCATAGACCTCTCTTGGGGAAAAGGTTGACCCTTATCAAGATGAACTAGTTCAAAAAACTCGTAATTGCTGTTTTTTCTTCCAGGATGGCTGCAGAATGAAGCCTTATCATTAGGACACAGCTATAAAGACTTCCTGCATTTATTTGATTCCCACCATTTAAAAAAGGTGTCAAAAGTGCTGATGTTGTCTGATGCTATAAACACAAGCACACTCTTACTGGATATTTCACTTATGAATGTTTCACTGGATGCTTTTATGTGTGTTGGAAAGAGAGAATTTAAAAATATATTATTTACTTATTTATTTGTATTTTATGTGTATGAGTGCTTGCCTGCATGTATATAAGTGCACCTATGTTATGCAGTACCCATAGAGGGCAGAAAGATTCCCCTGGATTTGGTGTTTTAGACAGTCGTTAGCTGCCATGTGGGTGCTGGGAACTGAACTTTTGTCCTCTATAAGAGAAGCTACTATTTTTAACCACTGAGCCAGTTCTCTAGCACCGAGTCAATATTTTATACAACCTAGATGTGTAGAACCCTGCCTACTGCTTTTCTTCCAGTAGACAGATAACACTACCATGCTAATGCTAAGTATCAGTAAATGCAAATATTCATAAAGGACCATAGGCTTGTATAGGAACCCCAAGGAGAGCTTGGATTTAGACCAACATGTGACCTTCTAGAGTTGTATTTATATCAGTTAGTTGTCATCATACTTATACTGGGTGACAAACTACACTGACATTCGGTGACTTAAAACAGCCATCATTTGTGGGTCACCTGGATTGACTTATCTGGCAAACCTAAGCTGTTTATCTGGAGGTACAGCAGTCGTTTCCCCAGAAAGTATATGGCTCTTTTGTTGGCTCTGCTCCATGTGTATTTCTTCTGGGGTCCAATCTGGTGGGTTAATATCTATATAGGGACATGTCAGAAAGACAAGGTACAAAAGGGCAAGCAGAATCAAACAGGTAATCTCAAAGAATCGGCAGGAATCTAGCACATTGATATTTCCTCTCACCTGCCATTGCCGAAGGCAAGTCACATGTTTAAGCCTACTGTCAGTGTGTAGAAAAATGGTCTCCTTCTGTGATGGGGCTTCAGGAAAGGAAGTGGAGAAAGGGGTTAAGAAATGCGGGAATTGATTCATTATCTAACAGTGTTGAATCAAGTATTGCTGAGAACACTGATGTTTTTACAAATGTACAAATCTATCCTAACTTCGGTTAATTCTTTCTGTAAAGAACATCAATATGTATTTTATCGTGACCTAATTATACAAAAGAGGTAGAATTTGGGTTTCTTTACACCAATACCAATACTATGGGTTGACCCCAAATCAATAGTAATTGGAAATGAATAAATACTAAAAAAATATTATAGAAATGAAGTTCATGTTTAATCAGGATTGTTGCAGTCTTCCCTTAGAAAATCTTATAAAAATTATCTATCTGTCTATCAGTCTGTCTGTCTATTCACCCATGCATTATCTATCTATCATCATTGAACAGGGTTTCAATGTAGCCTGAGCTGTCCTGGAACCTACTCTTTATCTTAGGCTGGCCTGAAACTCATGAAAATCCTCCTGCCTCTGCCTCCTGAATACGGGGATTACAGGCATGTACCAGAACTCCTGGCTCAAACTTTGTCCTTAATAGACAAAAATTATCTATATGTATAATATGCAACATAGTGATTTTAGATATGCATAGTGGCTAAATGAAGATAACTAGCACAACTAGAGTCTCAACTAGTTGTTTTGTGGTGAGAACACTAAACCTCTATTAGCGGTTTTCAAATAATATTGTTATTAACTGCAATCATCATTTACTATGACACATTTTTAAAATTTATTCCTCCTACTTAATTGAAAATTTATATCCTTTGACCAACAACTCCCTGGAGATTTTTATATTTACTTCTATCTACTGGTGTCACTCAAAAAATTTTTATAATCTTAACTCCTGTTTTAAAACCTGGAAGCAATTATGATTGAGGTGGAAGACAAATATATTAATTTTTTAGACCATAGAACTCAGGGACTATATTTGACAATTAAATAATTTATCCATTTCAACATGTAAATGAATATGAAATTTAAAAACTTAGGACTTATCTTCCTTCATTATATCAACTTAAGTGAGCAGATGTTAATTCCTGCCTTTTCCCTCAGTTCATCTGTAGAATATCTGTGATATTACAGTAATTTAGTTGTTAAATCAGGGGTCAACAAACTGTGGTCATGGGCTAGTCCAGACCACTGCCCTCCTTAAATGGCATCTTGTGAACTAAGACTAAGTTCTATGTTTTGAGATGATTTAAAAAACACAAGCTATTTCAAGTTATGTGAAAATAATACAAAATAGTACATCTATTGATTTGCATATTTTCTGTGGCTATCAGAGCAGAGTTGAACAGTTGTAGCAGATTATAGAATCTTACTCTCTGGCCCTTTTCTTGTCCAATTTCTATAAAACTAGAAAACCCTTTAGATTTAAAATAAAAACAGTAATTAAAATAGTCATTAAAACCATATAAAACTACAAATTTTAAGGTTTTATCACCAAGTACTACATATTCAGTCTGAAATCCTAGGAACACAGAATTTTATAAATATAATTAGAATTCTTGGTTTATAATACTATACACTAGGGACTAGAGAAGTTGCTCAGTGCTTGAGAGCTCTGGCTCCTGTTGCAGAAGACCTAAGTTCAAATCCCAGTACCCACATGCTGACTATCAACTCTCTGTAATTCCAGTTCCAGGGCATCTGACGCCCTCTTCTGGCTTCTGCAGACACTGCACGACACCAGTGCCCTTACATACATGCAGACGTAACACTCATACACATAACAAACTTTTAAAAATATATTATATACTAAAGAGTTCTTAAATATTGAAGTCCCTGGTAAATTTAAATCAGATTTGATGAAAACTAGCAATCCTTCTCCCAAAAGCTATCAATTCCCAATAGTTTCTCAGTTAAGGCTGGTACTTCTTTCTCAGTTTCCCCCTCCATGTTGGGTTTTTGTATGGCTTGGGCTTACATGTGGTCACAAGGGTTATGAATTCGTATGTGCAATCATGTTGTGTCCAGAAAACACTATTTCCTTGTAGTCATCCACAACCTCAGGCTCTTAGAATCTTTACACTCCTTCTTCCTCAAGTAAAGATCCCTGACCCTTGGAGGCAAGAGTGTGATATAGGTGTCCCGTTTAAGGCAGAGCACTTCACAGTCTGTAAGTTGACTAGCTGTGACTTTCTGTGTTAATAAGGGTGTGTCACTGGGTAGGATGACCAGGCTCCACAGGATGTACCCATACCCAAGCATTTGGGGAACACAAATTAGGCTCCATATTCCTTAAAATAATGGATATGAAGAGAGGGGAGGCTAGGGACATGGGTGTAGACATGAGAGGAGGTGGGGAAGAGAGTCTTAATGTGATCAAAGTACATTATATGAAATTCTCAAAGAATCAATGAAAATATCATTTAAAAATCAGATTTGGGGGCTGGAGAGATGGCTCAGCAGTTAAGAACACTGACTGTTCTTGCAGTAGACCCAGGTTCGAATCCCAGCACCCACCTGGTTCCTAACAACTGTCTGTAACTCCAGTTCCAGGGGATCAGATGACCTCTTCTGTCCTCCTTGGGCATTGCACAACATGGGTGCACTTAGATACATGCAGGCAATACATGCATACATGTAAAATAAAAATAATAAATAAATTTTTTAAATCAGATTTGATTCATCAAGAAAATGTCTAGCAGATAATTATGTTTGCTGAATTTTCACTCAGATCCTTAGGAAAGCATCCATTACTAAGTGCCATGTTTGGAAAAATAAAGTTGCACAAACATGAAACTAACTTTAAAAATAAATTAGAGGGGCAGGCATGGTGGCACACACCTTTAATCGCAACACTCCTCAGTCAGAGGCACGTGGATCTTTTTGTGATCAAGGCCAGTCTGCTCATGTAGTGAGTTCTAGGCCAACTGAGGCTATAGAGAGACCCTGACTCAAATAAAGAAATGATAGATAGATAGATAGATAGATAGATAGATAGATAGATAGATAGGGATACATACATAGATACATAGAGAGATAGATGACAAATAGAGTATGGAGTAAAAGCTAGGAGGAATAATTTTTAAGCATTGCTGGTTTTACCTTATCTAAGAGGAGAATTAAACTCTGAAAAATATCATTCCTTCATTGGTTTAGAATGCTGGGTCTTCTTATTTATGCATTTGAAGTTTAATATTACTGTGACTATCAACTCTCTGTAACTCCAGTACTCCCCTGAGAGAAAGTATGTAAAGAGCTCCCAAGGGATGACCCTAAAAGAACAACTGCTCTGCACTTTCAACTCTGTAGAGCTAGCTCGCTGTGCACCTTTGCCACAAGAGGTGGGGGTGAGTGAGCTCCTGGTCTTGCCAATGCAGCCGTGTTTTGCCATGGGATGTAGTCAGTCTTCTACTCTGTGATGTTTCTTTTGGCTGACTCTTTCACATTCCTGTGACCCTTTGAATGGAGAAGTCTTAACAGCTTTCGCCCTACAACATGGTCTCCTGCTATCATTTCCTGCAGGTCTTGCCTTAGATCTCAGCAGCTTCCTGAGTAAATGTCACCTTGGTGTCTTCTAAGAGGGTCTCCAGAAGTTCACAGTCTTAGCTCCTCCGAGATATAAAACATAATGACCACTATTCTTTTCATTGGCCTGTGCAGGAATATGGGCTTAAAATTCTCTTTGATTCCAAGTCTAAGGGCTATGTAGGGTGGGAACAGGGAACTAAAAAAATGCCCCTAAGGGTGGGGATCAAATAACCCTAGAGGAGGAAATTCCAGTTGAAAATAGAAGCCAGATCAGCACCCTAGTGAGAACCATAGCGTGCTTCACTTAGAAACTGGTAACCATGGCTTGTGAAGGCGGCTGTCAAAAGTCTGTGCATTTGTCTAGAAAGGGGTTTTTGTTTTGGTGTAGTAATTGGGTACTATAAACCGGAAGTGAAACACCATTTATCTCCTTTCACCTTTGAGCTGCGCTGAGGAGCAATGCGGAAATGAGTCAGTTTAATGTCATGCTGTGCTGACCAATGATTATTTGTTTGATACAGAAAGACAATTTGGGAACAGTATTTTCTTGAGAAATATGAGGGGCATACACACTTACCCATTGGTGGTGATGGTTGTGTGTGTGTGGGTATTGTGTGTGTGTGAGTGTGTGTGTGTGTGTGTGTGTGTATCTGATGGAATGGTGGAAAGAACTTCCAATATACCATGTCTAGAATTTTCTTCACTGACTGTTAAGAGGCAAATGGCTATTAGTAGAAGATACATAATATCCCCTCGTTGGTTATATTAAATGAACTCAATCAATGATTGTTCCTGAAAAATAACAGCTTTTTATATCGTCGTTTATTAATAAAGTTGTTGACTACAGGTGAAAATGTGCAGTATTATCAGATTGCTAGGAAAACTGGTAGCATTTTGACTAATCCAACACAATTACAGAGGACCTTTAAAGTGTATTTAATGTCTACAAATTTTTCTGGGGCCCTTGAAAGTCTGTGGAACAGAATGTCATGTTGAGAAGTTTCCTTTGGTCAATTTAGCATGTGATCCAAATTTGAGGGAGATTAAACCTATCTAGGAGTTTTTAATCTTCAAAGAAAATGAAGAATATACATTTTAAAGAGTTTTAATTTTATGGTGAATTATCTAAAATAGTGTAGAATTGAAATTTCTGTTGTGAAAATATTATATGATGCTAAAATGCTGACTTGATTAGTTGATTCACACAAATGTTCAAGCTATGTATTATAATGGAGAATCATTTCTGGACTGTTTTTCAGACACTTTGTAGAAACTAAAAACATCACAGTGTAGAGTAGGATTTTGTTAAAGGGAGGGTATATTTTGTGTATAATGCCTTCTGCAAATTAATGGAAACATGAAGTAGATTGGTGACTGCCTGGGGCTGGAGTTGGCAGTAACACTTAAAAGGCACCAGGGATGTCACTGTGAAAATGTCCTGAAACTGGATTATGTTGATTGTTACAGAAATTAGTCAATTTACAAGTGATGTTTGTGATATTAAGGTTACATGCCTAGTTGTTTTTTAGTACACATTAATAAGGGAATAAAAAATTTAGAAAGAAGTAAGAGATGGAGATACAGGAGTGTGGTCTGAAAATGTCAAAATGATACCCATTATTTTTAATGATTTTTTATTTTTTTAAAGTTTTAAATTTTTAAGTATTTTGAGACAGGGTCACTCTGTAATCTCAGCTCACCTGGAACACGATATAAAGACAAGGGTCTCATAGAGATCCACCTGCCTCTGCCTTCTGAGTCCTGAGATTAAAGGTGTGTGCTACCATGCCTAGCCCTTGTAATAATTTTTAAAGTATACATTCTAGAGTAGAAGCATATGTTAAAAAATAATTAAAATCACTCTTATGTGATCAAATACATTAGAGACAACATACCCTTTTATATCCTAGAAAACTCTCTTACAAAAATAAAAGTTTAATAAATAAGGGAAACTTGGTGGGGTTTTTTGTAGTAATTATTCAGGATTTTCAGTGATCTGAGCAAACATTCATCTGTAATAGACACCAGACTTCTCAAAAGTTCAGCTTTCTAAAATCAAATTCAAAAAAAATCTGAACAACCATAAGGATGATCTACATAATTTGACAAAAATGTTGTAAAATGAAGTTATAGTTATGGTTTCATAATTTGATGAACTTTCTAAAAAGCATGCAACTGTACACTTAAAATCAGTAACTTCTTATAAATGCATCTATTTAGAAATTAATATATACAAAACGCATAAATATATATAGACAGACACACGGATGCCAGACACAGAGACACATACATGTAGCCTACTGATGACACAGACCAATACCCATAATTCTGTACAATGAAGACACAGCAACAGAGCCAAAATATTATTTTCCTCATCTTACGTGAGACATTTGAACTTGATTTTGTGACACTAATATTTGTTTTGGACTGTTAAATGTCATTCTGTTTATTTAAAGGGATTCTACTGGAAATAAACTTACCTAATTTTTAGTTTTCTTTTGCTTTCTTTTCTAGCACAGTGATAACACTTTATTCTGCTTTTGGCTTTTTTTTCCCTTCCTTCTTTCTTTTCTAACTTCCATTGCCCTGGCCAAAGTGATTATGCTCTGTGGTGCTATTCAGATGGATTTGTGGTTTCATAACAATTAGTAAGACTGTCTTGTGATATTTAAAAATATATTCATTAACTTGAGGGACATGCATGCACAGGGGTCCACCATTAACATGCAAAGTCATGCTGGGACACTGTCCTCTGTCAATTTAAGGTATTGCATCATTTTTAAGTGGCTGTATTGAGAAATAATTTCCTTATGATACACTTCACAGCTTCAGTGTAGAATTCAGCTGACTTTAATGTATTCAGTATTATAAAGCCATATCCATTACCAAATTTTGGGATATATTTGCCCCCCAGAATAACCCCATACCATTAGTGGTCATTCTTCATTTCTTATCTCCACTACTACCATGACTTCAAGAGAATAAGAACAACTAATTTGCTTTTCAACTCTTGATTTCATTAATATGGAATTTTTACATAACTGGACTCTAGTATGTGATCTTTTGCTAATGATTCTTTTCCGTTAGCATGCTTTGGAAGATACTTCCATGTTGTCAGGGTTTAATTCCTTTTAATGGCAAGGCAGTCTTCTATTTCATGAATTTTTTTTTAGTGTCTGTAGGCCAGGCTGGCTTTGAACTGGTAATGTAACCGAAAATGACCTTGAAATTTTGACCCTGTTGCCTTTACATCGTGAGTTTTGGGATTACAGGTGTGTGCCATCATGCTAGATTCTATGTGATTCTTGTGATGGAACTCAGGGCTTAGTGTATGCTAGGCCCTACTGACTGAGCCACATCTCTGACCCTAATCTTCCATTTTATGGATATGTCACATTTTGTTTATTCATTCTTTGCATGACAGACATTTGGCTTGTTTCCAATTTCAATTTTGCTATTATGAACAATGGTCCTAGGAACATTTATGTTTTATGTAGATGTATGTTTTCATTTCTCATGAATGTATTCCTAGGAGTGGTTTTATTTGTGCCATGGTAACTATGCTTAAACATTTGAGGAGCTGCCAGACTGTTTTCCAAACTGACTACATCATTTACATTTCCTCAACAGGTCCAGATTTTCTACATTCTCAGCAACACATGCTGATTGTTTGTCTTTTTGATCATAGTCATCCTAGCTGTTTATGAAGTTCTGTCTCATCTTTTTGTTGTTGGAAGTAAATGGCACATTATAAGGAGATAATTTGCTTTTATCACGATTTTCTGCAGCACTGTTTTAAAAATTGTAAGAAAAGCCACCCATATATTTAAAACAGGATCCTTTTCTTTAAAATAGGTCACTGAAGTTTGCACATATTTTAGCAGTATTCATTACACAAAGTAAAGGGCACAGTCCTCCTCTCTTTCCTCCTCTTCAAGTTTGGGGACATGAATTCCTGAAGCATAGATTCCCTGCCCCAAGTTCATTGTCACTTAGGGGAAAGTGATAAGGGCCCCTAGCTTAACAGTTCTGCTACAGCACTTAGCAGCAACATTCTGAGAGGTCAAAGGGCATGTGGTCACAGGCCCTGGCTTGTGCACCTGAGTGAATACATGGCACAGATAGCCAGTGAATCAGAATGGAATCCTGAGGCAAACACCATCCCATTTCCAGCAGGCCACAGGATCATAGCAACTTTACCTCAACTCTTACTGTATTTGTTATGCTTAGAAAACTGGTATCTTCACCTAACCTATAGGCTGAGAGATAGTAGGGAAGTGAAGACAAGAAGGAATGAGCACTAGAAAGAAGGAAAAGATTATGCAAAGAGCCCAAGGAGCCAAAAAGCATAGAAACTAAGTTCAAGCAAGTGAATGGAAGAAATACCAGAGGAAGTGAAGGACTAGGCGTCCTATGAGACCTTTGGAGAGATAAGTTGAGGGACCAAGAAAAATGGCAGAGTCTTAGATGGTTCAGAGCAAGAAGACTGAATTTTCACCTAGGAATAAAGTGAAGCTATTGAAATGTTTAAGTGCTGTGAAGTTGGAGTGTGTGTGTGTGTGTGTGTGGTGTTTTGTGTGTGTTATGTTAGTTATTTTTTCATTATATACAAATGACATAATGAGATTGTAGACAGAATAGGAGGGCCTTTTATTGCCAAAATATCCATGGCATATCAAGACTTGATAGCTTGTCAACCATGGTTAGAAGAATTCTTGGGTGACTGTTGTGAGATCCTACTTCCTCTAAACTTGCTTGTCTCTGCTTCTGGCCCATTCTGTTAATTGAACACCAATTCTTACCTCCCTCAGTTAACTAGCTAAAAGAAGATCCTATTGTTTCAATTTGGGCAGCAACATCTCTGCTGGCAAATTTCTGTCACCATGCCTCTTTATAGAACCCTGTCAGCTGGGGGCTGTTGGATTATGTATGAACCACCTCTGGGCCAATCACCCATTGCTAAGGGTGATTATATAACACCAGGTGAGAGTTTTATGTTTAAGAAGTCCCAACTGCTCCTAACCACAACAGGAGTTGACCATAGTTGTAGAAAGGGCTTTGTTCCCTTTCTCCATTACAAAAAAGCCGAACTGCTACCAAGAACAATAATTAAAAAGATCATTGCAGAATTATGAAGAGTTTAACAACAGACATTTTATATAAAGGTATGAAATTCTGGCCTAAATGTTTACCACAGTATTTGTCACTTAGTGTTCTAGTTTGGTTTCTGTTACTATGATAAAGCATTAACCAAAACCAACTTGGTGTGGAAAGGGTTTATTTCAGCATACAGGTTACAGTCTGACATTGGGGGAGGCCAAGGCAGGAGCTCAAGGTAGGAAGTTGGAGTCAGGAACTGAAGTAGAGACCATGGAATAATGCTCACTTCTTCTAGCTTGTTCAACTACCTTTCCCATGCAGCCCATGCGCACTTTCCTAGGAATGGCACTGCCCACACTGGACTGGGCCCTCCTGTATCATTTAGGAATTAAGAAAATGTTCTACACGTACCGCCGCAGACCAATGTGATCTGAACACTACTTCAGGTGAGGTTCCCTCTTCTCAGGTGACTATAGGTCTGTGTCAAGTTGACAGCTGAAGGTAGCCATGACATCCTGCCCCTTGTCAACTTTGACACACAAAAACATCCCTTTCCTCTCTTGTTTGTTCTCAAGATCTCACATTAATGTCATAATGTAAAATAAAGTACAACTTTAAAAGTCCCACTATCTTTAACAATTTCGACACTTTGAAAGTCCAAAGCCTCTTTAAAAATCCAAAGTCTCTTACACTACCACCAGCAGTGGAAAAGACTTCCCCTTTCTTCACATCCAGCATTTGTCATTGTTTTTATTTGTCAGTATATATGTATATTTTTTTCCAAGATGAAATCTCAAAGTGGTTTTAGTCTGTATTTTCCTGATGATTAAAGATGTTGAACATTAAAGAAGTATTTTATTAGCATTGCTTTAAGTGTCTTTGAAAGGCACAACTGTAAATGACACATCTACAATGGAACTGCTGCACTTAAGACCCATGGAGCATAGTGGAACGAGGGTAGAGAAAAGAGAGTGGTAATGCATCTCTCAACTCTCATCAATGAAGCTCCCTCATGCAGCAGAGGGCAATGAACCCAGGGCTCAGGTACCATTGTAGGAACAAGGGCAGAAAGACTGTAAGAGTTAGGGAAAATGGTGCATAACCATATGGAAATAGACTTTTCCAAGTTCCTGGGACCTTGTTCATGTGAACTTACATATGGTGATAGCATGTACAAGACCCATGCAAACTCAAGCAGACAAAAACCTAGCCTAGAAGGATGGAAACGGGCACCAGACCCCAATCTTAACCTAAGAACCATTGGGCAAGTGATTACTTCTCGGTGAGGAAGAGCAAATCTTCCTTAAGGGAGTGACTCTAGATAGACTTACTAGATCCCAGTGGATGAACTTGCACTGAAGGACATCGGGGGACACTGACTTGGCTGGACATGCCTTAACATAAATGACAGAATGCATGAAATCCAGTGGGGAGGCTATGGCAGGGTGCCAATAGAAAAGGAGGTATAAAGTTGATTAAGATGCTGTGTATGAAATACACAAAAATTCAATAAAAATATAAAAAAGTAAGAGTCTTACATAGAAAGTCTTTGTATAGGTGGAGAATTTTGAAAAGGAGGGAGTGGCAAGCTCACATTTTAGGAACAGTGACAAATTTCACATTGTTTTTGAAACTTGTTAATACAGTTTTGTGAGAAAACAATATTCAAAAATTATAGTAGACATATAGAATTTATATTCTAAAATATAGCTATGTATTTTGAGTTTGAGAATTATATCAGTTTAGTCGTTACAGTACTTTCTATTTCTTTCTTTTTAACTTCCTAGATTGTAACTTTATCTCTAGAAGTTCCATTAGGGCATAGATGAAGGGATACTGGGACTGTAGAAGACTAATAGAAAATAATGGAAAGCCTCTTGGTGTCTGGTAATGAGAGAGGTCCAACATCAAGGCCCAGATACACAGAACTACATGTGGAATGAAGACCATAGTTGGGCCTTAGGGGAGGTGGGAGGTCTGTTCTAGAGAAGCCATCCTCCCAAGGTCAGAATCTACAAATAACAGAGACCTCATCTGTCTACAACATAAGATGTAAATCCTCTGCCATGTACAACCTGGGACCTCAGGGGAGGGGGCTGTGAGGAATATAGTTGTTAGAGAAGATGGAAACTGCTGCCCAAGGATGTTAAAAGTATTTTTCAGTTATGTGTATTTCATCTTTAGAGAACTCTCAGTTCAGCTAATTGCCCCACTTTTTAATCGGGATGCTTGTTTATTTGATGTTGAGCTTTTCGGCTTCTTTTATAGTCTAGATACTAACCCTCTGTCAGAGGTATAGCTGGTAAAGCTTTTTTCCCCATTCTGTAAATTGCTTCTTCACTCAAATGATTGTGTCCTTCATATATAGAAACTATTTTAGTGTCATGTGTCCCATTTGTCAATTGTTGGACTTAATGTTTGCACTATAGGTTAGCCAGGCTCTAATGGATGGACCCACACTGAAGGATATTGGGAGACACAAATTAGACTATATGCCATGTGTGTGTCTGTGTGTGTGTGTGTGGGTGTGGGTGTGTGTGTACATTAAATTGGGTGGTTGGCAACAAGGAGAGAAATCGGTTGCAGAATCTAAATACTGTCAAATTATAGTGTATGAAAATCATAAAAATTCAATTAAAACATGTAAAAATAATACAGTCTCTTAACTGTGACTTCCTGTAAAATAAAAAAAAATGTTACATACTTTTTTTTGCTAGAAGAGGGAAGAACTGGAGCACAGTTACAATCAATGAAAAACCAAAACTCCAGCAGTTTAAAAAGCTCAATATCCAATATCTAGGACTAATTCATAATCTTCTGGGCTGCAGAGGGCTTGGTTAGCCCCAAATCTCCAGGTATACCTTTTCTGATAAGTTCAGTTCAGCTCCACTTCACAGTTGTCTCTGTTCTTGGTGAATATCACTTAGTCCTGGCATCTGCAATATCCTGGGGTCTTGACTACAACTGAATGCACCATCCCCAATGACCTCTTATGTTTTCTCTTCAGTGAAAGACCGATTCAATACTTCAGCTTTCATGCCACTGAAACCAGTACGGCATAAGAGACTCTTACACTCTACCAAGTTCCACTTCCAATTTAAGATACTGCCTGATCTGAGCAATACTTCAATCAGCCTCCCTCTTCCCAGGTTACTCTAGATTTGTATCATGTTTATAGTCAAAGCTGCATATAACATGCATTGAAATCCTAGTTGCCATTTTGTTTTTAAGCATCCTTTTCTGCCTGGATGCTACCACCTACAAATGTGTATACATTGTGCTCTATTTACTAGGCTACCAGGATAAAGTCTTAATCCTTGTCTCAGAAGCCAATGATAACACCTTTGATCAAGGGACAGATAACGTGTTCTTCTATTTTGAGAGTTTCTTGTAAAGTTATAGTGCTGAAGTCATCTGTTTACTTAATTGTTAACTTTATGCTTCCTTCCGTATTTTGTTGAAAAGCATTTCATCATGCGTTGGTTAAATGATTAATAACTCACAAATTCCACTTTCAAGATTGAAGCGACTCAAATATTCCTTAGGATATTCATTGTACTAGCAGGGGGAAAAAAGAACTATAGAATGTCCTTCCTACTTCTGATTCTTTCACCATTTTGTTGAATTCCATCATGGCTTCTCCCCAATCACCTTTGAATGGACAAATGAGTTCATAAAACCTACTTATAACTGACAAGAGAGGATATGTTAACATCCACAAAATCATTATTCATTAGGGAAATGTAACTCAAAACTGCAGGAAGTATTAGCTTATACACCCTAGGCTGGCAATAACCAAAACAATAATAAAAATGTTGGCAAGTACGTGAAGAAATCAGAACCCTCATAGAACTACTGGTGGGAATTTAAAATGGTAGAGCCAGCCTGATAAATAGTTCCTCAAAAAGTTAAGCATAATATATGAGTTAGTAGTTCTAATTCTAGGTATATAAACCAGGGAAAGAAATATGTATATGCATGTATATGCACTATTCATAATAGCAGAAAATCTAAAACAATCTTTTAAGCATTCATCCACTGATAAGTAGACATAATGTTGTATACCCCTTAAAGGAAACATTATTCATCAATAACAGAATGAAGTATTGATATGGGTCCATGAAAAAGCCTTGAATAAAATAAGCCAAGTGAAAGAAGCCCAATATGAAAAGTGTTATATCATTCTTTTAAAATAGAATGTCTATAATTGGTAAATCATGTTGAAGCACAAAGTAAATTGGTACTTCTCTAGGGCTAGGGTCAGGTGTGCTCTAGGAGAAAATAAGGAATGATTGTTACTGAATGGATGCAGGGTTTCATTTCAAGATGACGGAAATATTCTGAAATTGGTTATGGTAAGGGTTGCACAACTCTGTGAATATAAACAACCAGTGAACTGATCACCTGAAATGTGTGGGTTGTATAGTAGTTGAATTATATATCAGAAAGTTGTTGTAAAAAAATAAAGTCATCCAATGCTAGACTTAAATGGTCTTTTCTCTGTAAGGTCACAGTCTGCCTGGGAACATATACTTATGAAACAAAAGCTCCCTGGTTATCGCTTTCGGTGATGCTTTGCCATGTATACACCCAAGAAAAGTTTCAATTTACTTACAATGTGAATTTGACAGTTTATTTTATGCTGTGGGAAACAAAAGCAGAATGAGCAATGGCTGTTTACATAAATATACTCTAGCATTTTTCTGGAGCCTAGGATGCATTTTAATGTCCCCCAAACCCACATATTCCACACATTAATCAAGGCCAACATGTTGGGAGTAACCAAGACTACCAACCACAGGAAACCAGGATTCATTTTGCATGGGTATTTGTAAGCAAATATACCATGATCCCTTTAACTAGCTAGTAGTCATGGTGGCTTGGTGTTGATTTTGGTGCTGGTAGTGGTGCTGATTGTGGTAGTGGTAATTGTGTGTGTGTGTGTGTGTGTGTGTGTGTGTGTGTGTGTGTGTACAGCAAGCTCTGTCAGAATGCTTTAGGCCAAATAGTAGTATGAACTTCAGAAAGGGAAGATCAATATCTTTGAAAATGAATTCTTGAATGCTCCCAATTATTCAAAGATTGCTTTCCCACACCGAGCTACTGGCAGAAGATCAGGAATTTGGACAAAAGAAGTCTCTCCTTCATTTCACCCCAGTACTTACTCTGTCTCAAACATTTTACTAGATGCTTGGTATGCATTGGATGCTGTGTATGCATACTTCCTAATCCTTACAGCAACTTTCCTATGGAATTCTATTTCCTGGATGAGGAAACTGAGGCTTGCAGGTGCTAAGTAACTTCCCCAAGTTCCCATGGACCTTAAGTGATGGCGTTGAGTTTTGAACTCATGTCAGCTCATTCTAAAGACTGTGTTCAGCATCCCTCATGCTAAACCTTTTGTCATCTTCTCAAGGAGAAATTACCCTTTTTAATCTTTTGGTATGAATTAAATGTAACTATTAATGGTAATGAAGCAGAAATTAGTTATTTGACTGGAATTTGATTGCACAACCATTCAGTGTTTAAACTATCATCTAAAGATGTCCAATTTCTGTGTCAGAGCTTTGGCATTAAAATTTTGAATATTAATTTTATTTCTTTAATAATGTACTAATAATGATTTTGGGATTACAACATATAGGAATAACTAATGTTTTAAAAAATTGTTAAAGAAAGAAAAGGAGGGGCTGGAGAGATGGCTCAGCAGTTAAGAACACTGGCTACTCTTGCAGAGGACCTGGGTTTGCATCTCAGTACCCACATGGTGGCTAACAACCAGTTCCAGGGGATCCGATGCCATCTTCTGATGCCCATGGGCATTGCACAACCTGGGTGTACTTACATACATGCAGGCAATACATTCATAGAAATAAAATTAAAATAATAAAATATTTTAAAAAATAAAAAGGTAATTTTCCTTTGAAATAGACTTGGGACCCAGGTGTGCTTTTATCCAGTGCTGTCTTCAGTCACAGGCATGTTTCATAGAAGGAAAGTGACTGGCGATAGGTACTGAGTTCACTTTGAGAAGGGGGAAATCTGTGGAAAGCACAAAGGAGCAGAATGTCAGTGGCAGTCACTGTTCTGGTGTTTTGGGAATCCAGGCTAGGCACCCATGTCCATTTGGTGATAAAGGTTAGAATCAACAGAGAAGTAGCACTTTGCCCCTGCTGTTGACCCTAGAAAGGAGAGAAGACAATGGAAACCAGTAGTCCTCTAACCTTTCCTGAAGAGGTAGTCAGAAATCGCTCACACCTGGCCCATTAGGACACTGAGTGCCATATTGAAAAGACATATCAGTTATAATGAATGTCAGTGTGGATGTCTGGAGACATAGTCACTTCATGTTGTAATACTGTGAGACTCACTCAGCTCTTTATTTGATATGCATGTTCAAATTATACCTATAAGACAAACTGGTTCAGTGGTTTCAAAAATACACTGATGGATCTCCATTAAAGAAATGAAAGCTCATAGTAACATGAATAGAGTATTTAACCCTGGGCTGTCCAGGATGTGTGCTTATCTAGAGTGACTCATTCCCAGAAGATCCAAGACCCTGAGTATTTACTGTACTGGGCCTGCCTTAAGAGATATAACTTGCAGGGCTGGAGAGATGGCTCAGCAGTTAAGAACACTGACTGTTCTTGCAGAAGACCCGGGTTTGAATCCCAGCACCCACATGGCAGCTAACAACTGTCTGTAACTCCAGTTCCAGGGAATCAGACAGCCTCTTCTGCCCTCCACAGGCATTGCACGACACGTGTGCACTTACCTCCATGCAAGCAATACATGCATACATATAAAATAAAAATAAATCAAATATAAAAAAGATATGACTTGGTCTTTTCTTCTTAATATTTTTGTAAACATTTTTTCGCTCCCGAGGTTACCCACAGATGTATCCTTTAGACCTTATTTTCTTTGAGCACTAGATCATTAAAAAGTTCATAACCACCCACAAACACAACAGTACTTAAGATGAGGCTTTTGGGGCACAAAACGTATGAACTGGAAAAAAAAAGTTGGTTCTTATTGGCAGACATTGTTACTTTCTCTGAGTTCGAAGAACATGGGATCATTTTTCGATGAATTAAAGAAAGAAAATGGAAAATATTATTTTTATATTTTCTTGTTTAGTTTTAATTTGTTTGCTTTTATTTTGTATTTTTTTATTTAGAAAATTGTTAGATTTATTGAGACAAAAAGAGAACAATTTTCATGGTGGTATGTAGAAGTCAGTAAACAACATGGGAGAGTTGACTCTCTCCTATCTTCTGGGTCCTGGGAATTGTACTTAGGCCTTTAGGGTTAGCAGCACAAGCCATTACTCACTGAGCTGTATCACCAGCCCTTTGTCTTTATACCCCATCATCACGTTCTTTTATATATTTCAACGTAGATGTTGCAAAATGAAGAGTGAGAATTGACTTGAATAGCTTGGAAGATTTGATCACTAATAATTCTCACACTCACCCGTGGACTTCATTGCTTGACTGTCTTAGGTGGAGTTGGATTTTAAAGCTTTGTTGCAAGGCAGATCTCAATTAAAATGTGAAGGTTGTTCATTCCTATGGTATACCCTTAAGTCAAAGTTTTAGATTATTTTGGGGGCTGGAGAGATGACTCAGCGGTTAAGAACACTGGCTGCTCTTGCAGAGGACCCGGGTTCAAGTCCCAGCATCCACATGGTGACTAACAACCATCCATAACTCCAGGACCAAGGGATCTGTTGCTGACATCCTCTTCTGACATCCATGGGCATTGCATGACACACGGGTGCACTTACCTACATGCAGGCAATACATTCACACACATAAAAATAATAATAAATAGGTTTTAGGTGATTTTCACTGGTAGGGCTCAAGATAAATTAACAATTGTAGATGCAAAGAATGGAGACGTTCAGCCTGTGACTCGTGTGAATCAGTCAGGTAGCAATAGTGAAAAATGAAGAAGAAATGTAAAACCCAGAAAGCACAGAGTTGTAGAACTTGGGCATCTGCAACATATTTCTGTGTTCTGATAGGCAATATTTTCTCTCCCATCTTTTGCAGTCCTGGCCTTTCTCCATCCATGTGTCTTTATGAGGCATTACAGGATTTTCAACGCATTAGTACCTAATTATGAGCCCATTTCAATGTTAGAGCCTGTTTAATCTTGAACATAGTTTAAGTCAATCTGCAAAGGGAGAAAATTTAGTTTTATTTGAGGCATCCTTTTTCATGTCTCAAAAGCATAGACGATTTGTTTATGTAACTGATTTTGCCGAGACAGAAGTGAATGAAATTTCAGTTTCCAAGTGTGTGTGAAGTTAACATTGGAGTTAAAGAGCCAAGTTCAGTCAAGTAACACTTTTGCATGGAAGTTCCTTCAATGGTCATTGTAAATCATGCCTTAAAGTAACTTTCAGTATTCAGACTAGTGTCATTCAGTAGTAATATGATCCAAACCACATATGTAACTAAGTTTTCTAATAGCCACGTTGAAATACGTAAAAAGGTAAAGGAAATAGTGTTTTATTTCACTTGATATATCTAAAATGTGATTTTGATATGCAAACTTTTGGGAAGTTAGTAATGAGACGCATTATGTATATTTTTCCTTACCAATTGTTTGAAGTGCAGTGTCTGTTTTGCATTTATAATATGTGTCAACTTCAACTAGCTACATTTTTGGTACTCAATAGCCACATGGGACTAGTGGCTATCATATTTGACACCAGAGTTGTAAATAAGTGAAATAAAAATAAAAAAGATGATTTATATCTTGGAGGAACAACAATGATGCTTATTTCTCTCTCAATAAATCTAACAAAAATCTTTTTAAAATACAAAATAAAGACAAATTAAAACTAAACAAGAAAATATAAAAATATTTTTCCATTGCCCTTCTTTAATTCATCTTAAAAAAAGGACACAATTTATCTCAATTAGTAAGAATTAGTGGATTCCTTAACTATCTCCCTATATCTTTACCACAGCCCTAGACAATCAGGACCACTTTTCTGTCTCCTACTATATGTTGCCACATCTTCGTGGCTGGTGTTGGCGTAGAGCCTTGTTTTCACATTGCATGCTACAATTGAACTGCTATTCTCCTTTGGTTCTCTATTCAGCTTTAAATTTTAACCCCTTGGCTCTCCTACACTGAGCAGCCAACACAAAGTATTGTTTCTGATGCTATCTGTTCCTTTCTCAGAAGATGAAGGTACTAATCAGATTTGTACTTAGTACAAGGTGTTCAAGTGAAATTATCCACTTGTTTTGGTGCTCTCCCCCTCCCAAATTGCTGGGGTGTATCTTCATCTGAGGTGCTATAAATAGGAATTGCCCACCTCCTAAATAGAGTGTGTAATAATGGAGGTAACTAGGCATCCTCCCACTCCCTGCCACACTTGACGCCCAATTATTCCCCAGAACACCTAAACCTTTATGTAACAGGGCTCAGGGAAGAAAGAGAAGTGGAAGGCACAAATGGAGTAGAGATTCTAACATTGTTCCTGTGCATTTAGGTGGAAAGCTATTTTTGCTCCTATATGCAAGGTTTGTTGCATTGGAAACATGCTTTGGTGCTGTCAGCACAGCATCTTGGAGCAAGATCTAGTTATTTGCAGAATTATCTATAGAAACAGTTATAGACAGAGCCAACGTAGAAGATAAGTGACTCCTACACAACAAAGTTCATGTTGTTACTATGCTTTTCTCTATGTGAAACACAGAGCAACTTTGTATTTTGTTAATCTGTGATGCAGTTTTGCTTGAATTAGGCATAGGCTCAGAAGGTGACTCACTCACAATCTTTGATGTTTTGAAAATGTTCAAGGAAGATGGGACCAAAATGAATGGAAAATTCCATCCGTATCTGAGTTGCTCTCATTCATATTCAGAATCCTTTGAAATGAAACAGGATAATCATGCACAATCTACTCCTTTGGCGAAGGGCTTGGTGATCAAATCCTAAATTTCAAGGCACTGTTGTATTTTTGGGTGGAATTGGTCATGGTCTCAAGTCCTGACTTGGGTATTTATCAACTGAGTGACTTTCAGTAAATTCTTTGTGAAACTCAATATTATTATCTGATAATCAAGTCAGCAAACTTACCTCACTGAGCTGAAGTCCGAATGAAGCACGACAGTAGATAAAGTGCTTGGACAGTGTCTACAAAAAAACAGAGCCTGGATAAACAATGCTCCTCAGTTTTAAAATTTAATGTGTTATCAGATGTCTTTCAATTACATGCGAATATATTACATATTTTACTGTATAGTGTAGTAGCTATTTAACTTAATTATTCTTATTATAAAACAGGAAATATGTACAATCACATTTTTATTCAAGTTAACAAAACATTTGATGTTTAAATAATGGCAAAGAGTTTATTTTTAGGTGATGAGGAATACATCATTGTCACGTAATGACTATCCTAATGTCATATCCATATGACATTATGGATGGTTGTAAAATTATAGCTTTGTTCTTGTTGCTCTTAAATTTAAATGCCTCTGTTTCTACAGTCCTCAATTGGAGGTCCTTTTACCCTCTCCTACATATGTCCCCCAGAGGTATTGGTAAATATCTGGAGACATTTTCAGTTGGCATAACTAACAAAGGGCTAACAGTCGCTGGTTGATGGAGGCCAGTAATGTTACAGCATATCCTACCATGCACAGAACAACCTCTAGAACAGAGTTAGCCAGTCCCAAATGTTCATATTGTCAAGACTGATAAACATGCTCTTGATATTATTAATTTCTTAGAGTTTGTGGTATCAATTTTCATTTGTGATTTGGGCCAGGCAATGAAGATTAAAAACTGTCCAGTCATGAGCTGTCTGGACATAGATTTCTGAGTGTTAAAATTCCGTTGAGCCTTACCTATGAGGACTGTCAGAAAGACTTTGTTGGGTGGGAGGATGAATTACTCTCTTGGATGTCTTTCTAATTGCAAGAAACCCATGCTTTCTTTCCTTTCTCCCCAGAGTTGTATTTCAGTGATAATCCCTCCCAAACTTCCCATCACAACTAGCCAGGCAGGATATTTTTGGAATGTTGATGAATGTGCTGAGAAAGTTATTCTAAAATAGCATGCTGCTATACAACACCATGAAACCATCTCCTGAATGGAGCTGATTCCAAATGGAGACATGATATATAATGTTTCATAGTAAACTATTAAAACCTCATCAAAAGAAACATCCGTAGTGATTTTCAGCATATTTTACATGGTTAGAGGCTGCCACAGTGAGACTATATCCTCCCAGATACATAGGCAGCCCCCTTTTTAAATTCAGCACCTCAGGTAAAACATTGTGTCATCATATGATGAGCATAGCTGTACAATGAAAGTCAACTTGAGTTAATAGTAGGTGTAATAGGCTAATACTGAAGTATTTCTGGATAAGTTGATAGGCTATTTGGGATATATTTCAATGTAGTCTGGTGGGATGAAAATCTGTAAGTTAGTATTTCAAAGAAAAAATTGTAAGGCCCTGCTGTGAGAAAGTGGAAGCTGAGATGGTTTGCATTTTGGCTGCTTACTCTTCAGCTGTGAATTCTAGTCAAAGCAGAAGAAGATAATGATGTTTTTAAGCAGAGGACAGTACAAGCTCATTGGCAATCCATTTCAGCATAGGTGGGTCATTTACATGATTGGAACAGTGAGCACTTTGGCAGCATCTTTCTTTTATTGAAACACTTTCCCTCCTGATGTGCAAGTCCAGTGCATCCCTGAAGACATATTTCAGTTCTTACCTCTTTCTGGGAGTTTTTAAATGTCTTTGAGATTTTGTTAATAATTCTCTTTCCACTCAACCACTGAGGTGACTACTCTTTGGTATGGATATTTGAGATACAATTCACATATGTTAGATTTTCTGTTCTAAAGAGTACAATGCTAATATAGTTGTACTATAATCACAGACAACTTGCAACCATCAGCACATAATGTAGCACACGGTCATCACATCTAAAAGGAAATGCTGTGTTCATTAGTAGTCACCCACTTTATTTCTCTTCAGTACAAATGGCAATCATTGATTACTTTCTGTCTGCATAGATTTGCTTTATCCAGACAGTTCACATAAATTGAGTTATGTAATTTGTAGTGCTTCATGTCTAGTTTTTATTTTTGTTTAACAAAATTAGTTCAACATTCATCCACATTGTAGCCTGTGTCAGGGTTTCATCCTTTATTTGTGTGTGTGTGGCCAAAATAATCTTCCACTGTATGAATCCTTATTTTGTTGATGCATTCATCAGTTATTACACATTTAGGCTATTTGTGTGTTTGGGTTTTGTGGGTAATGCTGTTATAAACATTCACACACAAATTTTTATGCTGATATGTTTTTATTTCTCTTGAAAGAAATTATACCAAAGGGTAGAATTGCTGGGTCATATAGTAACTCTACATTGAACCTTTTGAGGAGCTGGCAGACTGATTTCCAATGTGGCTGTACCATTTTACATTTCCACAAGTGGTGTACAAAGGTTCCCATCTTTCTACATCCTCTTCAACATTTTGTTCTGCACAAGACCGTTGATGTCGCTATTGTCTTCAGGATTAATCACGCCACATATGTTAGTCTTACCACTCAAATTACACTGTAAGCAACTTAGGACAATAGTCCATTTGTTCAATCTTTATTTTAGCATGTTTCTTGATGGCCTACTTTGTAACAAGAATGACAAAAGTGTCAAGGCTATGAATATGAAAAAGCTCCACTAAGCGGGGGAGGTACATACAATTCACAGCAGCCGTTTGTGAGTGGCAGGTGCAGTAATAACAGCCTATTCAAGGTACAGACATGGCTTCCCAGAATTCATATTGATTGTCTCCCTCCCACAATGTCGTACTTACAAACAACACTCAAGCCTACTATTTAATAAATTCTACTTTTGAGAAAGAACAGATCTCTGCGTGGGTCCTCTTTTTAGTCCAAGGGTAGAAGCTCTGATTTTTCTCTTGAGGCTTTGCCTTTCAGCACCACTTTGCACATATACTTAAAGCAATCTTTTGAACAGGGTAAGGGGAGAAGGTATGACTAAAATTTTTAATTTCATGGATTCCAAAGTAAATTGCCCGTATGCTGTATTCATCTGCAGATAATCTTGTTTTATATTTCTTTTTATGAAGCTTTTAATCAGTGTTACTGAGAAATTAAGACATTCTCAATCTTTAAGCAACGTCAAGAATAAAAGGAAATCAAACTACAAACGTTGAAATGAAAACCTTGTTATAGCATATGAAGAAATAATTATGTAAATATAAGAATATGGTTATTAAGGTACCTGCTTTAGGAATACCATGAAATTGTTTTCATCCAAGTGCTTTAATTGCCAAACACAATTCATCTTCAAGCAGGTACATACAGGTGTTTCTTGGAGTTGAGAAAATCAGTGATCACCTCTTGTGCTCAAGGACAGAGAATGGCACTTTTATTTGAGGTTATAAATAAAGTCAATTTTAATAGTGACTTAAACATTCTTTTCTGATTTCAACTCTGAAGTTTGTTTATATTAAAGAAAAACGATGACTAAGCTATATATTCTTATTAGATATAGATGAGTGAAAAATTTCCTACTGGGGACATTGAAGACCAGGGTGCTCCTGTGGATTTGACTTCTTTAACACACACTTAACACAGCACTTGCCATTTACCAAGCACTGGGTTTAGAACTTTGTCAGTGTTCTCTCCTTTAATGTGCACCACAGTGCTAGGACCTTGAACAAGTGTTATCTTCATTTTAACCATTAAGGACCTGAGTGTTTGGTCAGGTCAATCACATTGTTAGTGTAACACAAGCCATTTGATGAAAGAGTAATGTGGGGTTCTAAAGGCCTGGCACTAATCTATATTTCAGAGGGAAGAAAACTAAGTGTAGATAACAGTAGTGTACACTGTAACCTCCATGTTTTATGGTGTATGAATGGATTATCTATGACATATGTTATATATTATAGTTCACATTTCTATATCATTCATTCATATCATGCATAGATGTACTATATATTATGAACCTATCCATTTATATGCATATATTTTATACAGATATAAATGCTCCGTTGTTGCTATGCTTTCCCATGCACTTCCATAGATTGGGTAATGACACACACATATTATCTATGCTGTTGCGCTCTTAGATTTCCAGAAACTGCAATGCTATTAGCTTTATAGGAATTTATTATTCTTCCTTCCTGATGATATGGCTATTGAAAGATTAACAATATAAAGCTATCTCCAAATAGCAAGGATGGCTCACAGAAGATCCCAAAACCTCAGGCATATCGGTAGCTTTGCAATCTGGCTAGACTTCTCTGCTCTGATATCACCTTCTGCCAAATTCTGACAGGTAGGGACTTCTCATGGCAATC
>NW_008355477.1:3208367-3210005 GCF_000622305.1 Nannospalax galili
AGAGACCATTATTGGATATCTTCCTCAATTACTTTCCACTTAATTTTTTTTTTTTTGAGACAGTGTCTGTCACTGATCCTGGAGCTCAGCAATTCAGCTAGACAGGCTGACAAATAAGCCCCACAGGTCTGCCCATCTCAACCTCCCAGACACTGAGAAAACAGATTCATATTGCTGCACCTGGCACAATTAGGCCATCTTCCAAGCCTGTTCTGGATATTGCCAATTCTGTATGATGTTGTGTGTGTGTGTGTGTGTGTGTGTGTGTGTGTTTGTGTGTGTGTGTGTTTGTATGTATGTTTAATAGGCCAAAATAATCGATGTTACCTAACTTCTAGACTTCCTTGAGTATTTTAAATTTAGTATGGTACCACATGTTCTTGTACCATAATGTATAAAGTCAGAGTAGACAACAGTTCTGACATAATTTTTTAAACTTTAAAAAGATCTCCATTTCATTATTAAAATATACAGTTCCATACAGGAAAATTCATTTTTAATACAATTGACACTAAGATGCACATGCATTTCTAATCTCTATATATCTGATTATTACTAGTCACAGTCGGTTACTTTCTGAGCTCCTTGGCATCTGAGCATGAATATAAAGTCATCAGGTAGATTTCAATGGTAATGTTTTTCACATCTGCTAACTACTAAGGAGAAAATTTTTATGCTTTGAAGAATTACTTTTTTAAATTAAAAGACATAATTTTTTAAAGAATATAAATGAGGAAAATTGCCCCTAAATTGACTTTGTTTAAAATGAAGACAATGTTTTATTTTGTAATTCATTTTAGAACTTACTTATAAATAGTCTATGACGTCTTCAATATATCGCCTTGCCTTCCAAGTAGAAAGTCAGAATTAGAGCCCATACTTAATAAAAACAGCAAAGAGTCCTGGACATAGTAAGTACTTTTCAGGAAATACTTTTGAAAAAAAATGGTTGACAACAGTTTTATCAGTTAGTGGGAAAACGTGACGGTAATCTTCACCCACTTTAGAGTAGTAAAATAAGGATAATTGAAGAGGACTTTTGGAACTCTCACCACACTGGGTAAAGAAGATGTCTGATGCCTTAGAGAACATCTAGGAAGTGTCTTGCATAGTACTGTGCTTGCAGCGAGACTTTGGTTGTCTACCTCCCTTTGGAGACATTTCAGAAATTTCCACCCTGAGGTGGAAGCTGTTCTTTGGATTAGAGTTTCTCAACCTAGCCTATGACGCTCTGAACTGTCTACATTTTAACATCTATGTTCCTTTCTATTGAAAGCAATGAAATCAATAGTGAAGTCTTCTGGTTTTACTAATATAATAAGAGTTCCATCTTTCTATTTCTCCTACAGGGTGATTCGTAGGTGAAACCATTAGGACAGAGAAAGGAAATATTTTTACTTGGCCATGCCCTCGTCTTTAAAAACAAATATTAGTATTTGAAACAAAACACATCACTGGCATAGTTTTCAGGTTTTTTTTTTTTTTTTTTTTGAGAAAGGTTCTCACTATGAAGCCCTAATTGGTTTGGAACTCATTACATAGACCAGGCTGGCCTCAAACTCATAACTGATAACAAAATCCACCTGCCTCTGCCTTCTGTGTGCTGGGATTAAAGGTATGTACCATCATGCCTGGTTT
>NW_008355477.1:3210097-3250190 GCF_000622305.1 Nannospalax galili
TTATAGTTTTAAACTGTGAAATCATTTGGAAATAATTATTTTTGGAAAACAAATAGCAAGGGAAATAGTTATATACTCAGTCTTTGATTATCCAAGATGATTTTGCCACTGGAATTAATATCGTATTTTAGCACACAACAACAGCTACCTTCTGTCTTTGCTAAGCCTTGGAACAAAATATTTTATTAGGGAATTTTATTTCTCCTCCTGAGTCTCAGGCCTGCCTTGTATTTCCTGTAACAACTAATATTTTCCTCATTTCAACTGCCTGGAAAACCAATTCTGTAAATCTTTTCATAGCTCCACAGCCTGTGCTCTATCCTGGTACCTTGAAATCTGCCACGGTGGGAGTATTTACACTATGGAAATTGAAAAATGCTCAAAATTGTGGCTTTCCTCCAGAAAACTAGTAATTAAAATAATTTATCAGCACATACACGACTGCCTTATGTAGTCCTTATTTTTTGATAAATATTTTCTGAAATATGTTATATGTTACACTGTAAGAGTAGTGTAATTACAAAAATTACCCTTTAGGGGCCTCATTGTAATAATTTATACACTTTGATCTGCTTTTTAGTGTGTATTTTTGCACTTTTCCCTTCTGGGGGGAGTTGGTCTTTCTTCTGAAAGCCTGCATTTATTTCTTGTTTATTTGTTGACTCTGTTTACATCTCATGGAATATAATAACCAAGTCTACTAAGTACGCATGTGGAAGAAAATTAAGTGACAGCCAGAGGACTTCTTTGCAGAGTAAGGTTCTTACATAAAGTCCATGGCTGTGGTTGGAACTTTTTGTGACAAAGGCTTTGGTTGCCATGGGCAGTTTTATGGACATTTGGCCTCTGGATAGTTGCACAGGGCTCTTCGCTCAGGACAGCAGTATGGCTAAAGTTCTGTTGTCACCATCTTGAAATTCTTAATTCTTGTTGGACTCGAAGTTCTCTTCATCCCTTTTGCTAAGGCCTCCCTAAGTTATGTTGCCAGTTATGATTGTTATTCACCTGTGATTTTTCCTTCTGAATATAGAAAGTTGAGGGTTTTTTTTAATGTCTGGTGTTTTGATCAGTGGGATATTGCTTCATTAACCACAGATGGATGCTTGCTCAGATCACACAGAATTCTGAATAAGTACTTAAAAATATGTATTCTCATTCATTATATCTTAATATAAAGGGGTAACGGGAAAAAGGTTATACTATAATGTTATGCATTTACATTAAGTGTACAAAAACTGATTTTAATTCATTACTTACAAGTACAGACTTTGTTTTCTTATTAATGCATAGTTTGTTTTGTTTTTGTTTTGTTGAGGATTAATCTCAGGGTCTTGTACATACTAGGTATTCTATCATTAATGCACATACCAACGGTAATACATAATTTAAGAAATATCATGCATCCAAGACGTGTAGAATCTTCAGCAACAGGTTCTTAACAACTAGTTCTGGTTGAGAATCAAGAAGAATGGCAAGAGACTGTACTGGTCAGTTCTGGAGCACCCTGCCTACCCTTGCAGCCATCCCTGTGCTTGTAGGTCTAGTTGGGTTTGTGCAGCCTGATCATCAGCCCAGTCAAGAGTTAATATTTGCATGTTTTCTTAGTTATCACCACGTTGGAATCACCCCATCTCTCCAATCAGTAATAAACACTGACCTGTCTGACTGCTCCCTAACTTAGTAGCTACCCAACCCACCCTGATGCTCCAGGACAGCGTGGACTCTGACTTGGAATCTCAGGCTTAGAAGTTCTGTGCTGAACTGAGACCACTTATTACACTTTGTTTGCATATCACCAGAGTAGAACCAAGACTGAACACCAGGCACCACTCAGCTAGGCCACAACCTGGTGAGTTGGGGTAATAGCAAACAAAGTTCCAAACACCCATCAACAAAGATGAGATCAGATATCCAAACCAAGAAACACCACCAATGATGGACATCACCTTAGGATCAAAGGATGGAAAAGATATTCCAACCAAATGTAACCAAGAAACAAGCAGGTATAGCTATTCTAATATCTGATATGATTCCAATAATATCACTGTTGTCCATTTTCAGGTATTCCCTGTTCACACTGCCAACCCCAAGCAAGTAGAATCTATGTTTCACTTGAAAAGAGTTCTTTTTTTTGAATATTCCACATAAATAGAATCATAGAGTATGATTATGTGTTCTTTTGTGACTAGCTTATTAAATTCACTATCATGTTGTAGAGTTTAGTTCATGCTGTATCATGTTAAAAAGTGTGACCCTCTTTTAGGCAAAGATTATAGGACACTAGAGGTTTGTGCAGGACAAAGGATGCTCATATACCTACCTGAGGACATATAAATGTACCTCAATTCTCCTTTGAGAAAGGAAAAATATCCAACCAGTTATCTTTTGGGCATCTTTCATATAAAACATTCACCCTGACTTCTGAGAAAGTTTATACTATTTCTGAGGGTGTAAATGAACTTGATATATGAATTCAGTTATTACTAAGCACATTTTGTAGAATTACTACTCAGTTGCAAATATATTCTTGAAGATTTGATAATGTTTTTTGAATTCCTGCTCATTAATATTAAAATATATTTTTTCACAGCATTAAAAAAATTTAAGTAAGATAGGTAAGAGCACACATTTTAAGGACTCAGGAAGTTCTCAGATTAAGCTGTAACTGTGCCTCTCAAAGCTCTGACCTTACATAAACTACTCAAGAATTCTTAGGAGAATTAAGGAAGACATGTAACACATTGATCATAGTGTGTGACGTCATAGGTGATGATTGTCATGTATATTTCTATATGTTGGGATATCATTGCAATGTAGGACAGATCTTTAATACGATCAATGAATTATTAGCAACTTATAATGTACATATATTTTGATGTATACAGAGAAAAAGGATTGATAGCACAGTATGTAGCACGTCTTATGAATGGACTCAATATTTGACATTCTAATATTTTCGTCACTATTATTTGCAGTAGCTTCATAGTAAGTTCCAGTTCATGTAGGAGGCAGAATTATAGGGAATTTACTCTTCTCTACATATTTCCCTAAAGTTTTATTTTATTTTTTATTTTGATGGTTTTAAAAAACACATATATTACATTTTTAATTTGGAAAAAAATGAAGAGCTTTAAAACACTCAGTAGTGGACACGGAGGTACATGCTTACAGTCCCAGAGCTGAGGAAGCTGAGATGGGAAGATCATTGCTGAGTTTCACATAAGCCTGGGCCACACAGCAAGACTTGTGTCAGCAAAACAAATAAATAATCGAGCAAACAATCAAAAAAGGAACCAAGTTGTTTCCTAATGAGTTTTATTCATTTTATTTTCATTAGGATATATTAGTTTTATAAAATATTCAGCTTCATTGTGGCATTTTGATACGTGGATATAATCTACTTTGATGATATTTGCTCCTGCGGTTCCCTCATCATGCTCCCCTTCCTCTTCCTTCATAATCATCCTTCTAATTTTATGTCTTGGTTTTGCTAAATTCCTTATATGAGGAAAACATGTGATACTTGTCCAAATCTGACTTACTTCCTATGACGTGATCTGTGGTTCTATTCATTTTTCTGAAAATAGCAATATTTTCTTCTTCTCTATGAATGACTCCAAACCCACTGTGTATGTATGTCATAATTTCTTCATCTAGGCTGAGACCATAACTTGTCTATTGTGAAGAGTGCTGCAATAAAAAAATAAAAAGAGTACAGATCTCAAGGATCTATACTGTATGTTGACTTGCATTCCTTTGGTTTTGTGACCAGGATTGGTGTAGCTAGATAATGTGGTTGTTTCATTTCCAGTTTCTTGAAGAAAAGTCCATAGTGATTTCCATAGTGACTACACTAATTTGCATGTCTACTAACAGTGTATAAAGGTTTTTCTTTCTCACATCCTTCTTAGCATTTGTTGTCTCTTGTTCTCTTGTTGATTGCTATTACAACTAGGTTAAGATGAGATATCAATGCTATTTTTTGTCACTGTTTTGTTTGGTTTTGTTTATTGATGGTGTCTCATTATGTAATACAAGCTGGTCTGGAACTCGCCCTGCCGCATAAGCTGACTTTGAACTCCTGTTCTTCCTGCTTCAGCTGCCTAAGTGCTGGGATTAAAGCTGTCTTCCACCATGCCTGGTCTCAATATGGCTTTGATTTGGATTTCCCAGAAAGCTAGAATAGATATTGAATAATAATTCCATATGTGATGAATAGATGGGAAATTTTGTCTCTCATTCTACAGGCAGTGTCTTCATTCTGTTGTTTCCTTTGCTGTAAAGAAGCTTGTAAATTTCATCAAATTACTTTTGCCAATTCTTGATATTCCTTTTTGAGCTTATTGGAGTCCAACTCAGAAATTCTTTCCCTGTGCCTCTTATCTTTTACTCAATGTATGTTTTTCTTGTCTTTCTCAAAAATTAGTTGAATATAACTGCATCGGTGTATTTCTGGATACTATATTCTAATCCAGTGGTCTGTGTGTATGTTTTGTGGGATTATCATGCTGTTTCGACACTTAGGCTCTGTAGCATAAGTTGAAATGAGATATCTTTTAAATTTTTTTATTGAATTTTTCTGTATTTCACACAGGAAATCATCTTTATACCCTCTTCCCCACTGGCACTCTCCCATAGCTTCCCCACTGGAATTCATGCTTCTGTCATTTGTGTTAAAGCCTATCATGTCAAGTTAGTGTCCCCAGATGTCCCTCAGTGCAAGTTCATCCACTTAGGTCTAGTCAGTCTATCTAGAGTCCCCCACCCCTTTAAGAAGATCAGCTCTTCTTCACCCAGCAGTAATCAGGTGCCAATAATTCTTCAATTAAGATTGGTGACTCCTGTCCATTTCCACAGTTCTATGCTGGGTTTTTGACTGCTTGAGTTTGCATGGGTCTTGTGCATGCTGACATCATTGCTGTAGGTTCATATGAGAAGAGTCCCAGGAGCCTGTAGGACTCTATTTCCATATGGTCATGTACCTCCTCCCTGACTCTTATGATCTTTCCACCCCTTCTTCCGCCATGGTCCCTGAGCCCTGAGTGGGTGGATTTTAATATAGGAGCCCTGTCCAAGGACCCACACTCTGTAGACTCTTATTCTCTATGTTTTGCCCGTTGGTGACCTTTTGCGTTGCTGGCCCTCTGTTGCATGAGGTAGCTTCACTGATGAGAACTGAAAGATGCGTTAGTGTTCTCTTCATTCCTTGTTCTATATTCTGTGAGCCTTAGGTGCAGAGGTTGCATCGTAGATGTGCCACTTAGTCTTGGGCAATTCACAGACAATCTCTGTGTGTGACCAGTTGTGGAACTCTGCAACTATCTCTGTTGAAGAAGAAGCTTTTTTGATGAGTGGTGACTGTGATACTTGTCTGAATGAAATCAGGTATTATGACACTTTTGGCATTGTTTTTGTTGCTCAGAATTATTTTGATTATTCAGGGTTTTTTTTTTGTGTGTGTGTGTGTGTGTTTCTGTATGAATTTAAGGATTAATATTTCAAGTTCTGTGAAGAATTTCATTGGGATTTTGATTTATTTTTTGAGACAAGGTCTCCCAGTAGCTCCAGCTGGCCTGAAACTCACTCTGTAGACCATCCTAGCATTGATCTTGCAGAGATCTGTCTGCCTCTATATCCAGAATGCTGGGATTAAGGGCTTGTGCCACCATGCCTGGCCTCAAATATTTCACTTTGCAAGACCATTGTGAATGGAATAGATTTACTGACTTCTTTCTCAGCAAATTCATTATCAGTGTATGGAAAAGTTCCTGAATGTTGTATCCTGTTTCTTTGCTGAATTTGCTTATCATTTCTAAGAGTTTTTTGGTGGAGGGTGGAGAATTTTCTGTGTATAAGATTATATAGTGAACAAGCATGAATAATTAATACTGTTTGTGCCTGTTTTATTTCATTTTCTCCCAATATAGTATTTCAAACTTTAGCCTAATGGATTTGTAAACATTATTAAATAAACTTTTACGTTGTAATTTTATACACTTTAGAATAAATAAAATTCAATTTCCTTTAAACAAAACAGATTTCTTTATAAATCATAAATAACACAAATTAACTAATTCCAGAATTTGGCCCCTCTTAAGGACATCCTTAGTGTCTTCAATGCATGCAGGAGAAAGATCCTCCATTAAAAAATCACCCAGAGAAACGTGGGAATATGCTGACACAAATATACTGAAGTGTTAGAAACACTTATTTTCTCATTGTAAATTGCAATCTGTTATTTTTTTCTCCCTGAATTTCAGTCCCTTGTAAATGTATGCCTAGGATTTGTTCATTGGTTTCTAAGACTAGATTGTAACAGTAAAGAAAGCACTAAGAATTTGAGAGCTCTTTCACTTTGGATCCAGACGCCTGCCTTCCATTCTTACTTCTATTAGTTTGGCATTTTAAAAGTCATTTTTCCTGTCTGAAAAGTGTCTTCCCTCTGCTTCACTACTTTTACCAAGGCAGCAAATGAGATAATTGATGTGAGATTAATTTCTGAATGGGAAGAATCCCTTAAATGTCACTCAGTATGATTTTTATTAGGACCGTTTGTTACTGTTCCTCCCCTCCATATTTCTCTCCACTCTGATAAACTCTATTCATGTTTTGGCAGGGCTAGAAATTGTCCTGGGTTTCTATGAGTACACTAGCAACTTAATGTTACCAGTGAATTAAACAGTGATAAATATCTGAGGAAAAAAATCTAAGCCAAGAGAGATACGGTGGTGTTCTGGGTGATAGCAGGAAGAGACCTGAATGACCACATTGGAATGTCTTCCCATTAGAAAAATCTCACCTTCTCATTTCCTTGTCAAAGTGAACCAACGCTATGGGAATGCTATGGGGATGGTATGGCAGGGGTTTAGGGTTCACTAATATCTTATTTGAGGAATATTTGTTATCTTTACTATTTTGTTTCTAAGTCCACATATTTCCTAACATAAAAATAGCGGCGCAGACATTGCTATTTAGCAATACCATGCACAGGAGAATCATCTAGTCAGTTTTTCATGCCTCACTCTTCGAAGTATGGCTCTTAGATGAGCACTGTTGGCATCAAACATTGGAGACTGCAGGCAAATCCCAGATCTCTCAATCCAAATCTGCATTTGAGAAAGATCGTAAGAGAGTTCACCTCCATATTAAAGTTTAAGACATGTCATACAATATTGTGCCAAAGGATCTTTTGGTTTGGTTTTGTTCTTTTGTTCGTTTGTTTGTTTGTTTGTTTTTGTCTTGGAAGAAGCCTACGTGTCATTTTGTTTTTAGGAAAGTCCCCATGCACCAACTGATCAGAATGTTCAGCCAAGTTTCTTGATCACTGACTTGGTGTTTCCATTCACAGGCCCTCAATCACTGACAACTATCAAACTTATGGAAATGAGCTCATCAGTTGTTTAATTTGCCTGTTTTAGAACTTCCAGTCATATGTCATTGTTTCCTAGCTTGTCATTAATAATCTTTCTCTAAATTTAATAAAACTTTCTCTAAAATGGTCCCTAGTACCTATTTAACATTACTCATCACTGATGAAGGATTAAAATGCTTAATTGTATTTGTCTGTGTAAGCTGAATGTTTCTTCCTAGAAGTCAAACCTTCCCATGTTCTTATATTTGAGTTTTATTATTTCTTATCATAGATTTGCATTGCAATTTTGAAATCCATCTTAATATCACAACTTTTTTTATGTTTGTTTTTTTGAGATAGGGTGTCCCTGTAGCCTAAGCTGGCCTGGAACTGACTGTGTAGCCCAGGCTAACTTCGAACTGACAGAGATCCGTCTCCCTCTGCCGCCCTTGTGCTGAGTGCTGGGATTGAAGGTATGTGCTGCCAGGCCCAGCTTCACACCTTTATTTTGAATACTATAAGGTGTATAAACTAAGTGGCTTGGAAGAAATTAATATAATTGGATAGTTTTAAAAGCTCTTATTTTTCCTAGAAATATATGATATAGGGAGTTTAAAATATAATATTCAACGTGGATTTTTATTTTAAATATTATTTATCAAATATCAGTTATAAAGCATGCTCTTTAGAAGTCCTCATTTAAAGAGTTCAAAAGTTGTGGGGCTGGAGAGATTGGTCAGTGGTTAAGAGCACTGGCTACTCTTGTATAGGTTCAATTCCCAACACACACATGGCAGGTAACAAGCATCCATATCTCCAGTTCCAGGGAATCTGACACCCTCTTCTGACCTATGCACAGATTTACATACATGCAGGCGATTAACTCATACACAAAAAATGAAAATAATAAATGAATATTAAAAAGTAAAAAATTCCCAAATTATGTGAGATGAACTCAGCTCTAATAATCAAATTAAGTTCGAAATGCAGTTTTCATTTCAGTATGTTGGCAGGCCAAGGTTCTGATTCTGAAGTCCTAGATTTTGAATTGTAACCACACAAGATAATATTATCGGTGATTTTCCTTTTGCTTAGAGGCATTTTCATTTTTCTTGGACTCAGGATATAAATTGTACATGCTAAACATTATTTTATTTGTATTGTACTTGGAAGGCAAGGCATATCCATTATTATCTGTAAAAAACATTAAACACATTTTCTAGAACAAGGGTTTATTAAAATCTAAGATGCCACTGACATCTTGAGCTGGACAATTCTTTGTCTTGAGGCATAGCCTGTGTAGTTTAAGATGTTTATATGGCACCCATTAGGCACCAGGACAAACCCCTAGTTATAGGAACCACAAATATCTGAGACATTGTCAAATACCCTTTGAAGGGATACAATTGCCTCCAGTTGATTACCACTGACCTTGAGAGAATAGATGGAAAAAGAAAAGGAATTTGTCTCTATTTCACAATGTAAGTACAGGACTCTGAGTTTTTGTGTCATTCTTTGACCCTGTGGCAAAATACCTGGCATCACAACTCAAGGGAGAAACTATTTATTTTGAATCATGGTTTCAAAGGAATTTCAGTAAATCCTGGCAGGGAAGGCCATCCACACCAGTGAGAAAATATGGCCAGGGCTCTTCCTATCACTGCTACAGAGCACATCACAGGCCGGATCCAGAGGCAGATACAACTTTCAAGGCAGATACAACTTTCCAGTGACCTACTTCCTCCAGACAGACCCCATCTCTAAAAGGACTCATCCACCCCAAACAACTCTATCAGCTGTGAACCAATTATTCAAATGCATGAGCCTGTAGGGGACATTTCATTTCTAAACTGTAACAGTTTCCATCGTTACTAATTTTTGTTTTGTGACTTTGTCAATTGCTATATGTGTGAAAAGCCTTGGTACATTGGATTTCTATTTAAAGATGGTTCCAAATGTTAAAAATAATTGGTTCTCTACAAATCACACAAACATGGCCTGGTGAGATGCTTTACCATTAAGAGCACCTAATGCTTTTCCAGAGGACTGGAGATTGATTCTCAGCCCCCATGTTAAGTAGCTAACCACTGTGTGCAACTCCAGCTCCAGGGGATCTGATGCCTCTGGACTCTGGGGGCAGCCTCTGGACTGTGGGGGGTACCCACACTCATGTGAACATATGCTTCCACAGACACAAGCACACACATGTACACAATTAAAAAATAATACAGATCTTAAACCAATCAACCCCAAACAAACCACGCAACCATATTTTCCCATTTTCCTTTTGAGTTAAGAAAGTATCCTTCCTTCTGAATTTTAAATGCTCTTTAAGTCAAGTGAAAAGTAAAGCCATTTACCTGGTAACGTCAAATAAGGAAGTGAATGACTGCAATTACTGGAATGCTTCATGTGCAAGTGGCTGCTCGTGCCTGATAACTTAGTGATATGTAACCTCATGTGTTCCCTTCTGTATATACAAAGTGATAGGTTGCATGAGACCCTGGTTGCACATTGGAGCTGCCTGGGAGTGTAAGTGGCCTAGTGATCAAACCCTAGCCTCAGACAGTTCAGCTTTATTGACAAGGCTGGGACATAAGTGAATGTACAGCCTCAGAGTACAACCAAAATTGAACCCCACGGCTAGACCTCCATCTGGCTTTGAGGCTTTGAACTTTCATTGATCATCTCCCCATATTTACCTGTGGTCTGCTTTCTTCTGTCAGAAGCATGCTTGTCAGTCTCTATCCTATACCTTATTATATGTTTTTAACCAAATGTTTTTTTCCAAGTGTTTTTCTTCTCTAAGATCTGGGCTTGCAAGGAAATTGCTGATCCAATATAGTCCACTTAATCCATGACCTTCCTTTGACGGCTGAATTCATCGCAACTGTTAACCTCATTCTACCTGAAAAAACCTTGTTTTCGAATGAACATTTCTTCCTCTGCCAGCAAATAATTATCCTCAATCCTGTCTATGTTTCCCATGACCACTTTCATTGATTTTTGTTTCTTACTGCTATTTATAGATTTTCTTTTTCCTTCTTCTTCTACCGATTGATTTTTCCATCCTTGGATGACATGTTCACATTCTGTGAATTCTTAGGTGTGTTGCAAGACACTGAGAGAGTATGCTTTTCCTACTTGGCTCTGATCTTTTTGCTCTTTTGAGCCTCACCTGTCTGTTGTTTTTAGCTTCAGACCAGTGAACTTGGTTTGTGTGTTATTTAAAAGGTGTGCTCCTAGGCTCCCTGTGGCCCGACCTGAGCATTAAAATGTGACACCTCATGTCTGTAGGGCTGATATTATGGCCAGTGGATCTGGGCGTGGCAAACCATCCCAAGTCTCAGGCATCTCGTCACGTCTGGATTCACCTCCCCCCTTCCCACAAGATGCACAGCTCACCTGCCCTCTAACTGCCTAGATGGCCTCTCCCGAAGCCCCATGCTTTCTAATACCCTTTGAGCTTCCGAGTTATATTACCCTTGACTTCCTTGAGAGAATTCTGTGACATCACAGCAGTAAAATCTTGTTTCTTCAGGCAATTCTTCTGAAGGAAATCATAAATTGCCTCATTGCTAAAACATCTGTCATAGTCTCTCATCTGTGTTCACAATCACTACAAAATGACCACACAGATTCATTTCAGAGATGTAGAAGCAGAGTCTCCCACAACACAATGTGCGCATGGGCCCCTTCGGCCTTTTCACTGAGACTGAGTTTTTGTGTTTGTTCTTTTCCTTTTGTTTTTCCAGTACTTTGCTTTCTTGTGGGCCTCACTGAGGGCACAATTCCATGCCTTTTCCATAAGTGTCAAACTTTGCAGGATTTTCTAAGCATAAGCTTTTTTTTGTTTATCTAAATCTCACGTTGTAGAATAGTAAGTATATCATTGAGTTATGCCTATAAAAAACTTATTAAGCCCAGCTTACAAATATTATTATCTTTGGAAAACTTACCACTTTGCAATTAATGTAAAATCAGAACTTAAAGCACCTTTATATTTTAAAAATATTTTATTTTTATTTTTATATTTTATTTATTACTTTTTTATGTATATGTGTATGTTGCCTGCATGTATGTAAGTGAATCCGTGTCATGCAGTGCCCTCGGATGTCCGAACAGTATGTCAGATTCCCCTGGAACTAGAGCTACAGTTGTAAGCTGCCATGTGGGTGCTGGCAACTGAACCCCATCCTCTGTAAGAGCAGTCAGTACTCTTATCTGCTGACTCATCTCTCCAGCCCCCTTTTAAAAATATTTTTTATTTATTATTATTTTTATTTTATGTGTGTGTATGCCTGCATGTATGTAAGTGCACCTATGTCATGCAATGCCCACAGAGGTCAAAAGAGGGTGTCAGGTCCCTGGAACTGGGGTTACGGATGGTTGTTAACCACTATGTGGGTGCTGGTAATGGAACCCAGGTCCCCTGCAAGTGCAGCCAGTGCTCTTAACCACTGAGCCATCATTCCAACCCCCAAAGCACCCTTATCTTGAGCCTTCAATCATCAGTCAGACTTTCATGTATAAGACTCAGCACCCAAAACATCCTTTACAAGGTCTAAACTTTCAGATTTACGTCATGAGATTTCTTCAACTATATAAACAGTGACTATGAACCTAAATCATGAAATTTTAAGTATTTTAATTCAATCATAGGTTTAAAATATCATACCTTTTCCCACATTTCAAAGATCCAAAATAACAAATAAAATTTGCCTACCTTAGTCTTTGTCTCCAGAAGTTTAGTGGTGTTACTACCAAAGTTTGATGAGTTTCTTCATTAGGTCCACATATTATACTACTGGCAGTATGGGTTTCGCACTTGTAGTTGCATTAGGATTCTTAATAGTCTTCATACTAAAACTCCCATTACTATTAGTGTCACCGCCAACATTGCTCCACCATTAGCATTAGTGTTACACTTAAAATTACTACACTTCTCAGAACTGCAAACTTAGTGACTTAACAATGGAAAACAGTCTGGGAATAGAGCTACTCTTTTAGAATGTGTCTTTAAGGTTCAAAATTCAAAGATTTTAATCAGAAGTTTTAAACTAGGAGATCAAGAACTAAGGCTTGGTAACCCAGTTCTTCTACCTTAATGGGTCTCAGTGCTGTATAATTATTTATAAAGTAGTAAGCTCTGAACTCTCTAAACTTTTACATTTTCCTGAAGCCTAATAAATCATGACCATCAAAATTAAATTTGTTTAGAGTGCTTTTAATGTAATTTTCATTGAAAATTTCTCTAACAGCTTTTTGTTGCCTAACCAAAGGGGGAATCAATAATCCTTGTTTACCCACGAATGAAGGGTTTTCAAGAACGTGGAATTCTCAGTGATAAAACCAGGAAAGTTCTCAGGATGACTAATCACTCTATATTGTAAAACAGTATTTCCTAGCCTTTACCCAAGTGGTCATTGAAATATTTGAGAGCCTAAGCCCCAACTCGAGATTCCAAGTTTATTTTTTTATATTTTTAAAATTTATTTTAAATTGGTACATAAAATTGGATGTATTAATGGGATGCCATGTAATATTTAATGCATATATACATTTTATAATGTTTAAGTTAGATTGATCATATCTGTTTCTTCAAACATTTATTATTTCTTTATGGTAAAAACTACTAAGGCCCTTTCATCATCTTTTGAAATGTACAGTTCATTGTTATTATACAAAATCCCTCTACTGTGCACTAACACTCCAGAACCTTTTGTTTCTTGCCTAACTGTTGAAGTAGACACGGATCAGAGTTCTACATCCATCCCCACCTGTACTCTCCTTGTCCTCTGGAAACCACAATTCTGCTTTCAATTTCAGTGAAATCAAGTGTTTGGGTTCACAGTTGAGTAAGATGCTGTCCTTGTCATCTGTGTCTTACTTCATTTAACATAATACTGTCCAGTCCCATCCCCAGTTGTTGCAAAAGACATGATTCCTTTCTTTCATTTTTTTCTATGGCTGAATAGCATTTCATTGTGTATTCCTTTTGATGCTGTTGTTTTGTTTCTTGAGGCAGGGTTTCCCTGTAGCCCCATCTGACCTGGAACTGTCTATGCAGACCAGGATGGCCTCAGTCTCACAGAGATCCACCTGCTTCTGCCTCCTGAGTGCTGGGACCAACGATGTGTGCCATCTTGCCTGGCTATCCATTGTATACTCTTATTGAACTGGCTTGGGGTAGTGCTCAGGTGCTGATACTTTAATATTATTCCCAGGCAATTTTCTTGTGTAATCGGGATGGAAAACCACTATTCCACTCCTTCTATACAGTTTGAAAAATCTTATGAAACATTTTACTCTCCATCTTGATGTACTGGAATCCAAAAGAACTTGAACTTGCTAAACACATATTTAGGTTAAGCAGTGTGTAGCATTTCCAGTGGAAGAAATCATAAGCATCTTTCTTGAGCATATCGTGTTCTTTAAAAATTATTTTATTTATTTTGTTTTATTTTATGTGAATGAGTGTAAGGCCTACATGTGTTAAGTGTACCTGTGCCATGCAATACCCATGGAGGCCAGAAGAGGGCGTCTGACCCCCTGGAACTGGAGTTATCGATGTTCGTTATCTGCCATTTGCATGCTGGGAACAGGGTCCTGGTCCTCTGGAAGCACAGCCAATGCTCTTAACCGCTGAGCCATCTCTCCAGCTTCCCTAGTCATGTTCTTTTCAGTCTTTGAGTATCATTGTTGTGTCATGTCTGTTCACAAAACTGTTTTCTTTTTGATACTTAAATTATCATACCTTTGACAGTGATAATTTTTTGTGCTGGTCTGTTTCCATTTAACACCATCCTTGAAACCATTTGCGCTTTCTGGTGACAGCAAAGGGCTTCAGAATCATTCAGATTTTTCCTGCCAGAAGGCATGGAATCTGCTATTTTCCAGAGATTTCTGGTTCTTTTTGGTAGAGAAAGTTTCATTTACACTCCCCTCCCACCCCAAATTTTGGCTGTGTATATGGGAGAGAGGAGGCACATCACATTGTTTCACATAAGTACTGGTAGAGCTTGGACCCTTCATCTTGTCTGCAACTGAAACATTGCATTGTCTTATATAGTTTTTTAAAATGTATCTTACCATCTTTCCTATAGTTTTTAAAATTCTTCCATCCATTAAAAAGTGATATTGAACTGTTCTTTGTACTTTTTCCCAAGCATTAAAATTCCTCTATGCCTTTATTTACTCTTTTCCCCATTTTAACTATGAGTCCAGCTAACTATGTTCATATAACTATATGTTAATATTTTCTTGTTTATACTTAAATGCAAATGAAAAAAACCCTATTCTGTTTTCGAGGCCCAAGCCCTCCTTTTATTCCCTGCTCCTCATATTTTTGATGTGTCAAGATTCCTTAGCGTATTTCTTCATAAACCATAACCAACTGAATTTTACACAGAGAGTGAAAAGATGTGATTCTGAAATAAGAGGAAGCAACTATTTTGTTGTCATTTTAAAAGAGGTAGAGATGTATGAGAGGAACCATCTTGTCAGTCACGACATTGGTTAAAAATTTATGCGTAAGATTCAGAATCTGGATCAGAAATTTGCACCCAAATAGCAAATCTTGAAATGAAAAGTACCACAGGCCAAGGCTCAAAAAATGAAACTTGTGTAATAAAGATTACTTTTAGTGAGTTTTGTGTTTATCCTCAGCTGATATGGTGGGAAGGTGATAAGAAAAAACAAGGCAACATAGCTAAGCAGGCAGTTTTCTTTGCAATCTTTGCATCTTCATTTTAGAATCAGCTCTTAAATATTAGAGCATCCTCTTTAATAAGGCAGTAGACAACGGACTGGAGAGATGGTTCAGCAGTTAAGCGCACTGGCTGCTCTTGCAGAGGACTCAGGTTTGATTCCTAGCAAGCACATGGCAGTCAACAACTGTCTGTAACCCCAACTCCAGGAGATCCAACACCCACTTCTGGCCTCGGGCATTGCACACATGGCTGCACTTCCATTCAAGCACACAAAACATACATACACACATATAAAGCACATTTTGCAATTTTTTTTAAAGACAGTAGACAAACCCTTGTAATCCAAGGATTGCTTTTGTTTGGGATCCTGAGAGTTTTAAATTTTTATTTGTTATTAGTGTGTGTGTGTGTGCGTGTGCGTGTGTGTGTGTGTGTGTGCGCGCGCATGCGTGCGCAGATGCACATGCACCCCAACATACAAGTATTGGTCAGAGGACAACTTTTGGAAATCTGTTCTCACCTTGCACTGTGGATCCTGGGGCGGGATCTCAAACTTTTAGACTTGCATGGCAAGTACTTTTACCCACTGAATGATCTTGCTGGTCTGATCCTGTGGTTTTCAAGTCATTTTAGATCAAGACTAAAAATCCCCTTGAGATTTATTTTTTCTCTACAAGTAACCATGAAGCATGATGTTTCCTTGTGGAACTCCCAGTCCTGGTTCTTCAGAACTCCCTCATTTGTTGATCTAAAGATAGCTTTCACAAAAAGGCTCTTAAAAATACATGCTTTATTGATTTTGGAATGTTCTGGTAAATGCCATTCTGATTGATGTCATTTACATAGAGGAGACTTTGGCTCAAGGCTCAGAGTGATTTGAGCCAAAAGAAAATACAATATCTATTAAACAATGTGAAGTTTATATATCTTGCCACCCAACATAATAATGGTTGCTAATAATGTGACTGAGGGTTCCATAGCCACCTTTCCACTTGGTATATTTCTAGCAGGTGAATGTAAGTGAAACATGATGTCAGTGATAAGCTGCATTGGTCTCACTGGTTTTGACTTTGATTACAGCTGCATTTTCTTTCTTGGGTTTTGGTGGTGGTGGTCTCTTTTGTACTTTGACTTGTTTGGGTGAAATCTCTGTGACTCCAGTGATTTATGAAATGGTTTATGGAATACAGACACCGTAGTTGAAACTCTTAAGTGCAGGTTATATTTGTTTGGGGAGCATATCCTGAGATGCTACATCTTCTGTTCTGTGGTAACAAAGCTGGATTGCTCATTGTGAAAATGTTGCAACTCTAGAAAAAATTATAAATAGTGATAATAACAAAAATACCTGTGTATATGACATAATCTATATGGTACGTGTATTCTTGACTTATTGTCTCTTGATGTCGAAGAAAATGGACCCAAACTCATGCAACGAAGAGATAGTTTTCCTAAATATACCTCTTTGGAATTGCAATTAAACATAAATACATTCCCTCTCTGTGAAATGATCATCACTATTTTGTTAATAAAAATTTATCTATTTATTTATTCATCTTTACCTTGATCAGCCTTTGAAAGGTTTTGAGAATGATCAGAATAATATCTAAAATTCAACTTTTAAAATTAAATGAAACATTCTGAGGCTGGAGAGATGGTGAGCACTGGCTGCTCTTGCAGAAGATCTGGGTTTGAATCCCAGCTCCCACATGATGGCTAAGAACCGTCTGTAGCTCCAGTTCCAGGGGATCCTATGCCCTCTTCTGTTTTCCATGGGCATTGTACCACAAAGGTGCACTTACATGCATATAAAATTAAAATAATTAAACCCAATTTTTTAAAATTAAATTGAAAGCTCTACACTCTCCTCATAAAGTGAAACTAAAAATTTTAATATCTCTTATAAATTGCATAGTCCAGGATCTATCTTATGGTAGTAGACTTTGTTTAAGGTAACAACTCCATCTTCATTACCATCTTCATCATTATTGCCATGACTACCCCAAATCCCTACTACATTATTATCCACCATCATTATCATCCCCATCATTCGTTCTGTTTGTCATCACTTACTACTTGTTCAAGGAAGATAAATGAGTGTCCCTCCTTACCTCTCAAGTCATCTTTTTCTGTCCTTTTCCACATAACAAAATCTTTTGGTCACTGGCCATGTACTTTTGTAGTCTCTAAATTTCAGGCATTTTCTTACATAACATTAATTTTTACTTATGTTATTCCTAATGTTTCATAGTAAAAGTACAGAAAGAAAGAACACCAAGACATGGTTAGCTTTGTCATCTGTTGTCTTCCAGAATCAAAAATAGTTGCTGCAGTGCTTGGAATCACAAAGCTAAAAGGAACTTTGTATGAAGAAGTGTATTCGTACAGCCTTTGCTCCTGACTTCATGCCAGCAGTTATTTTTGTCCTGTTAGGAAGTAACTAAAAGGTTTATTCGACTCTGGTAGAGCAGCCTCTGCAAGTGGCATGTGATAAAGCCTTAAGACTGTGCGAGAAAGTTCTGTGCTCCCCCTGGTGGTGAAAGAACAAAGTAACAGTAATGACCCTATGGAAGGGTACTGATAAAAATATGGGAGATGATAGATAGATGATAGATAGATAGATAGATAGATAGATAGATGATAGATAGATAGATAGATAGATAGACAGATAGATGGATTAAAAATCTCCCCAATGCAAATGCAGCAGTGTTAAGTGAAGTACCTGAGATGTTCTGGGTCGTGAATGGTTCCATCCTCATTAAGGAATTATGCAAATTATTAAAAGATTTGCAATTTCAGTCTCTATCTCATCCTCTCTTGCCCTATAATATGACCCTGGATGACACAGCAAGGAGGCTTTCTCCAGGAACAGATCCCACAGCCTCAGTCATCACCTCCGGAACTGGAGGCTGTGCATCTGGCTATCATAGATTGTCAGTTTAACTTTTCTGTGAATTAAACCCTCCTAAAAATAAAGTCTATTAAGATTTTGGTTTTCTTGAGACAGGGTCCCCTTGTAGCCCCAGCTAGTCTGGAATCGGCATTGTAGGCCTCACAGACCTCAGTCTCATAAAGATCTGACTGCCTCTGCCTCCTGCATGTTGGAGTGCTAGAATTAAAGGCATGCACTAACACACTTGGCTTATGAAGATCTTTTAAATAAAGCCACTTGACACACCTGGGTTCAAGGAGACTCAATTGGGGAATTGCCTCCATTGGACTGGCCTGTGGCCATGTCTGAGACACCTTTACTTAACTATACGTGCGTATTCCGCTACCCAAAATCACAGGAGCATCAAAGTGCTTAGGGCACATTCCCGATTTAATCTCTTTCATTAAGATCCTGTTCTTTAAGCCAGCATGCTAGTGGCTCCCAGTACGGATCATTTGGTGCCCAGAAGACATCTAACTATGTGTAGAAGCATTTTGGGAGGAGGTACTTCTAAGAGCTGGTAGACGGAGGACAGTGGATGCTGCTGAATATTTTGTAAGGAAGAGATCCTTGAGTGCAAATGTCAATAGTGCTGAGGCTGAGAAGCCAACACTGCTGCAAATGTAGTCCATGGAGTAGCAGCATCTGTAACATGAGTTGAATAACTGACTCTCTCACAACCCCAGTCAATCTACAGCTCTGAGGGAGTGGCCCAGGAATGTGTGTTTTCACAAGTCCACCAGGTCCTTCTCATTTGTGCCTGTGGGAAAACCTCTGTTCCAAAACACCAAACAGTCTTCTGTCTGATTGAGCTGATACTCTTGATGGTTTCCTCACCACTTTCCAGTGTTCCATTGTTGCATACAAGTTTCTCTTCAAGTATCCAAGAGGGGAAAGTCTGGCATATATTAGGAACAAGTGTGACTCATGGAGAAATGAGCACAATTACAAATCCAGGAACCACGCCCAGCTGAAAATTTAGGAAGGCAAATCTTTTTCCTCTTTTTTTTTTCCCTACCCAAGTAAAGAAGACTAGGAGACTCAGTTCAGGCCCCAAAATATCAAAACATACACAGGTTTAGTTTGAAGTTTATCTAAAATTAACCTTAAGATTGAATTTAATAAAGGCCTCCTTGAAGAGAAAAGAATCACAGAATATGAAATTTGCAAATGACATTGGTTTTCTGATTTGTTGGCAGCTCCCAAATATGTAGCCCTCTGTATTTGTGCAGGTTTAATTTCTTTTTTATTCTGAAAGTTTCACACATTTGTATAATGCATTCAAATCCTTCATACACACCCATTGCCCTCTCTCATCCCCCTTTCTCTCCTGTTTGGACACTTCTTATCAAATTCCCTTCCTTCTTTCATGTGTGGTCCACTGAGTTTATTTAATTAGAGTTTCTTACTCAAGCATGAGAGATTATTTACTGGAACAAGGGGCATTTATGAGTGTCTCTCTCACTAATGAAAAATGACACTCCATTCCCTAACAACCATTATCTGCCAATAGTTCCTCAGGGAGTGGTGTGGATCCTCATGGGCCCCTCCCTTACCACAACGAAATGTTGACAGGCCCAATCTTGTGAAAGTCTTTTGCAGACAACCCCATCTGTGCCCAATCTTGTGCAGGTCATGAGTGAACCAGCTATGTCATGTTCCAAAGAAACCATTGTGCTGCACAGCTCCTTGTCCTCCAGCGCTTACATTCTTACCACCCCCTCTTCCGTCATGTTTCCTGAACCTTGGAGGTAGGATATAGCTGTCCCATTTAGGGCCCCACACCCAACCATCACTTATGCTAGGCAAGTTTTGTTGTTGTTCTTCTTGTCGTTATTATTGAAGCTCATTTTGCAGCAGTCAGAGACTAATACCAAGTACCACAACTGATCACACATGGACATTGTCTATGAATTGCTCAGGCCTAAGGGACACATCTGCAATGCAATCTCTACACCTATGACTCATGGAACATAGAACACGGATAAAGAAGAGGACACTAATGAATCAGTTCTCAGTAATGAAGCTCCCTCATGCAGCAAGGTCCAAGAATGCAAAAAGTCACAAATGACCAAAGTGTAGAGATCAAGAGTCTGCTAAATAATGGTCCCTAGGCTCAGGGACCATCTCAGAATAGGGGGCAGAAAGATTGTAAGAGCCAGGGAGGATGTGCATGACCATATGGAAACAGAGTCCTACAAGCTCCTGGGAACCTGCTCATATGATTCTATGGCATAGGTGTCAGTATACACAAGTCCCATGCAAATTCAGGCAGACAGTAACCCAGCATAGAACTGGGAAAATGAACAGCCGACCCCAATCTTATCTAAAGGAATGTTGACAACTGATTGTTGTTATTGTTTTTTATTATAAATGTGTTCTGGGGAGCTAGTAGAATAGTAATTTTTAATTGAATCTTTCTTCAAAAATTTTTTGTCTTGTACTTATATGCAGTTTGCAGAGTGTATACTTTATAGGCAAGGGTATGTTGTAAGGATGAAAAATGTCAGGCAAAATGTATATGTTCAGGTAGCTTGTACTGTATGGATCACACCATTAATTTTCTGGCACATTTCTCGAAAGAGAAAACACTGTTTAAAAAATATTAAATTTTAAAAATACTTAAGACTCATAGATTGACTTCTTTGACTTCAGAAGGTCTTTTTTTTTTTGCAAAAGGTAAAGTGATTCTGTTTTTTGCATGAGCTATGTTATGGTTAACAGAAAAGTTTTCTAGTATATTCTATGTAAGGTTGGCCACATTAAAATCATATGAGATAGCAAACAAGATGTCTGATAACTTTATACTTGCATCCAGATTTGTCAGGATGCATGGAAACATATTTTTGAAAACAGCCAAGTTTAAGGCAGTATGAGTATTTTCTTTAACATAAGAAAATTAAACTGATACATCTTAACTATGATGTCATCACTTTGATAAAAGAATATTTTCTGAAAAGATTTCATTCTGTTATGTGATCAGAAGTATGAGTCGTGAACTCACAAGCTAATATATAATGCAGAAATTTGACAAGAATTTAAGCTGTCCATTCAGCAGGCCACTTTGTATTACCTCTGTGCGTGGTGGTGAATATGCTAGGTGAGAAACGAAAGCTCCAAACCAATTTGCAACCTGAGAATTGAAAGATTTAGGTACATCACCAATGATAGATAAAGGACTGCTAGAAAAAATGGCCACATAGTTTTCCTGATAATTGAAATTCTAATCCTTAAGAGACTGCAATTTTACTCAAAACTAATGGCACAAAGTCATATGAAATGTCAGTTTAAAAAAACAAGAATTGTACTTGTAAGTCAGGACTGGATATGCGCAAGACTAAACACACTTCTAGCATTTGAGAGGCTCACATTCTGTAAACGAGCTTGTTCCAAGAGCCTTGCAGACTGCGGCACAGAATTCTCTCTGGGCGTGTGTGAGGAGTCAGGAACCAACACAGTCTTTATAGCTTCAAAATCATGGAGACACATTTCTCTATGCACTTGAGCCCCCACTGTCAAGGAAGTTGCTTAACAAAACTCTGTGATGTGGAGTCCTCCACGCAGCCTAGAGGTGTGTAGGAATGTTTGCCTAATCCCAGTTACAAGCGGACATTTTTCTTTTCCGCTATCTCTCATAGTCTAACATCTCAGCTCGCAGATTCCGGCTGCTGGACTCTAACTGAAGGCAAAATTGAAGGCTACCACAGGAAACCAGATAACCAGCTCATTAAGTAACCTTCGTTATAAACACAATATGAAGCCCATCAGCCGTGGCCTGACCGGGGGGGTCTCAGAACTTGCCTGTCTTGGGAAGAAAGTTCATGAGAAAACTTTAGGGTTAGTTCCAGATTTAAGATTATGTTCTGCGTACTTAAAGTCACTAAGTAACAGACAAATGAGTAAATTGAAGCATTTCATCCCAATATTTTAAGAGCTTGAATATATAAATATTGCCATTTGTTGCTAAAGGGTTTTATTTGTTAAATCTAATGGCACATATTTTTTATAGCTGGTGTGAGTTCATAGAATTCCACACTCTGAAGAACGTAATTTGTTTGCAGATTCCTCCTTGTCATTTTGGAAGGGTAGACTCCAGCTTCTGGAACACTTTATCTTTTTCAGTGCCAAATGCAACAGTGACCAGGCCGTAATGTTGGGGAACCCAAATGGCAGGGTAAAGAAAATGGAAACTACTCCAGTGAGAAAACAACACATTGGACAGAGGGAATTGTGGCAGTGAATAGGACTTCTTTGTGAGGTTTTTCAGTGTCTTGTATGTTCAAAGTCTGTGCACCATATAGAATGGAATTTATCATGAGCATTGTGACAGGGGCCATTGTTTTTAGGTCATTCATACTCACATGGGACATGTTTTACCAAAGATAATCCATGGAAGCACATTTTTAAAAGCAAGTTTGGGTGATTTTTTTATTTTTATAAAAATGGATCACTGACTTTATTTTTTAAAGAACGTATTTTTCCTCAAATATGTCACTAGAGATCAGCAAAGTATTTGTGTAGTTCAAAGGGCAAGAAAAAGCAATGTTTAACCCTCAGCAATGACTATTGTAAAACTAGTTTGTCTCTGGATGATATAATTTAAAACAGCCCACTTTAGCAACCAGTTTACTAATTTGTTAATGTGAGGGACTCAAACTCATGCTTCATACTTATGGTTTCATTATTTCAGCCACAGAATATTTTATCCAGCTAAGTGAGTAGAAGACCAATGAATGAGTTAGAATCAGTGATTAGTGGCAAGATCTACTTTAGACAAGGAAGAGCTATAGATTTACATACTCTACTTGTCTGACATACATATTAAGTATTTCTACTTTGTGAGATGGGGAGGGGAGGCATTTGAAACACCAGCTAATGGAAGAGAGACTTAAGGATTTATAAAGTTCACACCATCGAGAAAGCCAACATCAAATTAATTAATTATTTTTTGTCCTCAATTTCTGAAACGTTAGAAATAAAATATTTGAATCAACATACTCTAAAATTTTCCAGATGGTTTTTAACGGTGGGGTGTGTGTGTGTGTGTGTGTGTGTGTGTGTGTGTGTGTATTCATGATCTGGTATTTGTGTGAGTGTGGACACACTTTTGTATATGTGGACACCAGAGGCTAAAGTGGATGCTTTCCTCCATTTCTCTGTACCTTATTTTTCAAGATGTGGATACTTACTGAAACTTGAGCCCACTGAATCTGCAAGACTAGCTGGTTTGGGAGCTCCAGATATCTGTCTGTCACTGCTTTCCCAGCACTAGGAATATAGGAATGTATCAACATTCCTGGTATTTTACATGGGGTTTTGGAATCCAAACTCAGATTTCCATGCTTGCACAGTACAAACTTCATCAACTGAGCCACCATTTACTGTTAATTATTTCTGTTGTGTATAATGTTTGCTTCTTTGAGTTTTCAAAGATGACCTCGACATTAGTGTTGGGATTGTAGATTGGTTTGAAGCACAGATCAAATTTGAAAGCAACGAGGGAATGGGAAATAACATAAGTTTGGGGGTCCCGTTCGAATTTAAGTTAAAAGAAAGATGGGTAAATGAATGCAACACACAGAGGCAAAAACATGAAGGGAAAACAAAAGAAATGTGATGATAATCAGATTCTGGGATGTGACTGCTTTTACTGAAGTGCCAGGCACTGAGTTACAGTCTCTCAGATGCAAGATCTCATTTAGTATTCCATTATGATTTTGAGTTGGGTATTAATTTCCTAGATGAAGAAACTGCAGATCAAAGAGTTCAACGACTTGCCAAGGTCAACAGCGAATTTGTAATAGAGGTAATAGAGATAATATACTTTGAAGCTCAAGTCCATTTATACCCACAGCCACTGCTATTACCCATTAGCCTCACAAGCTTTTTCTTAAAGCTGATAGCAGAAGCTGTGAGGATCAATACTTTCTCTACCTTAACTTCAGTGCCCACAGGAACCGTAACCACCGCACCTGCATTCCATTGTGTGATGGATTCTCTTGCTACTATAGCCTGCTTTGCCTCTTGCACTTTGCAGGAGCAGCCCTCTACCCAGAGAGCATAGGGAATTCTGGGTAAGTATCCCAATGGGCTCATCTACCATGTGGGGTAAAATCTGTGCCATTCACTAAACAGTGTATCATTTGAAAGCAGTAAGTGGGGCTGGAGAGATAGTTCAGCGGTTAAGAACACACACTGTCCTTGCAGAAGACCCGCGTTCGAGTCCCAGCACCCACAAGGCAGCTAACAACCCTACTTAACTCCAGTTCCAGGGGATCCCGACAGTATCTTCTGTCCTCTGCGGGCATTGCACAACACGGGTGCACTTACGTACATGCAGACAATACACATAAAATAAAAATAACTAAAATATTAAAAAGAAAGCAACAAGTCTAATAAGTCTAATATTTTCTTTCAGTGTTTTCAGGCTTCTTCACTTCTTGATTCATAGCTGCTTCATTCACATATGTTTCAATGTAAAACTCCAATGCCCACACTTAACAGCTCAGAGGCTTTTTCTTCAGAACAAAGCCATGACTGACAGATGTTTCATATACACAGAAGAGTGGAGAGCAGGACATGCAAGTGCCGCAGCTCCCCTGGATGCAGCTCATTCACAACTCCTAAAACTGGTATTCTTGCTGGTTGGCTGCATCATTACAGTCACTTGAAGTCTCCCTTTTGAAATCTAACAAACCTCTCAAGGTTCAGGTCACAGTGTTTTATCTTTAAACATAACTTATATTCTGTCTTGCTGGAATTGCTGGTTGTCTCATTGCACCCTTCTTGAAAATGTCCTTTTAGTCATTGAGTATATTTGGGACGCGGCAAAGTAGCGAGGTAGATGCACATATCTATAGACTGTCATCTTGATTTGAAAATACTTGTTTTTATAATGGTCTCATCTTTTTATTATCTGACCCATTCAACTAATTTGATATCCATTATAATAATGATGATAAATATTAGAAGCAATAATAACGCTCTATTAACCTTTTAGCTGTAGCATTCTTTGAAATTATTTTATCATCTTTATCCTCTGTTTTTACTTAATGTCATATTTAAGATAGAAAGGGGGTTGCATCTCATGGTAATTAAAGAATAAGACAGTTGCAGGCAAATAGTAACTCTAGGAACATAAAACATATTTGTATGTAATCATATTTTTAGACCTATGTGTCTGGGACACAGTATTTGGTTTATTCAGTGTGTATGGAGGACAAGGGGAGGGCACAAATAATGGGAAGAGTGACATAAGGTTAGAAAAAATTCACTTTCAATGTGGCACAAATCTTGTAAACTACACAATAAGATCTTTTCCCCATGAGACTTGAGTGGAGCTGAAAGACTTAGATGAATTATTGTCCAATGACAAAGGAAATCTAAGAAGACTGTGTTCTATCGGTATTCTCTTTGAACCATAAGCATATTCAGCAATAAAAGACTTTTGTGTGTGCACTCAGTATTGGGCCGCATCTCTACGGGCCTTTGTGCCTATTTTTTCTATCTCGCTGATGAATTCCAGCTGGGAAAAGTTCTTTTTTTAAAAAACCCATGGGATTAGATTGTCTCTACCTGGATGGTCCAGAATAATCTGTCTTTAAGATCTAGGCAGTTAATTGCATGTCCAAATCTCTATTGTTACATAAGGCAACGATAGACACTTTCTTAGGTTCTAGGGATTGGTACAGGGGCTTTGGGAAACACTACTATTCTCGCCACACCTTGGTTGTCAGTTCACAAGCTTAGGGTATTGTTCTCCCCAGTGTACTCCACCGTGTGTGTGTGTGTGTGTGTGAGAGAGAGAGAGAGAGAGAGAGAGAGAGAGAGAGACAGACAGAGAGAGAGAACGCAAATGATCATCTCTTTATTTTTTCTCCCGTATTTATATCCCTTTTCTTTTTCCTTTACTAAACATGTTTCCCTTTATCATTATAATCTGTTTTCCTCTTTAGCATTTTCTTTGTAACTCATATTCAGTTGACAATTTGGGAGTGTTTTGAACTTCTTTTTATCTTTCCATTCTTTTGTCTTAATTTAATTTACTTATCACTTTCCTTTGAGCCTACTACAGGTCTATTTTTACCCAGCATTGACCAATGGTCTTTTTCTGTCCTTTCCAGCTTCCCCTTTTAACCCTTATTCTCATCCAGAATTCTTATCTCTTCATGCACACATTGTTTAATTTTTGTGGTTCTTTCAGCCTTGACTGTACAGTTAATATTTTGGCAACCAAAGGAGCTGGGGCAGCAGACTTAGCAGAATGAAGGCATCAGTGCTGAGAATCATAGCCTTGTTTGTACAGGTCTTCCTGAGAATGTTCTGTGCTTTGCAACCAAAATTGAGCTGTCTTGAGTCCCTGCTCAAACCTCGTAGGAAAACTTTAAAACCTGAAAGGATCGTGGAAATGATCATACCGATGTAAACACATAGCTATGTTCAATAACAAGCCTCAGAATAAAATTCGGAGCAATGTAAATGGTCTGTTATGGGTTAACTGTTTTCGTGTAAATTTTCTGACACACAGCAGCAAAGCCTTTAAATTGAAAACACACTATATCATTACTTTCTCCACTTAGGTATGCTTTCTCGGATTCTAATAAAGGGAGCATTTTATCAGAGTTTTAATTTACTGGCATTGTTGGAGAATTTTCATTCAGAAACACTGGAGAGAAGAAGTTTATTAATCATGAGATGACATTATTTATGCATTACTTGGGTTTTGTCTTTGTAATCCATAGACCTAACATGTTCTCAATAAGATCTAAATTGTGCAATCTTCTTTTCAGACAGAGAGAGAGAGAGAGAGAGAGAGAGAGAGAGAGAGAGAGTTTGTGTGTGTGGTTTTTGGAAGTTCTGTTAGCAAATTCATTCTGTAAGTAGTTATTGAGCATATACAACATTGGTAAAATGGCATTATGGCTACATCTGTGAATGAAATAAATAGTTCCTTGTTAGTAGAACAGGGAGTATGTGAAATTAACAAGTGTGTAGTATTTCAACTGGTAATAATCAAGATAAGGGGCTAGAATGATGGAGGGGAGTTGGTAGGATGGTTAAGAATGTTTTTCAGAGGTGACATTTCATCAGAAATATGACTTAAACCGGGAGGCTGATATTTAAAGGATGAGTCAACCATTGTTAACAGCTTGCAATCACTTTGGTTCCTGTGTGGGAAGCCAGTTTAGATAGTCAGACAAAGCCCTTTTGTATGTTAATGTGAAGAACAGGTTTGGTTTTAGTTTAAATTCTTATGCATAGCCATGAGTAATCAGAAATTAGTACAATCTAGGGATATGTACTTAGTCTTCCAGATTTGTTTTTCCAATTGGACTAAGCAAACATACAATTATCTATTGAAACAGTAGTTCTAAAGGAGGTATCAGATTGCCCACATCTGAGGAACAAAGAGATCAAATTAATACAGATTTGTTTTGAAAAAGAAGTTGTAAAAAGCTAACACCTCATATTTTTATAGGATCTAACTGTACAGCATTGTCAGCTAGATATTTTCACGATCTTAAAGATATTGAATAAGCTGTTTTGTCTTGAATAATCTTCCTTAGAGGTTTTCCTTTATAACCATCAAGCCCCTGTTGTTTGAGATCCTCCAAGGACCATAATGATTGACTCTCTACCTTAGATCCTACCACCAGTGTGACAATGACTATCTAAGGCCTCCTTAAGATCCAAAATTATAGGGCTGGAGACATGACCCTGTGGTTAAAAACAGTGATGCTCTTCCAGAAGACCCAAGTTTGATTCCTAGCACCCAGGTCAGGAGGCTCACAACCTCCTATAATACCAGGTTCAGGGGAATCTCACATCTCTGGCCACTCAATGCACATACACAGCAATTCTCATGCTATATTGTTTGATGGTATTTATATCCCCTCCCCTATCTGCAATTTCCCCTCTGCCCCCACCCTACTTAAAATATATGCACTTATACATACATATACACATGTATACACACATATGTATATAATGTGACCTATACAGTTTGATTTTGATTTGTGTCCCCCAATGTCCTTCAGTGTGGCTACATTCACTAGGCCCACCAAGAGTCCCAACCCTGTAAGAGACTGTCTCCCCACTGCTGAGCAGCCATCAGTTGCCAAAAGTTCCTCAGGTTGAGTTGGGATTTCTTACCCATTTCCCCATGTCCATGCTGGCATTTTGTCTGGTTGGCACTTGCATGGGACCTGTGCATGCTGGCACCATTTCTCTGAGTTTATAAGAGTAACTGACCAGCTTTCTGGAAGACTCTGTTTCCTTGTGGTCATCTACCCCCTCTGGCTCTTACAATCTTTCTGCCCCCCTATTCAACAATGATCCCTGAACCATGGGAGGCGAAAGTTCGAAGTGGGTGCCCTGTTTCGGGATAAGCACTCTGTGGCATCTTGTTCTCTGTACTTTGGCCAATTGTGGGTTTCTGTGTTAATCATGATCTGCTGCTTAAGGGATCATCTCTGGTGAGAGTTAACAGATGCACTCATCCTATGTGTAGATGTTGCAAAAGATGTATCACTTAGGGTTAAGTGTATCACAGACATTTATTTTCTGCATTTGACCAGTTCTGGAATTCTGTGATAGTCTCCATCTACTGAAAAAAGAAGCTTCTTTGATAGTGGTGAAAGGTACACTTGTGTGTAAATATGAGGATGCATATTTACAATAAAGTTAGAAATGACTGCCTAGAAATGTGGCAAATGCAGGTCGTTCTCTAGGATACATGACCTGCCCAGCAATCATTCTATATATACCTGATATGTAGTTAATCACTTACTCATAATCACAAGAATTTGCAGTAATGAAGTGTCCACATGAAGGAGGAAAATGGAAAACATAGATATTCAGCAAACAGTCCACTTACTAGGGAAAATATAGTTTTGCTGTATTTTCCATCTGATTATAATTACATGTCTAAGTACTTTTTAATAATAAAGCCAAAGAAAATACTTAAAAGCCTTTGAAGGAAAAGGAGATTCTATATTTAGAAAGCGGCATGGATGTAAATTGCACAACTCTTCATAACAGATGGCTTGTTTCCCCTTTTGTTTTATCAGTGTAAATACATCCTAAAATCAACTAGAGCAGGGCACAAGGATAACACTCTTCTCAATTTAAACATAATTTTTCCGTATCTTCTTTAGGTCTTCAAATAATTGCACTCTACATGTTCAAATAATTACATAGTTTGCTGTTTAAAATATATAATGAGGTACATTAAATCTAAGATTATAATATACTTTATCAACATAATTCTTGGATTTTTGGTGAAGTCTTTTGGATCAGCTCACCTTTTCCTAATTATTTTGTGAATAATCAAGTTATGAACATAAGGAAAAGAAATAGCATTTACTTATAAAATTACACATTCTGAAAAATATCTAACTGATTTGTTAGTGATTAACCATTCATCAAAGAGATATTTCTATAGAGATTTTTGGCATCAACCTTTACTTGATAGTTTCATGCTACCTTTATTAAGGTTCATAATAATTCTCAACTAGTAAAGATACCATGCATTTTTCAAACCGAATCAATTGCATTTCAAGGCGAGTTTAATTTTCTTGGGGTTGTTTTGGTGAATGGATTTTTATGTAGCATGTTATTTTAGTTAGTTTGGACCAGATGGTAAAATATTTTAGTCTTTTCTGATCACATTTGCTCTGTCAGAAGTCTCCCATTTGAGCACATAGATGCAGATAACACATAAAATGAATGTACATGATTGAGTCTATTAAAACTTCATTTTTGATAAGAGGGGCTGAATTTATTCTATGGGTTATAGTTTGCTGACCCCTGGCTTAGAGGATAAATCTTTGTGTACCTGCAGTCTCAATTTGATAAGACATACACATGAGAAACGAGGTTCATTTTAATGCTGCCCATGTCTGGCTGTCTGTTCACTAGAAAACAGCCATCACTCCAATCAGGTAATGGAAATATGCTTGCAATTTCTCTCCCTTGCTAAGGAATTTTGAGATTTATCTACCAAATGAGATGTGTCCGTGCCAAATGCAACCCTAGTAGAAAAATGTTAATTCTGTTTTCTCTATAAATAGCCCCTTTTCTCTATTATTATGATAGTAAGATCAATCTTTGTTATAAATGTATTTTCTACTAGAGACATACTCTGAAAATGATCTGCTATCTAGGTGCCAAGTATTAATATATTTAATGTAGTGTGGAACCATTATTAGTCTATAGATCATGATGAGCCTTAGAAAACATTCTCCAGTAGTTCCATGAGCTCTTATTTGAGAGATCCATTTTCTTATATTCATGCCATAAGTACTGCAGTCTAACAAGGTGTTTATGTACAAGTCAATGAATGTATCGATGGAGATTTTAGCCTGCAGTGACCTTTGAATTATGGAGATCAGTGTATAACACATCATCATTTCAAGTAAAACGCACAGTTATAACACATCATCATTTCAAGTAAAATGTGCAGTTTCATAATGACTAAATAGAAATTTATTTTAATTCTTTTGCTTTTCTTTGTGTGTATGTATGTGTATGTGCGTGAGTGTGTACGCAATATGTGGATTCTAGACATTGACATCAGAAGCTTTCCTTGATAACTTTCTGTCTTTATTTTTTTGAGACAATGTGTCTCACTGAACTAGAGCTCACAGATTTGGTTAGGTTTGCTGGCTAGTGTGCTGCAGGGATTCTCTTTCTCTCCTTCCTCCAGAGGCAGGATTACAGGTATGTAGCCAAAGCCAGGTTTTTGTGTGGGTGTTAGGGATCTAAACTCAGGACCTCATGGTTGTGCAGCAAGAACCTTATGGACTGATGCATTTCCCCACCCCTCCCACATTAATTTTCTATAAAGCAATTTATCCAAGTTTCCAATCTCACTCTCCCCTTTCGATTGACTACATCCATAAACAGGACACAAGGTTGACATTAAAACTGCCATCAGAAGAAGTAATTTTAGCTTGAAAGCTCCCTAATGATGAGGAAGATTGACAATTTTGGTAACTACAACAATGATTTTGATCCCATAGATTAATCCTCAAGTTACTGTTTACAAAATGCTAGTTAGGATCTGTCAGTTTACTAAGTTTTAACAGAGGATTGGGTAATACTACTTCTGAAAGATTGAAGGAAAGAGAATAAATTTAAAATCATGGGCATTTGCTACCTGATACCCAATTAAGAAAAAGAGGAGACAGTGTTTAGTCTCCCTATTTTCATAATACTTATCCTGATTTTTTCTGTTGGTAGCACTGGGTTTTAGATGCAGTTGAGTTGCTTCTGACCAACATCGCTGACTCACACAAACTATGGGAGGCAGCTTCGGCCTAGAGAAGTGAATCTGACTGAGAGCTAAGTAAGCATCTATGAACAGGAAATCATCACCAAACTTCCAGCAAAAGGCTTGTCTTAGTTTTACCTGTGTATCTATCTAAAGCTTGTGTTTAATTTCTTCTTTTAAAAAACACTTTATTATTTTCATTTTTAATGTGTATGAATGTATTGTCTACATGTATGTAAGTGCACCCATGTTGTGTAATACCCGCAGAGGTCAGAAGAGGGTGTCAGATCTCCTGGAACTAGAGTTAAGGATTGTTGTGAGCCACCATGTGGGTGCTGGGAACTGAACCCTGGTCCTCTGCAAGAGCAGCCAGTGCTCTTAATCACAGAGCCATCTCTCTAGCCCTGACATTAATGTCTATATGTACCTAACACTTGATAATTTACTAGACTTAAGTGCCATTTTAAGGTACTCTTCAGAATATGTTTCTATGCAGGACCCTGGGATGTTTACCCACATAAGTGCCCATTTATGTTCAGCTTTAAAGAAAAGGGACAAAGGTCAGGAAATGCTGCATAGAGTGGAAAAAATAATTGAATGTGTACTCTAGTGATTAGGCTGTTGGCAACTTCAAGCACCACCATTTTTTAAATGTTTACAATGGGTGGAAAACTGCTGTTTTGCATTTAGAATCTCATTTAGTTCTTACATCACTCATCTGAGATAGATGTTGTTGTTTTTTATCACATCTAGGAGATAGCTGAGCATTAGAGAGATGGATACTTTGTTAATTGTCGCACTGAGAGTAACTGATAACAGCAAAGTTTTGACCTCAGTTTTATGGCTTTCAAAGAGTCCAAATGGTAAGCGATAGTGTATCATAATGCCTTGGCTCTAAGTCATGACTAAGTCGGAAAATTTGCAGACTTTTGCTACTCAGAGGGTGGTCTTGAGACCAGCAGCAGAAGTCTCCCCATTCCAGACCTGTTGACCAGAAAATGCATGTTTTTCTTGGTCCCATAAGCACACTGGGATTTGAAAAGCCCAGTCAGACTTTCCTTAGACAATTTTTGTCCAGTAGTCTGAAGACTCATAGAAACATTTTATCATTATGAAGGGGACTTGTAAGCAAGATGAACATGAACTACCACAGTGTCCTATAGACAAGAAAGATTTCACCAACTCTTGGAATCCACATTTGGAATACCATAGGGGAGGGGCTTGGGAAGGGAGTCATAATGGTACAGGGTCATTTAGATTCAGACATTTGAAAAAGGAAAATATCCGAGTTAAAAATGCTCCAGGGCATTAGACCTAATGAGAATTGCACTAAGTAAATAGGGAAATATATAGTTACTTCAATGTTAGCACCATAAATCCTATTTGGTGATACTTCATCAAAATAATGGGATTCTTTAGTCTATAAAAAGCCGAAAACAGGCAAATGAGAAATTGAAAGCGTAAAATTTTAAGAGTGACAGAAGCATTTTAATTAAATAATTGTTTTGAGACAGGGTCTCCCTGTTGCCCCAGCTGGCCTGGAAATCATTATGTAGACCACACTGGCCTCCATCCCACAGAGATTCACCTACTTCTGCCTCCTGAGTACTAGGATTAAAGGCATGCGCCACTTCACCACTAATTAAATTATTTTATTCGACAAATATTTATTAAATCTTTTCCTTCTTTGCCATCTATTTTATCGACTACAAGAATAAATATTTTCTGAACAGAGTTGCCCAACACGTATTAGAAAACATTATTACAGGTAAGAGCTAATGTCATAGAAGTCATGAATTGTTTCTATTTGTATCCTGCATCTTCAGAAATGATGTGATTTAGTCTTATTAAACGTCCAAACTTTAAAACAATTTAAATGAATTCCTAGAAGACAAATCCAAATATGGTAACTAAGACAAGTTGGCAAGTTAATATTGGAAGATAATAATAAACTTGTCCTCTCCTAAATGGCAACTGGAGCTTCTAACAGATATGGAACCCTGAACTAAATGGGCACCATGAAAATTAGAACCCATGTCAGTCAGAGTTGTGGGTTTTAGAATGAAGTATTTATCTCAGGGCTTTGTTGCCCTCAAGCTGTACCTCGTAAACTGAAAGTACAACATGTGCATCTTCCATGCTGAAAAATAAACAGCAACCTCACCCTCTGTAAACAGTAACCCAATATGCTGAGCAAGATGTACAGATGCATCCATTTAGATAAACAGTAATCCTCATTAATAATTAGTCCTCATGCAAGACCCATGGCAATCTATACTACACAGAAAAATTATTCTGTCCCTACCTCCCTCCCTTCAAAGCCTAGAGCAGTGCACTCACACGGAGGAGGAGAAGAGTTAAGGTTTATGTGATGAGTAAAGGAATCAGAAGGCATTTTGGTGATTCTGAAAGAGGAACTCATTGCGCTGGTTCCTCTTTTAGCTCTTTCTGCAGAGTGTAGAATTGCTCCAAGGCAGGTCATGCAGATTGGTCCAGGTCAGTGCAGGAAGCCAGGAAGGAGAGGCCAAGGCTTGACCTTGTGGCTTTGCCAACCGACCGTCTATTCTGGCTTTGCTTCCTTCATGTGGAGAAGCAGATGTGCCTGCCTGATAGGGCAGATGCCTGGAAGCCCCATGGGCTGGAGGAGGTAACATCTTGGCCTCTCACACTTCCTGGGTGAATCATTAACCAGCCATGAGGACAAGATCTATCAGTCACTTCCAAAAGTTCAGCCCCATCAATGCTCTTGTAATAATGCACTCAAGATCAAGAGTGGGAAAATTATCAAAAACATATGGTAGGTATATAATATCTCATGAGATTAAAATGAATTTACAGCTCTGCTTTAGCTAGCTGCCTATGTGTGACACCTGGTAGGTCGATCAGGCTCCAGGAGCTACAGTTACACACAAGAGAACTTGAGGAATATAAACTAGACTCAGTGGGCCTCAAAAATAATAGAGGCTGGGCTAGAGATATTGCTCAGGAGTTAAGAACACTGGTTGGTCTTGCAGAAGACCCGGGTTCGAATCCCAAAACCCGCATGGCAGCTAACAAATGTCCGTAACTCCAGTTCCAGGGGATCTGATGGTGCCTCCTGTCCTCCGTGAACATTGTACGATATGCATGCACTTACCTACATGCAGGCAATACAGTCATACCCATAAAATAAAAATAATAAATAAATTTAAATTTAAAAAATAATAGAGGCCATGAAGCAAGGGGGTATGGGATTGGGAGATTATCTGAGAGTAGATGGGGAGGGGGGTCTGAACATGGTAAAAATACATTGTATGATATTCTCTAAGAATCACTAAAAATATTTTTAAAAGAGTGCACTGTGGCAGGCATGTGCTTGCATGCGCGCGCGCGCGCGCACACACACACACACACACACACACACACACACAGATAAGAAATAAAGTAAAATAAATAAAAACAGCAATGTGCCAGTTTTTCAGCGTACTAGAATTCTTAACACAGTGAGTGGTAGAAATAGTTCTTATTAAATTTGGAAGGTCAGTTAGGCACGTTGAGTGAATTAGAAGGCATTCATTTGAAAATAAATGAATACTTTCCCTTCCCAGAAGATTAATCTGCCTCAAAAATTGTAATCTACCACAAGCATAAGTCCAGCGTGGCAGATCCGTATATAGAATATCGGGGTGAAAGGTCTTCCTCCTTGCGGACTCCATCCTGCTCTGTTTGTTGTTGACTCTACTCTCAGGCTGGTAGCCACAGGGGTTGTATCAGCTTCAGACACCATACTGAGATGGGACAGCCAAGAGAGGAAGAAGTACAGGTCATCCCTTCCTGTTTCTCATTTCTTAGCAGGAGAATTCCAGAAGTTTCCTCATATTTCATTCCCTGGACCTGGGTAATAAGCAGTGGCAGTGTCTGCTGCTTGCCATAGCTTTTGCCTGCTTACCTTTTGCTGCCTCCCAAATGGCTAGTTGTGTGGCCAGGTAATAAGTCTCTATAAGTGAGGGCTTCCTGGTACCTGAAGTAGACAAGCTTGTCCATAACCTCAACATCTGTGTTGGCACCTAGAGAGCCCAGCAAAATGGAGGGAAAAGAAGCTGCTGGGAGCTTCCTCCCTCATACGTGTAGTGCTCCAGGTTGCAGAATACCTGGCTCCTTATCCCAACAGTGAATTTTACTTGCATCTTCTTAAGCCACTGTTCTATATATTGCTCTTTCTCTGTCATGCAACCAACCTTAGTCTGAAATGCATTTCCTTGCTTAAATTCTGCTGGACAAATGGCATGATATAATCACTAACTAAAAATAATGAAGATATAATTTAGGATCTGGGGTAGGTCATCACAGGGGAAGATAAACTAGCCAAGCATCAGAACTCTGGAAGGAGCATGGAAGGGCATAATTGGATAGGCAACTGGTTGAGGTTTTTCATAAAGTTTCCATTTCCGTATGTGACAGAGCTAATCATGAGTGACAAGGGTTCCAAGTTAGGTTGTCTGAAAGCAAGTCCAGTGGACAAAACATTATAAACTAAACTCAGTCAAGAATTTAATACCGATTTTATAAAGAAAATTTTCATGTAGGAGCTTGGAGAGACAGCTTAGCAGTTAAGAGCCCTGGCTGCTCTTGCACTAACCACCTTCTGTAACTCGGGTTTCCAGGGCTCCAATGCCCTCTTCTGGCCTCAATGGCCATTGCACAACATAGGTGCTCTTGCATACATGCAGGCAAAACATTCATACACATAAAAATAAATAAGTAAATAAATACATTTTTTGAAAAGGAAAATTTCCATGTGTCTGGGTGATACAATCCCAACTACTATTCAGATAGTCTTTCACTAATTTTGTCATATCAAGATTCCAATAGAAATTTCTTCTACATTGGTGAGAATCTTCTGGCATAAATGTCATCCGTACTTTGAAAAACTTGGCCAGAGGCCACATAAAGCAATATATTTGACTCTACATAGTGATGTGTGAAAAATTTGCATTGCCAATATTTGTATGAGATAAATACTGAAATAGTTGCATTTGCCCAGCACTAGCCCATATGATAAAACAAATCATATTGCAGCATACATATGAGTTTTGTTGTCAACAGTAGGAAAGTTTGACCCTAGAAGTTTCACTTCCTTTAACATACTGTGGCTCCATTAGAAGACAGGACACAATACTTTGATTTCAAGAGCGATTGGCTTATTAGCTGTTTGGAGAACTCAGTTGCAGCCTCAAAAATGCGAACCAGGGCTTGGAGAAATGGCTCCATTATTAAGAGCACATATTGCTCTTGTAAGATACCAAAATTCAATTCGCAGCACCCAGGTCAAAATGCTCACAACTGCCTGTAAGTCAAGCTCCAGGGAATCCAACTCCCTTCATGGACACTGAAACTCGTGTGCACACCCTGTCACAAACACATAAAAACTTTTAATTTTAAATAAATTATTTATTTAATAACCATATAATTAGAAGAGGCATTTCATTACAACAGCATTGACATACTCAATAACAATTTCCAGAACTAAGATGCGTCTCTTTCAAAATTGGCTGTAAATTTTTAGGTTTACAGTTGAATTAATACAGTTATACAATATTGTACTCTGTATAAACCCTAGAAGACATAAAATTAGATGAGGTTTTGAACTTTAAAAAAGATATCCATTTCATTATTAAAATACACAGTTTCATACAGAAAAATTCATTTTTAATACAATTGACACTAAGATGCACATGCGTTTCTAATCTCTATATATCTGATTATTACTAGTCACAGTCGGTTACTTTCTGAGCTCCTTGGCATCTGAGCATGGATATAGTCATCAGGTAGATTTCAATGGTAATGTTTTTCACATCTACTAATTATTAAGGATCAAATTTTTATGCTTTGAAGAATTTTTTTTTTATACCCGGGAAGTGGGTGTATAAATTAAATTATTTTTTTTTAATGAAAACCAACAGGAAAATTGCTGGAAAATTCTCTACCTCAACTTTGTTTTACATGGATTCATTTTTTTCTTGCTTCAACAAGGCGTTCAAAGCGAGCTATCCAAGGGAAATAGTTCCTCGGTTATCATTTCAATAAGAAATGATACGTATAAAATTAAATGGGAACTTGTATCCATATAACTGAATGAGAAATTGCTAATGAGCATTGTATTCGATTTTTAAAAAGTTTCATGAATGCTGAAAGAAATAAGAGAAAAAGATAAATATGAGGCACACAAGATCCCTGAAGGAGCATCCTGAAGACAAGGGAAGGAAAGCATTTTTTCGTATGAAACAAACATAATATAGAAATGAACTGTTTAGTGTCAGTTACACTAATATAAGTAGACTTCTGAATATATTGCAACATGTTAGTAGGAAATTTAGTAAGATACACATTTTAGTAAGCCTTTTCTTATAGATTAAATAAGATATTGATAAAACATGTAAGCAAGTATGTTTGGTTCGTCAATCTTTATAGGATCACAGTGTAATTTAAAGAATTAATTTGTCAATTATACATAATTTCCTCTTATTGTTTAATGAAGTCTTTGACTTTTTAATTGAGTAATTATGCATTGCTGAATGTAACGATACGTTTTCATAGAACAGTTATTTTTCTGACATCATTAATTTAGTTAGTCCCTTTGTTTTATGTAAAATAAGATTGAAACTACCATATTTTATATTTATACATGATACTGCCTTTCTGTGTGAGTATATATTTTATAGTCCAATTGAAAGACCATTCTCGGGCATTTATCTTAAGGAATCAATTCAAATCTTCTCTCAGTTCATTACATATTTTTCCCATGGGTCCTGGACTATTTTATCTTTGAGAATGATTAAATAAGAATGTTAGAATACCAAGGCTGAAGTATCATTCATTCAGTGTTCTGGTCTCCAGTGGTTCTTGGCCTGTCTTTAAATAAATGTGGAAGACTTTGTCCTGTCCTACTTCTCTTTAAACTGAAGCTTTGCTACATGCAACTAATTCATTATGGCCATTGATTTGTTTGACTTCAACAAACTTTGGTGTTTTTCAGTCTCATAGGCAGTAGATATCTTAGCAAATTATATCTCCTAGCAAATTACAATCTACTATTATAATTACTTAGTATATTCTCTGTTTTATTATTCAGTTTGTGTGTTCTATTTGAATTTGTAGTTCACCTACTTGTAGCAAACTACTTGTTTGTTACTAGTGACAACAATATCCTTTATACACAATAGTTCCTTATATTTAAGAAGACTTTTACATTAATAAGTCTCTCAGCTGTTTTAAACTTGGTGTTCCTGAGGTTGCAAGGCAATTTTGGTTATAATTCTTTCACTTCTGGTCCCATGGTTGAGTATCTTCATGCTTTATGTGGTTATCCTATAGTTATCTATTTGGTCTTGAGAGGAGTAGTTAAGAATGTGAATCAATGAGTATAAATCAATCCCTAGAAGAGAGCAAAAGTTAAAGCACAGGACTTGAGCTTAGGTCATAATTGAACTTTTCCTTGAGAAAATAAAATAATTCTGCAGAGATGAAAACATATTTGCATGGAGCATCATATGACAGTGTGTGTATGTGTTAGTGGGGGAACAATTCATTGATGCATTTAATGATATCAGTAAAATGTACACATTCCTTGCAATGGAGCAGGTTGTGTGATGAGTTTTGGATTTGTCCTTATGCTTATTTGTGTTAGTTTACTGTAGCGATCACCCAAGCATTTCCAGAAAGGAAAGGTAAAGATTGATTTGTTAGTGCCTGAGGCTCTTCCCAACTTGTGGCCTGCAACCATGTTTGACAGTGAGTTGTTTGGGCCTCAGCAGGAATTTTCCCACAGAAAGGATGTACTAATTGGCAGGCTCCCAGGACCGCCCACAAGCCCGTTTAACCATAACAGAACTGACGAGCACTGTCAGAGATAGAGTTGGCTTCCAAGTGGGAAGTCAGCCTAGTATTAATAGCACAGTTCCAGCTGCATTGTGGGCCCAGTGGACTTATGATGGACTGGCCTGGGAACCAGGGCAGTCTTTGTAGCATTTATGGGAAATGGATTCCTTGGTGAGAATGATGGGAAGAAAGGACTGCAGTAGCACAAAGGAAGAACATGCATTTCCATTTTCCCCTTTTTGCTCCAATCACCACCAACCCCAGTATCTAGTAGGGAGACCAGGGTGACTCCTAGGGGAATCCTTTTCTCTCCTGGATGTCTGCCTAGAGCCTGCCCTGTTGCTGAGCTGGTTGTGTTGGATAGGCTGTTCCCATGCACAGGATATTTGTAAGTTGGGTGTTTCTAGGTCACCTGTATTTAATTATGTGATATGGATGTTTGCTTTAGCATAGTAGCTCTTTTTCTAGGCAAGAAATGTTTTAGAATTTAAAGTTTGTTTTAAAAATATTTTATTCCGTTCTGTGCATTTCATATAATAGCTCTTAAGTTTAGACCTCTTCACATCTGTGCACCCTATACCCCCCCACCACCACCACCAAATTTCAAGCATTCTGTCATATAGGTAAAGTCCTATCTAGTCAAGAATTTGTACCCAGATGTCTCTTGGTGCTGGTGCAAGTTCATTCCGTGGATTCTGGTCAGCCTATCTACAGTCACTCCCTTAAAGAAGATCTACTCTCCATGACCCCCACAGTAATCAGTTTTTTAAACTTTTTATTCATTTTGATGAATTTCTGCCTATATATAAAATTGTGTTTCTTTGATCATTCAAAGCCATTACTTTATGCAAATAAATTGGGTGTACATGGTTGCAGTCAAACCTTCCATTCTTATAGGAGGAGGAAATTGGACAAGTGGGTGGTACAGTGAGAGAGAGAGAGAGAGAGAGAGAGAGAGAGAGAGAGAG
>NW_008355477.1:3250355-3260055 GCF_000622305.1 Nannospalax galili
AGAGACTTGGATGATCCAAAAATTGGTATACTGGTCACATCAAGATATACTTTTAGAAATTAAAAATTGTATTTGTACTGGGGGTGATCTTTTACTTGCTCACATGGAAATATTGCACAGTATTTTTAAAGAATTACTAGAATGAAAATAGTTTTCTTCTCTAGGAGCCCCTTATATTTATTTTAATGGTGCTGAGAATTCACACATGTTATGATCCAAAAATTGGTATACTGGTCACATCAAGATATACTTTTAGAAATTAAAAATTGTATTTGTACTGGGGGTGATCTTTTACTTGCTCACATGGAAATATTGCACAGTATTTTTAAAGAATTACTAGAATGAAAATAGTTTTCTTCTCTAGGAGCCCCTTATATTTATTTTAATGGTGCTGAGAATTCACACATGTTAAGCAAGTAGTCTGACACAATACTGTATCCCAAACCCCACTAGATCTTTGGGTTATAATTTTAACAGATTTTAGAGGATTTTCTATGACCACCAGATTTTTTTAAACTAATCACAAGTATTCTTCTGCAATGCAAAAGCTTAGTTAAAGTTACCTGATAGTGTACATAATAATTAATATTTCTTCTTTTTTATGACTTGCAAGTTGGGAATTCATTCTGTTTGGGTGAATAAAAATAGGAATTTATAAACAAATAATGACTTTAAAACATAAGTCAACTAAAATGTATATTAAAACTTGCCGAATTCTTAGGAGTCTCTTGATATTCTAAACTACGGTTCTCTTAGGATTTTATTTTGGGAGAAAGTGATAAACACGAAAGTACCAGTTCGGCATAGAATTATATTTATATCTAAAATATTGTATCTCTTCAACTCAATCTCCCACACTAAATATTGAAAAATTCCTTGGAGTTTGAATTACTGAGACATTCAATCTTCTGAATATTTTAAGGCTAAAATGTATTTTCATATGGGATATAGAATAATTCAGATGTATCTATCTCTATTTTTGAAATTGTACCCCATCCCATTCATTCATCTCAATCCTTAATTATCCCTATTATAGGAAACAAAACAGGAAAACAAGTTCTACCCAGATCTAAGGGTAATAAAATTTGAGGACACAATAAGCAAAGCCCTTGGTCTACTCTTCCCAAATATCTAATTCACAGAGGAGTAGATGGAGTCTCAACGAGGTTGGAATGATAACCCAGAATCACAGGCTTGTTATTTTATTGATGTGCTGACAGGATGTATTGAGTTCCTATACAGACTCAGGATACTGAGCTGAATTGAAGAGCTTCAGTAGGACCTTCCAGGACAGGATTTCTGGTCCAGAGGCTCCAAGAATAAGCCAATGCAAAATCTTTGACTCCAAGATCTTTGACCCAACATGAACCTCCTTATTCCATGACTGGGAGTCTCCCCTCTTTTCCAGGGTCTCTAGAAGAGTGAGAACAGGGTTTCCATTTATATTTGTACTTCCGTCTTTGTGCTTCAAGTGCATTCTGGTTGAAATGAGGCCACATGAGCTGGCCTGGGAACTGAAACCACTATGTGTCATTGTTTCTGTGGGAAAATGCATATGGACTTTCCAATATTCAACCATCTTTATACACTCAAAGTTGAGAAGTGACTGCACTAAAATCTGATACAAAAAAAATTAGGGCCCCGTATGACAATCTTTCCTGACAATCTCCAAGATATTGTCTATCTTCTGGAACTAAAACAAAACAAAACAAACAAACAACAAACAAACATCTTTTCAGTCCTGATGGCAACATGGAATAAGGTACAAATAAATAATACCTTTTTCAAAATTGTATGCAAAAGTGTTCTTCTCTTCACAAGGAAGATAAAATAATGGTCATAAATATCATTTCATCCACAAAATCAGTAGTTTGTAGATTGTCCATACCAGTCATTCTGCAAAGTTTGTCAAGTCCATGGAATTTACGACCAGATTGCCATTCATTTAACCTGTGTTTATTACACTATCTCTGGGTAAAACTCACGAATGGTATGGTGAATGAAGTGCCCCAAATGCCATGGCTTGCTTTCTTCTCAGAGCCTATAAGCCAAGTGAAGTAGAGTGGAAGGAAATGTTTTCTTGGCATCTTACATTCTAGCAAGTATCATTTTTCCACTTCTTTTCCATAATCTGAATGTTGTGGTCATTTTAGTTGCTGCCCTATACCCCTATTTTCACCTGCTTGGGTAGAGATACTGATGTATGCAATAAGGACTGTGAACATGCATAAGCTTCCTGAAGAAGCACGAACTTGAATTGAACTGCAGTAGCTGTTCTACCACAGTTCAAAGAAAACACGATTATGGTTGCCTTGGAAACCATAGCTTTGTACTCTTTGCTTTATTACTTTCTGTTTTCTTATATAGTGTCACTTTGAGAAGAAACAAAGGGAGGAATATCACTAGGGTATCATTTTCAATTTATGAGGTATTGAAACATCTGTGAATGATACAATTTTATGTAGTTATTAAAATCATCTCCTTTTCTCAGAGAATTTCCTGAAATGGGAGCCAGGGAAGTAGTTCAGCTGGTAAAAGCACTTGCTACCAAGTCTGGAAACTTCAGTTTGATTCCGTGGGCCCACATGTTGGAAGGATAGAACCAATTCCTGCATGTTGTCCTCTTAACCTCCACATGTACATTATGGCACACCCACACCCATATGCAAACACTCACAATAAATAAATATATGTAATTTAAAAAATTTTTCTGAAATGCTAAAGCATCTAGATATAAGAAGTGAACTAAAAATAAGCTATTACTAAGTCAAAACATAAATACCTTTCCTCCCTATAGAGCTAATTATTTTATAAATTCTATAAGTTATTTTTTCCATTTTTCTTATGCATGCAAATATGGCTTCTATTTTTCTTTAAAAGGGCAAGATTCTTGGTCAGTAAACTTTTGTAAGTGTTTCTTCCTGTAATACAGTTGCTCAAGTATAAGTTTCTATACAAATAAAATTATATTTTTTCTTGGAAAGGACCAGGTTCATAGATTCTCAGTGGTATTTTAATATTATTTTCTATTTTAGTGACTTATCTTATTGTTATCACCAAAATACCTAATGGAAATAACTCAAGGAACAAAAAGCTTAATTTTGGCTTACGATTCCACATCTATTTCAGTCAATCATGGCAGAGAGGGTGTGTGGTATTAGTGTTAGGTGGCTGGGCAGGATGAGAAAGCAGGCTAAAACCAGAAGTGAGTGGAACTTTCAAGGCCTGTCCCTAATGACATACTTCCATCAGACATGTCCCACCTCCTGAAGGCTTCACAGTCTTCATAATAATGCCAAAAACTGGAGACTGAGTGTTACAACTATGAGTTTGTTGGGAACATTTCAGATTCAATCCACAACAGTTATTGAATGATTAATAATATACATTACGGTAGGCCAACATTTAGAACAGATCATTTTTTCTTTCCACTTACTGAAATAAGCTGAGAGCCAAAAGATAGAAGGAGTTTGTGTTTTATATGTCCAGAACGTCTTTGATACTCAGAATAACTGATTTGATATGATTTATATGGCTTTCTATTGTTGAGGACTAAATAATACCTACCATAAGCTCACACCCCAGAGAGCCTTTGTTGCTCCTATATCTCTTTGCTATTGGGAATGACATCTGCTTCTAAGACAAAGTGAATATCAATCATCCTAATTCATAATAAAGAGCTGGATGCAGCTTTTTAAAATTTCCATGGCAACTTTAAAAAAGACATTCTTTTCTCTGCTGCCTTTAACATAGTCATTCGCTTATTGTTCAAATGCTTTCAAAACTATTCTCTTGATTCATCCTGTGTGGTGATTAGACCCGGTGGTATCGCACCTGTCTCCCACACAAGGAAATCAAAACTCTATGTCAGTACAGCTCTTGTCAATTTTACCTTCACCTGAACACCTCTTGATGAGCTTCATAAAAGTGCCAATCCTGAGCCCCACAGGGATTTGATAGAAGCCAAACGGAGATAGATTGGCATCAGTATTTTTAATTGATTCTCCTGTGAGACCAAGGTTGATGACCACCAATAAATCAGTGGATCTTATCCTAATCATTGAACCCTGTAGTTCTCAACTGAAGACTATTTATTTTGTCTCCCCGACAGCATTTAAAAGCAGAAATTTGATTGTCATAAATGGAGGAGGGGAGCTAGTGACATCAAAGAAGTCAGGGATATGAACAGTTACCCTTCAGCATCCCATGAACATTGAGTTATCTGGCACCAATAGTCAATGGTGATGATGTTGAGGAACTTTGATTTGACTGAATTATGCTGGATTGAACGTCCTCTGACTCTAAATTAAATTAGTCACATTATTATTGATGCTGCTCCTGAAAGGAATGTTAAATAAGTTGGTCTTCAAAGCTAAAATGTTTAGAGTGACTTTTTATTTTATCAGAATCCATCTGATGCTGTGTTAGAACTATGCAAGGATTACTAGATATTCTTATTCTAGATAGTTTTATTACATTTGTCCAAATATCAAAACTAGCACAAAACAATGAAACAGAAAATAAGAACGATATCAAGTATAAAGAGTTCCTTTTGCACTTAAATATATCCCAATGGTTCTTGAACTTGAGCTATATTGAAAGCTCCTGGAGGGCTTGCAGAAAACTGTCTGCTATTCCCATCCTGAGTATCTAATCAGTCCGCCTGGGATGGGTTTCAGGCACTGGCATTTCCACAATGTTTCTAGATAAGGCATTTACTTCTAGTTTGGGGAGTACACTTTGAGAATCACTGATACAGAGAATGTTTCTGTATTAACTTTTCAAATGAATATTAACTCCAGGGACCATAGGTGAGAGCTACACATTAACAATGAAAAACTTACTTTATCATAGTATAGGATATTACTTGAAATGTGATTCTCCAAAAAGAAGTACAAAAGACCCTCTAATTATGCAATGACAATCAGAACGGTCCTAGGACATCAAGCTCTTTGCTGTCATTTCTAAGAACAACATGAGTTACCCATAGTAAGCTTTGTGTAAGAACAAGTCTAGTGTTAAACATGGACAACTCTCCGCTTGATCAGAGATACAAAAATAGTAGTTTAATGAGACACTTTCAGTTCAATAAGAAAGCTGATATTTTTCTGAGATAGCTGATATGCATCCTGCACATTATAAGTAGATTTTTAATTGAGAAGATGTTGGGGTCCTCTGTTATGCAAAGTAGAAGTCTTTTCATGTCCGGATAGCTCACGAGCTCGGAAACCATGTGCTGCAGATTCCTTTCATAGCAGAGTGCCTTCCTGGCATCCTCCCTGACTCTTCTTTTAAAGTGCTCGCCACAAATACATGCCCTCCGGTACAGGAGCTACCAGGTTTTTAATCAGGCATTGTCTGATAGCCTGATAGAAGCCCAACGCCCTATGTAAATGAGGCATCCTAAAAGTACCTATCAGCTAAGGCTTCTTCTACTGTCTCTACACTATAAATAGTCCTAGTTTTACCCCAATAAAGCTGGAGCTGGAGCTGAATCACTGAGATCTGAGCTGAGTCACTTGTCTTGAGCTGTAACACTAAATCCTGTGATCCAGTCTCCCCGGGGGGGGCGCTATTCCTCCGTTGCCGACTCGCGGACACCCTGGCTTTCGCCCTCCCTCATACGCTTCCCGTGTGGTCCAAGTGGCCAGTGGACCTCACATCCTGAGGAAGGTATACGGGTGAAATAGGGACGGGATCGACTAAGTAGACCTCAGTAGCAGAGGAACTTTCACTGCCCAGGAGTGGGCGCTGGGACCCTGAGAGCCCAGTGCGTGCTCGCCTATAAGAAATGACCCAAATAAAATTTTTCTTAGCATTGAAAAGATTAACATATGCTTGTGGAAGGAGGGATGTAATATCTAAAATTTCAGTGAACTATTTTGCCTCTTAAAAATAATGAATCTAAATTTTCCAATGAATAGAATTATTGAATGAGGTGTATGAAATGTTGTAAATGTGCCGGGTATTTTAAAAGCAAGACAATTATCCATCCACTTTATTAGACATGACACAGCAGACAACAGTGCCCGTGATGCTACTTTGTAAAAGAAAAGCTGCTTTTCTCCGTTTCATTCAGTCTCTACCCCAACCCGTAATATGGTACTGCTCGAATTCAGGGAGGGTCTTCCTGTCTCAATTAAGCCGTTTTTTAAACATTCCCAAAGATACACCCACTGTTGTCTTCTAGGTGATTCTAAATTCAGTCAAATTGGCAAGGAGAATTAAGTTGCAGTAGTCTCCCTATGCCTTTGAGATTAATCCTAGGAAAACCCTTCCTCCATTTTGGAGTAGGGAAGCTCTGTGTTAGCACTCTCAGTTCAGGCTCTCTCATTTTTAAGGAATGTGTATTGTTACAAGCTAAATTTGTGGAGCCCCAGGACACCTTTCCTAAAGCCCCACTGCAAGCTATGAGGTTTGCCTTTAATGGCTCTAGTCTCCAATGTAGCTGCTTTCTCTGAACTCAATTGTTTATGACATAAAATGGCCATGCTCCTTTCCTCACCAAACTGCAGTTTTCACCTTTTGAGGGTTTCTTTTAAAACAAGGTCTCCCTGTAGTCCCAGCTGGTTTAGAACCAGGCTAGCCTTGATCTCCCAAGTACTGGGATTATAGGAGGGCAGCAGCAGTCTCAGCTGAATTTTCACATTCTTTTTATTGCCCTCACTAGAAAGTTGAATAACAGCAGTGAGCTACAACCATTCCACAGCCTGGATAATATGCTGTCTTGAAATTTCCTCCATGACACAACTTACTCCATTACTTCTGAATTCATTCTCCCTCAAATTCTCAGGGTACGAGCAGAACGAAGCCAAATTCTTTGCCAGAAAAATAATGTGACTTGTCTGTAGCCCAGTTTTTAATGGAGTCCTTGTTCCCCTCTGAAACCTTGTGATTAGGGCCTCCACTATCCACATTTCTTTCAATATTTTGTTTTTCTGAATCCTTGTCAGAATGGCCTTTTACTTTCTGTTTAAAAGTATTCTAGGGCTTTTCAGCTTACAGCTCTAAATTCCAAATTCTTATCACATACTCCTCAAAAGGTTTACAAACCATAATGTCAGGTACTCAAAGCAACAGGCCCATTTCTCAGTACTAATTTCATATATTAAATACATTTCTTATCGATATGACAAGATACCAAACAAAAGCAACTTAGGAAAGGAAATGTTTATTTTTTTTCCTTGTGGCCCATCATGGTGAAGGGGTGGCTGGAGGGGCTCTAACTGAGAATGCATGAGCCTGACACGCAGTCAGAAAGCAGAGAGAGGTAAATGTTGGTACCCAGCTCATCTTTTCCTTTTCTGACCCTTTTTATTTAGTCTGAGCCCCCAGACTATGGGATGATGCCACCTGTATCCAGGGTTGTTCTTCCCTCTTCAGTTAGACTTTTCTTGAATCACCCTCACTGATACATCTATAGGTGTCTCCTGGGTAATCAAAAATCCAGTAAAAAATAGTGATTAATTATTAACAATGAATTTAATTATGGAATTAATTATTAATAACATACAATAGTTATCACAGTTGGTGTCCCGAGTTTTTGGAAATCCAGTAGAAAGGCACACATTTGTTGGGAAATTGAACATACACAATAAAAAGGTTAAGAATAAATATTTCCTCCATTCAAGTTGTCTTTTCCTAAACGAGTCTAAATTTAGATGGGAAAGCATATTTTGGAAGTGAAAACATTAAAAATCCCAAAGTGGTAGAATTCAGGAGTATCCACCCTTATTTTGAAAGCAAGAGCATGTAGAAACTATACTTTGCTCTTATCTCTGATGCTGAGATATTTTCTTAATCCCTCAATAATTAAAATTTTGTAATTTCTTTCTAGTACTTGATGTATTTCCTAGTCAGTATCAAATATCAAATAATTACACTTTGTCTGACAAAGTACTTGTTCAGTGTACTTGTTCAGACAAGTACAATAAGTGCAATGATTTGAGCGTGTCCCTTCACAGTTCATATTTTAGACCTTTAATTCCCAAATACATATGTCGGGGCATTTGAAGTTCGAGTACCAATAACAGCATTAGTGATCTTTATAAGAAAGGGAGACCCAAGATGAACCATTTGCTTTACTTCACCATGTGATATCCTCCACTCTGCTACAGTGCAATAAGAAGATCCCCACCAGATGTTGAGCAGATGATCATGCCATGCTCTTGGACCATGAGCTGAATGAACTCAGATTCTTTATAAATTACCCTGTCGGAGTTATACTGTCCAATGTGCAAACTTTTAACCGTGCATTAGGGGTTGAAAATAAAGGAATAAGCTACTAGAAAAATGTCCATACCTAAACCTTTCTGTTGTGCTAGTGTTGATATAGATGGCAGTCATCACATAGCTTACAAAAGGGGAACTAAGTAGTTTTGTACCTTAAAATACGACATAAAATTTAAATTGCTCAGGGAACAAGTTAAATATGAGAATTAAAAAAAATAAAACATGTCTGCTAGCATCATTCTACTGTTGTGTGTTTAAGAGCAAGCTTGGAAGGTTGCTATGGCATTACTTCTGCGTGCATGGCAACAGAGTGAACTGAGTGATTCAGCTTGATAAAAGAGGAAATTAGCTCACCATTTCCTTTTCCCTAAATCAGAGTCAGATATCCAAACATTTCATTTTGAAATGGTATATCCATCAACATGTTCTAAAGGATGAAAGTCAGCCATGGGGGTGGGTGGGAGAAAGGTCATAAGATGAAATTCGTATGCCATGCACTTACTGGAGACAATGAAACTTGTGTTTAAAGAATTTAATAATATCTGTGCATCCTTCTTTTCTCCTGATAGGATAGGGCTTCTCAGTGGCATATGCTGGGAGAATATAAATGATGAGTAATACTTTGGCAAAGGATAGCAATTTATCAGCCCATATAACTTTGTTCTAATGAAAGTTAATCATGATGTATTTTGAGAAAGAAACATTGTTCGGCTATGAAACTCCAATTCCCTATGTGTAACAGCCCTCCAGGGACGAGGGATTTTGCCAACATAATATGTGAAGTTTAGTCATTATCAACCACACAAAGCAGAGGTCAGCTGTGGGTGTATATGTGGGAGGCACCGTTATGAAATCAACCCACAGCCACTGTAGCAGTGAGGTGATCCAACACAAACACAGCCAAATGTCACAAATAAATGCTGCCATTTTATCACATGATGGTTTTAAATATTATTTTACCACAGTGTCTTTTCTTACATTGTTTATCTTTCACGTCTTTATTTTGTTTCCTGTTTCCTTTCTTTAAACTGCTAAATGAAAAAATAGGGAAGTAAGGTCTGAGTCAGTACTTGACCATGAATACAGGAAGTTAAATGAACCCATCATCCCCAGTGCCCCCACCCCCAACATGAAAACAAGCTCCAAACTTGTGAACCATAGATTCTAGATTTCTTTGGGGTTGACATGGGTTTGAGAATTTTTAAAGACTATTTTTTTCTTTTTTAAAATTATTTAATAACCATATAATTAGAAGAAGCATTTCATTACAACAGCATTGACATATTCAATAACATTTCCCAGAGCTAAGATGCATCCTTTTCAAAATTGGCTGTAAATTTTTAGGTTTGCAGTTGAATTAATACAGTCATACAATATTGTACTCAGTATAAACCCTATACGACATAAAATTAAATGAGGTTTTAACCTTTAAAAAAGATCTCCATTTCATTATTAAAATACACAGTTT
>NW_008355477.1:3260518-3275199 GCF_000622305.1 Nannospalax galili
TCTATTCTCGTTTACTATCTGGGAGGCCCTTGGGCCACCCTGGCCAACAACCCCAAAGAAGGTATTGCCTGTCTGGCATTGTTGCTTGTTATGTAGCCTTTAGCTATACATATGGACTCTAAAGAAATATATTAGGGAAATGCAAAATAAAACCACTTTAAGATTTCATCTTACCCCAGTCAGACCGGCTAAGATCAAGAAAACAAATGATACCAAATGTTGGAGAGGATGTGGGGGAAGGGGAACACTCATTCACTGCTGGTGGGGCTGCAAACTGGTTCAACCCCTATGGAAAGCAGTGTGGAGAACTCTTAAAAAACTACAAATGAACCTCCCATTTGACCCAGTTAAAGACTATTTTTATCAATTCAGAATTTCATACAATGTATTTAGATCATATTCAGAACCCCTCCCTGTCTCTACCCACATTTACCACCCCCCCATCTTGATGTCCTCTATTATTATTTGTCCTTTTTCAAAGGCCTATCAAGTCTAATCTGTTTCCTAAATGCTCTTGGGTGTGGGTCTATCCGTTGGCATTTCATGAACTTACCAAGTACAATACCGGTAAGGAAAACTGATTCTTCTTCTCCCAGCATCTATTAATTACTAATAGATCCTCAGCTAGGGCTGGAGCTTCCTGACCACCTCCCTCATCCATGGTGGGTCCATCTTTGGCTTGGGTGTGTAGAGATCCTGTGCCTGATGCTATAAGTGCTCTGGGTTCATATGTGCTACTGCCTATGGTTTTCAGACAACACAGTTTCCTTGTATTCACTTACCGCCTCTGCCTCTTGCAGTCTTTCTGGCCCCTTTTCCACAATGATCCCTGAGCCTTGGGAGAAGAGGGTGCGATGTAGGTATCCCACTTAAGGTTGAATACTCCACAGTCTGTAGGCCAAATTCTAGCCCTGCCAGGGCCATTTCCTGTATCAGAATTTAAACTGCGCCATCAACATGGCACCCCCCCACACCCATAGCCACACCTCCTTCCACATCTTTCCCCACAGATGGCCTGAGAGTGCATTGTGCTTCCACTGCCCTTTGCTTGGTTTGCCTCCTTATGACTGGCGCGTGATCAGCGCATGATCCCCAATGCTAGATGTAAGTGTGTGATCAGCATGACTTTTGCAACCATTGGTCCACAATGGGTGCCCTTTCATGTTATTGAATGATTATGTGTGTATATATACAGCCTGCTGAAAAATAGAGTTCTGCCCTCTGACCAGTCCTGTAGTGGTCTTTGCTCCCACACACTTGCCCTCGGTGGGGTGTGGACTTGCCACTGGAGGGCGTGGATCCACAATAGTCCCTTATTCTCTGCATGTTCTCCATTTGTGGGTCTCTGTATCAATTGCCATCTGTTGCAATAAGAAGCTTCTCTCGTGACAGCTGAGAGATGCTCTAATCTATGGTTACAACAAAAAGTCATTGTGAGTCAGTATCATATTGTGTCTATTTAGCAGATTGAAAGTAATATGTTCACCCATATATCCTGTCATTTGTTTTAGCCCTGATAACAATGTAAGGTATGGAGTCCCTGTTGAGAAGTGGGGCCTTAAATCCAATTAGAAGGTGGTTGGTTACTCCCATAATATTTGTGCAACTGTTGCACCATTGGGGCTATTTTACCAAGCTAGTTGCTATTGTAGCTCTTATTGTAACTCACAGAGTTCAGAGCTGCACAATGTTGATAAACACCTTTCTTTCTCAGTTACAAGCACAGCATTCTAGTACTTTGAAAGCTAGCCAGCAGACATGTAGCATGAAAGCCAGCACCAGCTAGATTTCTCTTTGTTCTGAGAATCAGGTGTATAGTGTCTTCAGCCATAAGGTCTTAAAGTCCAATTCTGTTGGGTAACCAAGTGCAATTGCAATAGCCAGTACTGTTTGAAGATCAATGGGATCTTGCTGGTCAACACCTCCAAAAGATGGAGTCCATTCTTGACGTTGGGCTTTCACTTGCTAGTCTGTTAATGCCATTGAACCCATGTTATAGGGTAAGTATGCTTCAACTCTTTTTATATTGTATATGTGTCTATTGAAAGAAACTTCCATAATAGGTTTCCACATGATTTTTTCAAAAGACCTTTACTGTTAGTTATCCCTCTACTGCCCTATGCTCCCATTTCCCCCCAATAAAGCCATCCTATCTGTTATTCCCCTTTCCAACCTAGCTATTGTTTTATATTTATTTTGAAAATTTAGCGTTTTAAAAGGTATAATTCTATGAGTTTAAATCATTACTACTGAATATGATAAAAATACATTGTATGAAATCCTCAAACAATAAATCAAATATTATTTTCTTAAGTTATTACATTTATCTGTGTGTGCACATGCCATACCATGTTATGTGGAGATCAGAGGACAACTTATGGGATTTCTTTTACTCCTTCAACCATGTACCCACATATTGATCCAGGGATCCAGTTCATCATGTCAGGCTTTCCAGAAGGCACCTTTGCCCAGCGACCCATCTTGCTGGTTCCCATTTTATGTTTTTTAACAAATACTTAAAATTGGGTAACCATCAGCACTGCAGTTAGGATACAGAAGATTTCTGTCGTAGTTTCCAAATTCCCTCATGGTGCCACTTTATAGTCAATCCCTCCCTAGTTTTCAGTCTCCTGGCAATCATTGATCTGTTAGAACTATCTTAAAATAGCTTTAAATCATTGACTGTTTCCTCCACTGTAGTCAATCATGCAACAATCATTTACTCATTTACTGAGAATCTACTATGTGCAGGGCTTTATTTTAAGTGCCAGGGATGAAATGGTGAACAAAAAAAAACCGGAGCTTCCTATCTAAAAATATGATAATAATGGTATTAAATCAGCAGTTCTAAAACGTGATAAGGGCTGTAGGAAAATCAGGCAGGTTCTAGTCATAACAGATATTAGAAAGTGAAATCTAATTTGGATGGCATCAGGATGGGAAGGAGCCAACTATGTAAACTCTACAAAGTGGTGAGGCACATGGGATAATCACTGCAAGTAGTGGAAAGAGAATATGCAAAAGGGAGTGAGTCTCTTGAAAAACTGAGATGCTGTAAACAAATAATGCATAGTTAAGGTGTGTATTTTATTACCTTGAAGCAGGAAGCTATTAAATTGGAATGACTGTTTAATTAGGATAATTTGATCTATATTTTGAGTTCTTTGTACACAATAGTAAATTTTGCATCATTGTAATAAAATACCTGACACAGGCTAGTTAAAGACTGGTTCATTTGGATTCACAGTTCTGGAGGTCCAAGTACCAGGTTGGATACCCCCATTTATTTGGACTTCCAACAAGGCTGGCACATCATGACTGACAGGAGTATGTGGCAGAACAAACTGCTCATATGTGGGACTGGAGCAGAAGAGAAGAGACTGGGGTCTGGCAGTCCCACTTGAAGACACACCTTCAATTATTAATTTACCTTCACTTCTTACAGGTACACAGCACTCCTTAATACTGCCACCCTAGGTCGCAAATCTTCTACGCGGGTTCTCGAGGAACAGTATTCATATGCAGCCCATCTCAATGTAGAAAATACCACTGTAGGGAAACCAGAATGGATGCAAGAGACCAATTAAGCAGTGGAAATCATCCACTTCAATATTAATGGAGTACTAGGCTTAGACAGCAACTGTGGAGATAGAGAAGAGACAAATTTTCAATGTATTTTAAAAGTAGAAACAACAAGCCAGGCATGATAGAACAAGTTTATAATCCCAGGACTTGGAAAGTAGAGGCAAGGGGAACAACAGCTCAGGGCCAGTCTCAAGCTATATAATGAGTTCAAGGCCAGTTTGGATGACATAAGATTCTGTCTCAACAATAATCAGTAGAAATAGCAGGTTTAAATGTTTGATAGGATTGATTGTAGGGAGCTTTTGAAGGAACGGAAGGACAAAAATGAGACACCAATGTTGTTCCCAAGCAACTGGGTGCATATCACATTTACTGACGTGATTAAAATATTGAGAGAAAAAGATTGCATGGTAGAAAACAATAAGAAATGAAGGGAATAGATTGAAAATGAGAGCCTCATTAGATACCCACATAGAGGTGGGAATCTCCTAAATGAATATATGCATTTAGAATTCAGAAGAGAGCTTGGATCTGGAGAAAAAACTTGTGTCATTATTAAGTTTACCATTCAAAATATCATTTATATAACTTAAATGCATACATATATTAATATATTTTGATCTCTTAATGTTAATGTAATATTAATGTAATTAATATGAACAGTCTTTTCCCTTATAGTTATTGGGGGATTTTCTCATTTGCTTTCCTCTTGCTATGACCAAAACCAATGTGGAAAAGGAAATGGGTTTGTTTCAGCTTACAACCCCCAGGTCACAATCAATCACTGGTGGAAGTCAGGGAAGCAACTCAAAGCAGGAACCTGGAGGCAGGAACTGGAGCACAGATAAAGAAATGCTGCTTACTGACTTCCTTTCCACTGGCTTACTCAGCCACTCTTCTTATACAGCCTAGGCCCACCTGCTGATATCAATTACCAATAAGCAAAATGTTGCACAGACATGACCACTGGCCAGTCTGATAGAGGAAATTCCTCAGCTGAGGTTCCTAATTTCCAGATGACACTAGTTTGTGTCAAGTTGACATTAAAAGAAATCTAACCAGTACAAAGGACCACTTGGAGTGTGGCATAGTAAGGAAACTGTGATATGACTGTGAGTAGGATTCTGCATGAGTAGAACCAGATCTTTAAACTGTTGGCTCTGTGGGAAATGAGAATGATGTAAGTTGCACAAAGGAGAGGATCAATAGGGAGATTGGATTTAGTCTAGATGGAGGTGATCAGGAAAGGTTTCCTCAAGGACTAAGGAGGAAAGAAGGTAGAGAAGATTGTATGTCAAGAAAATAATATAAATAAAGGCTTTTGTTGCAAAAGAGCAGGGCTTTGACTCTTGAATGTGCTGTGATTGTGATTTAGAACTCCATCAGTACATCACAAGAGCATTCATTTCACAGCCGTGCAAGTTAATATATTCCTATAAAATCTGTTTACTGAACACATGAATGATGCCTGGCACCCTTCTAGGTGCTCAGAACTCAGCAATTCATGTGGAAAGTTTCTTTCCCTCATGGGTCTGATTTAAGTGGTTCAAAGAGCTCAGTCAGGCACATCATGAAAATAAATGATGAAGGGATGTGACTCTTGCATTAGTCTGTGAGGAGTATTTGGAGCTCTAAATGTGGAAGAGGCAGTACCAAAGACCCTGGAGCACGTGGCTAATGAAGTAAAAAGTGATTAAGATTAGCCACATACCAAAGGCTATGAGGTAACTGAATCATGGTGGCAGACTGAATGGTCAACTCAGTTTAATGCTGCTCAGGAGTCAGGTAGAATGTAAATAGAACAGTCTTTATTGATTTCAAGGAAGCTGGTTTTATTTGAATACTAGAAGCAGAGAACAGATTGAGTTGTCTTACAGAGTGGCTCAAAAGAGAAAAATCACAAATTGAGAAGATGCTACCAATTTACAAGTGAGGAAATTTTGACTGGAGCCATTGTTCCACATTTTGTTGGTTTATAGCAGAGTCATCTGGCAGTAGTGAGATTACTTTCTTTAATATATGGTACCCACCCAAAAGGAAGAAAGTGAAAATACCTTATAAAATCAAGATTGTTCGTGAAGCATAATAGTACATCATGCTCACAATGAGCAAATACTGAAAGTAATGAGTTCTTTTTTTTTTTTTCGGTCTTTTTGAGACAGTGTCTCCCTGTAGCCCCAGATGTCCTGGAACTCACTGTGTAGACCAAGCTGACCTTGAATTCACAGAGATCTGCCTACCTCTGCTTCCCGAGTGCTGGGATTAGAGGCATGCACCAGAGTTCTATTAATGGTTTCTAAGTTTACCAATCATGTTCAACCTGATAGAAAATTCTCAACATTTATTTCACTAAATTGCAAGAGCAAGCATTTTTGCATATACTTGCTTCATTACAATTATAGTTTGTTAAGAGATGACAATTTATATTTACCAGGATAAAAGGATTAGATAATAAAAAATATAAAAATGAAAGCTTTTGCCCCTAGCATCTTGCATTTGTTTGCTTTTTCTCTAAAGCTTCCTTCTCCCAGCCATGTGGCTGCTAGTCAGCCATGACCTCCTCAAGGCGGCTGCCAAGATTACCAGCTTGCCTGCCCTGAGGATTTCTTTTTCTTTAAAATTCTAATAAAATTGTAACAGCTTAAGTTGGCTGATTCGGAACTTTTTGAGTCTGTAATAAAACATTAAGCCATTTCTCCAGTCCTATTATGTTTTTTAACTGAGCATTATATATGATTCCATTCTCTTAGTATGTCAATTATAATTTTTAAGAACTACAAAAGATGAAAACATAATAAAAAAAGACAAAATTGTTATTAACTCACTTTCAACTGACCCGCATGCCCTTGAATTTGAATCCACATCTTTTAACTTAGTTTCTATACTAGATTTGCCCCCACTTAGTCTTGGAGCTTTATTCATCCTTGGAATTAAGATCTACTGGTGTAGACATGGAGTTCTTATCTCTCCTGTATCCTTATCACGGCCACTGCATTTAGCACACTGGCTATGTTGAATGAGATAATACCGTTGTTCTTGATAATACATTTTTATTTTGTATCAATTTTCTAACTTTCTAATAAGCTTTTAAAATAAGGTAGAGAATGAGTGGCATCGATATGAAATTCCTTGAACATTTGTTCACCCTTCTTGGGCTGCTCTTGTTTCTGAAGCTCCAGTTTATATTCAGGAGAAAGTCTCTGAAATTTGAATCTTTGATCTAAACCATGCATATATACCAGCAGTGGAGACACTAGAACAAAGAGTTTGAAGGGTGGAGAAATCTCTGGGATATGACAGTAAAAATTAAGTAATGTTAACAGAAAATTGATAAGAAGATATATCCCATCCCATTTTGTTGAAAAAAAAAAAAACTAAATTCAGTAAGAGTAAGACAAATTTAAAACATATGTGGAAGATAACAGAATATACAACATAAAACCATATATATATAAATATATATATATATATAGAGAGAGAGAGAGAGAGAGAGAGAGAGAGAGAGAGAGATTACTCAGCAGGTAAAATGCTTTGGCCATGCAAACATGAGGACTTGAGTTTGGATCCCCAGCATCCATGTAAAAGGCTGAGTATAGCAGTGCCTGCCTGTAATCCCAGTGTTGGGGTGGGATGAAGAAGCATTCCAGCTTGAGGTTCAGGGAGAGACTTTCTCTCAAAAAATAAGGTGGAGAGTGGTTGAAGAAGACTCAACATTGACCTCTGGCCTTTATATACATACACACCAAGTATGGACGGATGGATGGATGGATGGATGGATGGATGGATGGATGGAGATATAGATAATGTAAGCTATGTGTAGTGTCGTGTAATTACACATTGCATTGTAAATTGTACATAGTGTAACATTATATGAGTATGTGCACACACCATTTTGCCCTGCTGCATTCATTTTACTCCAAAAATACTTTGACTATCATACTTTTCCAGTAAGATGATTAGAGATCAGGAAAGATTCTTAGGTCCCACTGTAGAACCTGGAGACAAGTGTGTTCTAGGTATCCTATAGGAAGCTTGAAAGATGTCTCTCACCTTTTCATAGATGTGTGAAGGGTGAAGTAGACTTCATCTATGCACATCTCTCTGGAATCTGAATTAATGATCCAGTTGAATTACCTAGAAAAGCCATGTGAGGAATGTTCTTGGATCAGGAATCATGTTTGGTTGCATTATTATTTCCTTGCAGTGGCAGAAATGACATGCAGAGCTGCTGCATTCAGGCTCATTGTTAGAAATCAGATGAATGTTGCCGGAGTGGGAACTGGAGCAGGGAAATGGAACCAGGCTGGTCCAAAATGCCTCCCCAGATCACTTGGATTGAATTACTTGATGTTGCCATTTTTATATGCCCTAACCACCAAACCCATAATCATGTCTTGTTATTCAGTGGAAATGTATTATTGACTAACTGCCTTTACAGAGAAGTGGCTATTGGAAGAATTTCCTATTGCCTTGAAACTTATACAGTTGGTAGATGTTTGGGGCTATAGCTTAAACCCTTTTAATTTTGTGACAGAGCAAAAGCATTCTTATTTTGGTCTCTATTTGAACAGTATCTTGCACAAAAGAATGCCAACATCATCTACTTTTTATCCTTCCACACTCAGTGACTATGTAAAGAGAAAGGAAAAGACCTTACAAGCTGGGGTGATTGTCTAGACAGTCCTAAAATATCCATTCCCAGGTGCAAAGGAAGCTGTAAAATGCAGACAAAGCATGAGGGTCCTTTGCCAAGAATATGATTTGTTTGAATGCTCATAGGCTCCCTGTAAATTTCAAGGGTTGGAATAGCGAGAAGACTATATTCTAATAATTACGACCAGTAGTTAAATTACCACTATTTACTTCACATAGAGGCATTTGGCATAAAAAATTTAAAAAACCGTTTTTGAGATAATCATCATGTTAATTTGGAACTGAAATAGTCCAGGGTTAATATTTAGCTGGATATTGAACTCATGAGCAGGTATAGGGATGGAGAACAGACACCTCACGCATTGCACAAGCCCAGCCACACAGTGTATCAGTGGCTTCCTGCTCTTAGTACCCCCTGTACTCATGAGCTATGGACAGGATAATGTTATACTGTCTACATTTTGTGTTCTTCCCTTATGTTTGTTTGCAGCAGAAAATGTTGCAAATGAAGATGAATACATGTAAAACTCATCAGCCCTGAAATAAATGTCATGGGGAAGCTCTGAATGGAATGCACAAAAAGGAATTGGATAATTTTATTTTATTCAAAGACAGTGTGTTCCTAAGAGATAGATCTCAGAGTAGCTTTTTCACGAGAATGAAGATGGCATAATAAGGGTCACTGAGTGGGAGCAAGGGATTGTGTTATTGAAAAAAAAAACAGTAGCTAAACCTTTAAAATCCCATAAAGGAAATAAAATGAATAGATTAGGGTGAGACAGTAAATGCATCATTTGAAAATATCCTTGTACTTAGGTATTTTGCTTTCATCAACTGTGCAATTTGCTCAGTTTTCTTAGTTGTTTACACATAGCTTCATGGCTAATTTTAAAATAAGCAGAGGATGTTAATGCTATGATTTTTTTCTCTACCCAGTTCCATTTATGCAGGGAATACTGGTGAACATCTTACCCCTGGCAGCCTGGGGTGAAGTAAGAAAGAGCCTCTTTAGGCTGACCTCAAATTTATCAAGTTAATATAACAAAAGAATAACACATAGGCCGTCAATGACAGAAGTATTAAATTCACATGAAGGATTTAGTTGTGGGCCCTTATCCCTTATGCCATCATTGTAACTAAATATTTGACAAGAAGCAACTTATAGGAGGACAGGTTACTTTGGGCTCATGATTTGAAGGGATATAACCTGTTATGGCAGGGAAGGCATGGTACCTGGAAAGCCTTGTGGCTATGGCAGCATCAGTATGTGGCTACTGACATCTGCGTAGATTAGAAAGCGAAGCAAAGAACTGAATAGTGATTCTTATTAACTGTCTCCTTTTCCCCACAAGCTTTTTGTTCCAAGACTTCAGCCCATTCAGGGTAGGCCTTCACCCTTCAGTCAGTTCTCTCTAGAAACACACACACACACATACACACACACACACACACACACACACACACACACACACACACACACAAAGGAATACCAGACTAATACCCTACTGAATTCTTTATCCAATAAAGTTGGCAAAACTAGCTGTTACAGGACCAGACTAGATGTCTTGATGCACAAGACAAGTAGAGCTAAGTGTTTCTTGTGCATATTTTAAGAACATATTTACTCTTTTAGTCTGAGTAGTCAGTTCATTTCTTTTACTTATTTAACACTTCTAAATACAGAGCAAGCACCAGAAGCTATTATAAGAACTGTATATTAGAGCTTTTAATGTTAGCTCATTTTTATCCTCGGAGCAAACATATTAATTATAGTTTACAGGTGAGGACTCTGAGGCCTAGAAAGGCAGGAATCATTTGCAGTCAGTAGTCTTTATGATCAGACTATTCCTATTGTTTGACTGCAGCCCTAAGGCAGGGCTTCTTGATGAAACTAAATCAGGAAACAAAGGGATGCATCCATTCGACATATTTACTGTATCAACTGTCTTTATGCCTTAAGTCCTTTAAGCAAACAGTCTTTAAGCCAATGTTATGTTGGGACATGATGACAGGAGATGCAAACACTGAAGGGAAGGTTCGTGATATGAGGAAGATGAGACCTGCATACAAAAATCATTCAGAGGAAATGTTTAGAGCAGGGCAGAGAAAGGAAGGCTTGTCTCCAGTCAGGGAAAGGGCAGGGGTATTGGGGGATGCTGGCCTCAAAGAATAGCATTGAAATAAATCTCTAGAACAGAGTGTTGAGATGTGGGAGGAAGCTACAACTAGTTGGCCTAATTGGTTCTTATTCCTGAAAGAGAGTGTATGGTCTACAATGGCAGAATAGGGCAGTAGATCAGAAGTGAAGAGGAAGGAAGAGTCTAAGGAAAAGAGACATATCCTGAGAAAGAGAGGTTGGACCAAATTCACAGACTCTGTGGAGCCCTGAGGAGTTCTGGGGTGTCCTACTATATATGACTACAGAGGAACTTCTGGAAGTTTATACCTAGGGAAATGACATCATGAATCTTCTGCTTGAGAAACATGACTTTGGAGGTGAAAAGCAGGGATTAAATAAGGGAAAGATTCTGGTAGTGGAACCAGCTTATCACACGAGTCTTTGGAAACCTTGTGAGGGCTTTCTCAAAATGTTGAGTAGCACTTGCCTAGTATGTATTAGGACCTATGCCATCCTCTGCATACCTGGAAAATTGTAAGCATGAAATTGCCATGTGACCCAACACTCTCACTGCTCAGCATATACTCAAAAGTAGTAATTCTCTTCATAGGTATGCATTTTGAAAATAAATTAGCATAAAGTGCTTCTATATGAATGATCACTTCTGTATTCTGTTATTCATCGGTCAGAAAGTGAAAACAACGTAAGTGACCATTTATGGAAGAATGGCTAAACAAAATGTGGTCTACCTATACAATGGAAGATTACTTGGCAATAGTAAAGGAATCAAATATACATGACATAGCTTTCATGGACTCCAAGTACATTGGGCTAAGTGAAAGAAACCAGACATTTATTAGAAACATCCAGAACAGACAGTGATAAAGACAGAAACTAAGTCAGCAGTTACCAGGAGCTGTGAGCAGAGAGAATAAATGGGTAAAGACTAATTAATGGGAGCTCAGTTCTGTTATGAGATGATGGAATATTCTGGAACTAAATGGAATCAACGGTTGCACAACATTGTTACTGAACTAAATGTCACTGGGTTATACATTTTACAATTGTTAGTTGTATGTTTGGAGAATTTTATCCTTACAGGACATTTTTAAAACCTATGTGGGCCTAGATGAAAGCAAGACTATAAGATCAAAGAGAAATAAGGGCAAGCCTTTCAAAAGAAATGGTCAGCTTCTCAGAAGTAATCAGGGAGAGGAGGTAGGCTTCTGAAGCTTTCTGGTTAGATGCCTACATGAAGCTATTGCTGAGTGACTAAAAATGGTTGGCTAAGTGTCAAGCCTGTTTTTATTCTGCCATCTTTCTATGCGTTTCTGGGCGTGTTCCTCCTTCTTCATCACCATCAAGTGGAATCGATGGTGTTCCTGTGGGGATATGTTGAATGGTCACATAGAGAGCACAGGGCTCTGTGCAGGACACCAAGGAGAGCCATCATTAGTACTTGGTGAGTGTGTAAAGGAACAGATTTATTTGGCTTTCAGAATGAGGCCACCTTAGAGATGGCAAAACAGTAGACATTCTAAGTCTGAAGAACTCTGGTGACTCCCCTGTGATGGCTCATTTTCACTATAAACTGGACTGGATTTGGAATCAACTAGGAGACTGAGACACAAATCAGGGTGTGTCTGTGTATGAAGTTGTTTCAAGAAGATTAACTGAGGGGAAAGATCCACCTTGAATATGGAGTTATCCCACGTGCTTGGGACTTGGATGGAATGAAAGAGGAAAAATGAGAAAGTGAACCGAGTACCAGCATTCATTTCTCCCTGCTTCCTGGTCAACCCAAATGTAAGGAAGTCACCACATACTCCTGAAACACTGGAGCCACCGATGGCCATTCCTTATGCACTATGATGGGCTGTATCTCTTTAAACTGTGAGCCAAAATAAAACTCCCTCCTTTTTTCTTGACAGATATTTGGGTAATATTGATGAGAAAAATAACTAATACATACCCTAAGACTTTTTCTAAACATTATATATCAACAAATAATACTTTAGTATATTTATAGTGTATAGTTTCATGCTATGGTTTTGAATATAATGAAGAATGATAAAATTAAGCTAATGAACATATCAATGACCTCAAGTATTTAACCATTAGCAATAAAACATTGAAAATTTCTCTTAATGGCTTTTAAATGTACAATATTCAATCATTTGACTGTGATCCCCTCACTCCCTATCCACATTTTAACCAGTATGGTGGAGAGTCCTGGGATGTGTTTAGAACAATCTCTGGTTCTTAAGAGGTTCTAAATAATTGTCAGTTTTCATTTTGTGGTTTCATGTTGTGGTTGAGGGTGTTACTGCTATTATAAAATAACGGCCAATGTCTGCTTTAGCAGAGATGCAATTCTTGAACATATTGTTGGAAGGCTATGGGGTAGATAACAGAGAGAAGGGTTGTCTATTTTATTTAATCACTAGATAGTTAACTTATCAAAATTGTCACCATGTTTTTCTTTCTTAATTTTATGTCAGTGAAGGAAAAAATGTCTTGTGATTTTCTAGTTTTCAATCTTATGTGTTTCTTTGCACTAAACAAATGACTCCTGCTACAAATAATGTTTAATCATAGAATACACCAGCCAGTCATGTGAAATAACAAATGGTGACTATTCCAGGGGTGAACCATACAATCCTTACCATTTTGCAAAGAGCCAATGAGTCACTCTCCATCATAAGTTCCAGGAACTTCCAATAATGATCTCATAATTTCAGGGCCCAGACTACTCAGTCCTTATGAAATACATTAAATATTAAAGCCTAGAATCAGCAGAATTACAAAGATAATAGAACTGCCATTTAGAAGGAAAGCTCATTCTGAACAATTGCCTCTTTTAATGAGTCACTGAAATACCTTAGTAACTATAAATTTATTTTTCACGGAATTAGCTACTTCATAACACTGAGAAATTTAAATTGTAACATTGAGTTCTTGAATGACCAGCCCATGCAGGATCATATTCCTTGGATTAAATATTTTGAAAATTGAATGGAAATTAGAATTTTCAAGGTCTCCAGTGTGTTTTAGCAACATTGGGGCACTAAAATAACTCCGGACCCAGAGATAAGTCTTACAAAATTCTTTAGTGGCAAAGAAATAAAACATCACAAAACCAGCTATAGAAACAGAGATTTTCCCAGAAATACTCAACATCTGCCAGGAGCGTTTAGAAGTTCTACAGAGCAGGAAGTTACATGTCATTAATCTTTAACAGAATTGGTGAGCATCCCTTAAATTTTACCCACTTGACAGAAAAGGGAGGCGGTGGGCCACACACCAACATCAAGTTAAGCATTATTTGTTTTGAAGAACTCATCATACATTCACATAGAAATTAGTCCTCACAAAAATCCTAATGTAAGAATTTCTTTTCCTAAGCAGGTATCTTGTCCACAAATTATTCAGTAAAGAATGCATCTGGATTACAGTCTAAATCTGGATGGTCAATGTGGTGCCTAACTTTAATCTCAGCACTCATGAAACAGAGGCAGATGGATCTCTGTGAGTTTGCAGACATCTTGTTCTATACAGTGAGTTCCATTGCAGCCAGGGTTACATTGTGAGACCTAGTCTTTAAAAAGAGAGAATCTCATCCCTCATGCAACAGAGGACAAGATGCAGAAGATAAGTGTCTAGAGAGTATGGGTCTTTGGACAAGAGTCCTATATTAAAATCCACCCACCCAGGGCTCAGGGACCACTGCAGAAGAGAGGGTGGAAAGATTGTAAGTGCCAGAAAGGAAGTGCATGACCTTACGTAAATAGTCCTACAGGCTCCTGGGACTCCTCTCATATGAACTTACAACAATGGTGTCAGCATGCAGAAGACCCATGCAAACTCAAGCAGACAAAAAACCCAGCACAGAACAGTGGAAATGAGCACCAGGCCCCAATATTAGTAGAAGAATTATTGGCAGCTGATTACTGCTGGGTGAGGAACAGCTGATCTTTTTAAAGGGAGGGACTCTAGATAGGATGATTCGATCCCAGTGGATGAACTTGCACTGAGGGACAGCTGGGGACACTAACTTTACATAATAGGCCTTAACACAAATGACAGAACAGAACATATGAACTCTAGTGTGTGTGGAGGGGGGGGTACTATGGGAGAGTGCCAAAGGGGAAGGGGGTATAAAGATGATTTTCTATATGAAATACACAAAAATTCATTAAAAATTAAAAATAAATAAAAAATAAGAGACTCTTAGTCTGGCTTTCCCATGACTCTATAAATGTGATCTACTCTACAAAACTGACACCTCTCTTCTGAAATGTTGATAATCTATAATGTAACAATA
>NW_008355477.1:3275289-3334383 GCF_000622305.1 Nannospalax galili
TTTAATAGATATTTATTTATTTTTATTTTATGTGTATGAGTGCATTGTCTGCATGTATGTGAGTGCACCCGTGTCGTGCAGTACCGTGGAAGTTAGAAGAGGGCGTCAGATTCCCCTGGAACTGGGGTTAAGGAAGGTTTGTAGCTGCCATGTGGGTGCTGGGAATCGAACCTGGGTCTTCTGTAAGAGCAGTCAGTGCTCTTAACTGCTGAGCCATCTCTCCAGTCCCCTAGTAATGTATATGTTTACCTAATGTGCAATTATCATGTGATCAGTGTATTATTTGTGTCAAGCATATTCACTGATTTAAGTGATCAACCATGGCATTATTTAATGAAATACTTGAAAAGATGTATTTGGAAAAGATACAAAATGTCACTGAAGAGAAATTTAGTCAAAGTTTAACAAGTGTTTAATTCACAATGAAGTGTTTGCAGTTGTAAGCAATCATTACTCCGTTACTTTCATGGAAAATGAACGTGTTTGCTTAATTCCATTTTAAAATTTTGATTTTAATAGTGATTTCTAGGCAATACACAATTTCACTTGTGTTTGAAATCAGAGGGGAAAGAGAATTATTCAGTATTGTCGCTCTAGCGTTAGCTGTATTGATGTTTTTCCTAGCACGCCAAGTGATGACTGTTTTGCAGTGAAGGTTTTGCTTTGACTTCATATCAAAGTAACATATTCCACTCCAACCTTCCACTTTATTTTCTGTTCTGCAAAATGCCAAAAATAATGGGTGCTTTTAAATTCCACTTTCCACAGAAGAAGCATCCTCTGGTAAATATCACCTGCTCTATAAATGGAGGTTTTTACTGCACTAATTTGAATTGTATTCTTCTACAGGTTCAACTGGGGAACATTTTTTCTTACCTATAAGAAGCTGTCTAGGCCTCTGAACTACTGATATTTGGATATCTATTATTGATGTTATTATTATTGTTGTTGTTATTTTTTAATATTTTATTTATTATTTTTTGTTTTTTTATGTGTATGTGTGCATTGCCTGCATATAGGTAAGTGCACCCTTGTTGTGCAATGCCCACAAAGAACAGAAGAGACTGTCAGATCTCCTGAAACTAGAGTTATGGACAGTTGTTAGCTGCCTTGTGGGTGCTGGGACTCGAACCTGAGTCTTCTGCAAGAACATTCAGTGTTCTTAATCGCTGAGCCATCTCTCCAGCCCCATATTATTATTAATACCCTCCTCCCAGTTGTGACAACTATAAATATCTCTAGGCATCTGTAAGTCACCCATTGGGTGTGAAATCACACCCAATAGGGAATCAATAATCTATCAAAAGAAATATAACTATTTAAAAATTAATTTTGATATAGAATGCATATCTCTTTCAAACAAGGAATTTTATAATTTTAATTATAAAAAAATCATAGTTATGCTTTCAATAAACAATGTCAAAAAGTGTACAGAAACCAGAACTTCCATTTCATTTGTTTATCTGTGTAGGATTGTGAATAACATAGTGACAGTATTTTCTGATATAATAATTTACATCCGTACCCTAGCAGAGATTATTTTTGTGATTTGTACATTTAATTATATGTAATGACTTTTAGTGATATGATAATATGATTCTATTAGTGATAAATGAATATTTTATTAGAAAATTATTAAAAAATAAAAGAACAATTCAGAAAAAATAATAATAGCTTCCGTATTTTATTCTATATCACTTAAGCAAGCATGTTTCTACCATTTGACTTGCTCAATAATAATTCTTAAATTTTCCAACATTTCTTGGGAAATATGAGTAATTTCTCTGTATTTACAGTGAATACCTTATAACTTTAATACTTATTCACTAACATTTGATCTCTGGTTTTATTATCATTAAACAATGTAGTCACATATTTCAAAATAGGTAGCAGAGAAAATTAGCCTATTTTCCATATTTGAAATATTAATATCTCATATTAAAGATTGTCAGTGGTTTCACATGTTGGTGTACACCTGTCAGCCCAGTACTCTGGAGGCTGAGGCTGCTGGAATGTGAGTTCTGGGACAACCTGGGTTACAAAAATGAGTAGAAGATTGTGGCAGCCAGTTTTATCATACTGATCACACCAGTTGACCAAATCATCTTATTTCACTGTGTTGTCAGAGCTTTCCACTAGGAGAATATTGACACCCCCACCCCCAGGACACATTTACCAGTGCCTGGAAAGGTGTTTGCAGTCACATTTGGAAGGGAGTGCTTTCTAATTGGAAACTAGTTGATAGAGGGCAGGGATGATGTTACATATCCTGTAGTGTACAACCCGTACAACAAACAGTGATCTCATTCCAAATATCAAGAATGCCGCTACTGAGAAATCTGTACATATGATTCAGTAAAACATTTTCTTTATTCTGTTCCAATGTTCCTGTGATATTCTTCAAACCTGGAACATTTCACAGCTGTCGATTTGGCAACACTATTTCAGTGGTATGTCAACCATCTTACTTATGTATATTTCTTACCATAGCACAAAGAAAATATAGTCCCTTAATTGGTCCCATATCTCAGTTTTTACAGCTGTCACTTCGGCTATAATTCATTTGCAAAAATTTCTCAAGGATACCAGCAGCTGAAACATTTATGGTCAATTCCTATTAATGATCCTTTCCTGTGACAATTCTGTTTCTGATTTAATGCTAAATTGATTTGAATGACTGCTTTCTACATTATTTGTGCTTTTAATTCATTGTGAACAATCTACTATAACAGGTATAATGTTAAACTATATACTTTGGGTATGATAGTTACAATACAACCTCTTTAAATTTTTTTTTAATTTATTTTTATTTTATGTTTATGAGTTTTTATGCCTGCATATAGGAAGTGCACCACATGCGAGCAATGCCCAAGGAAGCCAGAAGAGGGTGTTGAATGTGGGTATGCGGAACTAAAACTGGGTCCTCTGCTACAGTAGGCAGTGCCCTTAACCCCTGAGCCTTCTCTCCAGCTTGTTTAGCACAAGGTTGTTTTGAAAGAATTGCATTTAATTTGGAAATGCGTATCTGTGTTTATGTATGTGCATGTGTGTGTGCATGCGTGCATGCGTGTGTGTGTGTGTGTGTTATCTGTTGACATTGTAGGAACTTAGTGTGAACAGATTTATATGTAATCTTTCATTTAATCATTTTATTGAGAAGTTACTTGTGAGTACTATTATGGCACTGTTTGTATCTAACATAAACTTTCTAAAAGAAAAGAGCTTTGGGGCTAGAGAGATGGCTCAGTGATTAATAGCAGTGACTGGTCTTGCAGAGGACCAGGGTGTGGTTCCCTGCACCCACATGGTGGCTAACAGTCATCTATAACTCCAGTTCCAGGGGATCCAATGCAGCTCTTCTGACATGCATGGGCATTGCATGGGTGCACTTACATACACTCAAGCAAAACACTCATACGCACACAATTTTTAATAAAAAATAAAATATTAAAAAAGAAAAGGTACTCATTTTTCCTTTACTTTTCCTGTTTTTATACAACTTTACAGCATAATTCAAATTTGCAATTATATTTGTGCCCAATAGAACATTTTTCTTCTCTTTCTTTTATTTATCATTATTTTTTGAGACAGGACCTCACTATGTAGCCTAGGCTGGCTTGGAAAGGCTGTCCTTGAATTCATAATACTTGGATTACAGGGTGCATGAGCCACCACACCTTGCTCCAATTAAACTGCTCAGAGTGACAGGCCAAACTGTCGCATCTAAGAACCATTAGAAACTTCTCCAATTACCCTATTGCATTGGTTACAGTTAAGTTCTCTTTGTGACAAAACTTGCAAAAATAGTAAATATTGGGGTAAATACTGAGTGTATACTTAATACCAAAAACACTACTTATATGCATATGTGGCTATAGATATTAGAATAAGGAAATTTTAAATTATATCAACATATATGTTTTCTGTTTTTTAAAGGGAAAGTCTTACTTCGATATTTGCTATCTGTATCATTCAGTGAGTTATCAGCTGAATTGTTGTCACTTCGTGGTATTTTTAATGTTTGATATGAGCAAGGGGACCTTATATATAAATTGGAATTATTCCACAAAGTAAATTTGTGAGTGTAGTATACATAGTAAAGAGGGAGGAGGTACATTCTTTGAATTGGTGAAAACCTGCATTTTTCCTTTCTCCATTAGGGCGCAAATGTTGTTTTCCTAGTCCTTCCATTTACATTCTGATACCATGAAAGTCATTCACTATTGGTTGAGGGTGGCTATAGTTTGTAATTATTTCAGTTGTGAAATTTGTCTTCCATGAGGATCATTCCCTCTCTAATCATGTCTTGACCCCTAGTTGCAGCTAATCTTTGTTTTGACTTCATTTGTAAAAATCTATCATCATTTTCAGTGTCTGCATTTTGCTTCCTAGAGAACTGACTTCAGTTTTTCAAACTTTGAACAATTAGAATATGATGTCTCCCCCAACTGTACTAGGGAAAGTGACCCCCTTTCTCTTCACAATCCTACAGCTGTTTACACATTAAAATTACTGATTATATAACCTTGTGTACATGTCTTGTCTCCCACTAATTGGTACTCACTAAGGTCTGAGACAGCACAGCCCCAATTCTTTAACTTGACCTTAGTTTTTATTTATATTCAGGTTGCCATCAGTGGAACTGTGTTCCTATTGCACATTGCAAATATGAATTAACACAGCCTTTAAATCAAATGCTGTCAAACTAACATGAGAAGGCAAGCCACAGAGCTATCTTTGCAAAGCTTTGTTCTCTGACCTGCATTCCCAATATGGGTAACGTGGTTGAAATGCAGCAGAATCAACATTTACATGAAGAAATTCAGTAAATACAGTCCTGCAGACAGTTATTGTAGACCCGAAAACATAGAAGTTGGGAGGAGACTAACATCTGCTTTTCTGTGTGATATTTTTCCCCCAGCTGTTTAGAGAATTATAAATTGCTCTGTCAAGAGCTTGTTTACAAAAGCCTAGCCAATTTCAAAATGAAGATGCCTTTGAGTTGTCCCTGTTTCATCTCACTGTTTGGAAAATAAATCTGAATGGTAAATACATCAACTTAAAAGCAAATGGCAATGAAAACCAACTAAAAGCAAAAGATGTTCAAAACATTAACTGTTTTTCATCCATTATCATCCATTGTTGGATAAAAAAATGCATGGTTATAATTTTTCATCCTGTAACCTTTACTAATAGAGAAGAAATTTTAAAGGGCTATAATATCTATTTTTTGTGCTATGTAGTACAATAGCACATAATATTAACAATAGAGAATAAGATGGAAACGTGTTATTAAAAGAGAAATGGGTAATTGTGATAAAGGAAGTTACAGGCAGAGGTGCAAGCAATATTATTTAACCTGAGACTTCTGAAAGAACTGTATCTGCATCATTTAGAAATATATTAAAAATACAAATACTCAACTGTTTTGAAGACCTACTGAATCAGAAATTTGGGTATGGGTCCCGGGAATCTGGGATTTAAGAAGCACTCCAGGGTATTTGGATGCATACTCCTGAGAACCACTTTTACTTGAATGAATGGATGGGCAGATAAGTAGATGGGTGGTTGTATGGGTGGATGGATGGTTAGGTACAGTTTCAGGTACAGGTAAGGTATAAATAAAGATGTGAATACGTGTGTGTGTGTGTGTGTGTGTGTGTGTGTGTGTGTGTGATTTCCTTCATGGGGGTTTTTACAGGAGTAAATTAACTTGTGAAATAACTATATGACTAGATAAAGCTCATAAAGCTCATTCTTTTCTCTAGGCAGTACCCTCTATGACTTTTAAAATAAGCTCGGAGTTCATTTGTTGAATGCCTCCATTAAGCTCATCTAAAATGTTTGCCTCTCAAGTATGCGACTGGGACAGTTTCTGTCACTAAAACACTGGTCTCTTTTTTTTTCTTTTTGTCCTGGTCAGGGCTATTCTCAGTCCTTGTTCCACCCATTGGTAGGTCTTGTTGCTCTAATGATTGGATATACAGATGAATACACACAGAATTCTCAAGCAATATCTTTCTGTTTGGTCCATGAATGCCTTTGTGTTTGTGTTTCTCCCTTCAATTTTTGTTTCTAATTTACTTTTGGCTCACCATTCCTATACATCACTGTTAACAATGGAGATGAATTAGACACCACAAAATGTGTGACAATAGACACAATTTTAACAAATTACATATTTATCACAAATTCATTGTGATACATTACAAATTTATATACTATCATGGCATTATATATGTGCATTATGATCTGCCATTAATTAATCTTATACTATTTGAGAACAAATTTCAAAATGCAAGAAAAGTATTTGTGAGAATATTCACTAAGATTTAGTTAGTGTTTGATGCTAGGATTATGGTTGATCTTTACATTAATCATTTTGCTTATTCTGGTTTCAGAGTTATAAGTACTACTCTTAAAACAAACAAAGACAGTACAAATTAAGACCTATGAAATAATAAAGACAACAAAAGAAATAGATGATAATTGTTTGCCTTATCTACTTCTACACTATATCCTGAATTTACTGGCCCAGCTGTGATATCAGCTCTCTTTTCATCAGTTTTCACATTAAAAATAGTATTGCTAGATGATAAAATTAAGTGGTGACTCTGTTCTTGGCAACGAGAGGAAGTCTGCTGTAAATAGATTATTAATTAGGCATTAAACCATAGAATTCTCATTTAGGGAGAAGGGACTCTTTAAGGGACTATAGCTATACAGAAATATTTCCTTTTGCTTTCAACCAAGATTATAGCGTATTTGTCATGCTCAGGAAGTGTTTGGGCATGGATAATGGCAGTTCTCCTAATATTCAAGGCATAGTCTTGAAACTGTTTGAAGGCTGTTTTGTTTGTAAAGATAACCATGGCCAGTGGCTTTAATTTAATATTTCCTCTGGCTCTAAAATGCTATAATTCCTTAACAAGAGTGGATGAGTGATAATTATCAAGTTCGAAATGAGCACATTTTATTTGTCATCTCTCATGGAATACTTGTTCTAAGATGGACTGCTGCTATCATTTCTCTAGGCTGTAGGATGCCCTGGAATAGAGTCGTGTGCTCTGAATTGTAATGGTGGATTCTAGACTACTTTTATATTCCTGGCAAATAATAACAGCAAGGCCAAATGAAACCAGCTTAAATAAGAATTTCTAAGGCTCATGTTACTAAAAACTCACAGGCATGGTGTTGACATCCAGTGACTCCAGATCTTTTTCCTGAAATTCCCTTCTCTTCTGCAAATGTTCTTCTAAATGTTTTCTCTCAGCTGGTATCAAGGGAAGCTGCGGCAGTTTGAGGATAAATATGCCAGTGTCTAGCTCAGCATTTGTGAATAAGTGGGGGGTAATTCTGCCAGGGAATATCTAGCAAATATTTGGAGATATTTTTGTTTCACAACTACAGAGATGTTAATATCATCTGATGGTTTGAGGTCAGAGATGCTTGTAAACATCCTACAATGCATAGGACAGCACAAACAGAGAAGCATTAAACTCCAAATGTCCAGTGTTGAGGTTGAGGAATAATGGCGAGGAGGAAGAAATGTGTTATTTTCTGTGTTTATTGCTTAAGTTTCAGTAAACATTTTCTACAGCCTCCCAACCATCTTTTCCTTATGAGCTGCTGGCTATAAGTGTATCAAGGGAGGTCTAATGGCATTAAGCCTGAGTTTTGGAATTAGTTGTGGGCAGAAGAGGCAAATATTTCCAAGATCAACTTACTTAGTCCCCAAATGCCTGGGGTGAGCAACACTATACTCTGTCAGCAAGAACAATAAATGGCCTTCATGTACTAGTACTACTATTTTATGAGTAAGTGAGGAGAATTTGGGCATTATTAAGAGTGTTGTTAACCAATGAAGAATAAACTTGTTCTTACCTAGCATTTCAAGCCCTTCCTGTGGGATTTCAATTCCTTCCACTCCTGTATTTTTTTCTCTGTTATCTGCATCAATACCTTTTTAGAAAAAAAAAAAGTGACCAAAGTGGCTTACGAACAATCAGAATATTTTTTTTCACAAAAATATTGTATTCAACTAGAAGAAATGACAAGTTTTGGAGGAAGGGTCTACAGAGCCTCTCTTTAGACTGAGTCATTCATCAATTTCATTACTAATAGGGGTAAGAAATATTAACTTGAACCCGGACAGAACATTGGACTTGATGAGAAGAGATCGGATGCAGGCATATTTTGAAGGTAGGTACAATGGAGCTTGTTGACAGATTGCCTATGGAGTTTGGTACAGAAGCATAAAATTAAGATCAACTTACTTAGTCCCAAGATGCCTGGGGTGAGCTACACTATACTCTGTCAGCAAGAACAATAAATGGCCTTCTTGTACTAGTACTACTACTAGTAGAGAAGCATGAAGAGAGGGAGCCAAGGTTTGAGACACTGGAAGCTTTGAGAGGCCACTGCCCTAGCAAGGGCCCACCAAAGAGGAGTAGGTTGGGGGGAAAGTTGAAAATGCAAGGAATTCCAGAAAGTATCCTGCTTGTAGATATAAATTCAGGAGCTCTCAGTGTGTGAGCTTCATTTATAGCAAAAAGATTAGTTGAACTCACCCTCAAAATGACAAAAGATACAAAATAAAGGTGATCCAAAGATATGGGGAAATTTCAAGTACATTCCATTCAGGGACTTAAAGGAGGCAAGTTACCCAGGGAGAATGAGTGGAACTGGAGGAGAGACACCTCAGTGAGGGGAGCATCCACAATGCCAAGTGAAGACAATATTTGAAAGAGAGTAAGCAATTGACTGTGCTGTGTATGATCCTTCCAGTGTGTAAGTGAAAGTGAGCCTTGGTTAGTTGGCCAGGTACAATCCTAGATAATGCATAATTATCAATCATTGTAATTATCAATAGCACTCATATTCACTCTTAGAGTTTTCTAAGAGTTCTGAATTGGACTGCTGGCCAGTAAAGTAGACAGAAGCTTGAAGACTGACCAGATTTAGTAATGCATGTGGAGGTTAGTGGTTCTCATTTCTCTCTCTCTCTCTCTCTCTCTCTCTCTCTCTCTCTCTCTCTCTCTCCCCCTCCCCCTCCACCCCCCCTCCGCATTCGGTCTTCTTTTTTGAGACAGGGATTCCTTGTAGCCCTGGCTGGCCTGGAACTCTCTATGTAGACCAGGCTAGTCTTGATCTTATAGAGATCCATCTGCCTCTGCCTCCTGAGTGCCTGGAATAAGACATGAGTGGCAGGGCTGGTGTTATAGGCAAAGTGCTCACTTCATATACATAAGGCCCTAGGTTCAATCCCAATTAGTGCTTTAAAAAAGGAAAAATGAGCAGTGAGGGCAGAAGTCTGATTCAACTTCTGTTTTATACAATGGAAGATACCACAGAATGTTCTAATGCTGATGTGCCAGATTTTAGTGAAAACAGGAATAGTGCATGAGAAGACAAGTGGAACAGACAAAAGGGACAAAAGGGACACAAACTAGAGTCACCTGGGAAGAGTAATCTCAATGTAAGTTTGCCTTAATAAGATTGACCTGTAAGCATGTGTTACACTAAATTTTCCCCTCTCCACTGAGAGACCCAAGCTCATACAGTCCTGACATGGATTGACAAAACCAACATAACACATTCTTTTTGGGTTTTGCATAGTTTATGACATCCAGGAGGGGGTGACTTACAAAGGCATGAAACGCTGCCATCAGAGTGTCTGTCTCTCCCAGCTTTTAACACGCCATTCATTCCCATGTTTAATATGGCATTGACTCCTCCTCTTTTTCCCAGTGTGCTTTGCATTTTTCAGTGTAGGCTTCTAGAGTCATGCCCTCTTTTTCTCGGAGGATGCATTTACCCAACAGATGTCTGTGGAGGCATTTTTTAAATTGCTCATTGATGGAAGAGGACCTAGTGTACCGTGGGTGACGCCACCCCCTTGCAGGTGGGGTAGGCTCTATAAGAAAAATAGATGAGCATGCCAGGGGAAGCAAGGCAGTAAGCAGTTTTCCTCATGGTCTCTTCTTCAGTTCCTGGTTGCAAGTTCCTGCCTTAGCTTCCTCCAGTGATGGGCTGTGACCTTGGGGTTGTAAGTTGGAATAAACCCTTTGTTCTCCAAGTTGGTTTTGGGCAGAGTATTTTATCACAGCAACAGAAACTAAACTAGAACAATTGGAATGAGGGGTTCACTGAAGGAATGGCATGAAATAGAGTTGGAACAGTGGGTGGCGTTTAGGCCGTAGAAAGCCTTTGTCATTTGCTGGAAGACCATGATTGACCTGCAAAATGCTGGAGCAATATGGAATGATTCTGAGGCGGAAAGGACACTTGAAGGCAGGAATATCACAACAGAGAAGAGAGGAAAATTTCTCAAGCATGTGTTCGTGGTTCAGGATGAAAGTCTTGCAAGTGTCAAGGAGGATGAGGGAATCATATGGGAACGGGAGAGGGAGAGACAAAGCAAGCCCTCATCAGATCTTCCTTTCACTCTTTCCACAGGAATGTGGCTCCATTTGTTTACTTGAGAAAGATTGCTTTTACTTTTAGTATAAGCTCTTCTTTCATATCTTGAAACATGGGTAATTTCCCTAAAAGAGAAAAAAAAACCACAAAATAGACTTAACTGCCTTTTGAAAGCTGGCAAGTCGCTCCCTGTCTTCAGTTTTAATTAATGTAATACCTCCTTATCTACAAACATACATGGGAAATTTCATTGTGGATTAGTATTTTCATAATCTCGTACATGTGAAATCAATTAATAGTGTACAAGTATTCCTGAACATGAGCAATGGTTACTTAAATATCATGACCACACTAGATTCCTACAAATTACTTACTGCCAAATCATGTCAAAATAAAAATTGTAAAAATTCTTCAAAAAACAAAGTAAGGAACTTCAAAGTAAGTGATTAGCTCAGAGACACAGAGCTTTACTTTTGACAAAACACCTCCAGTTGACTGAGTTTGATTCTGTGTCTATCCTTGGAGAACCTACAGTCAATATGAATATTTCCTATCATCAAAATATTCTTCTCATCATTCACTTCTTTATCAAAATCGTCAGTACTTCCTACATGCAAAGTGGGATGGTACAGTGTAGAAAGGTAGTGAAGTGACAGTCTTTTCCACTGTGAATTTCCAGGCCAGTACAAAAACAATAAACAAATGTACAATCATATAAAACCAATTACAAGTTGAGATAAGTACTCTGAAGAAATTAACAGAAGGTTGAGAAAGCCAGGGAACATTGACTTCAAATTGAGAAGGTCAGGAAATACTTTCTTGATCCAATGAGATTTAAGCACAGTCTTAAAGAAGGAGGAGCCAACCATGTGAAATCACCTGGGAAGCAGCTTAGGCACCGGAAACAGCCAGCAGAAATCCCTAAATTGGCCTGGACTTTCCTTACATTAGTCCTAAATGTTTGGCGAACCAGGGGAAAGATGAGCAGAAGAGGAAAGGCTGGGGATGCTGGTAAGTTGCTTTAGCAGAGGAAAGTCTCACAGGGACGGATTTAATTCTAAGTACAATTAAGGCCGATTGACACCCTTTCCTTGTGTATTGTCATTTCTTGAATCTTGGGAATGGCATGGTTCTTTCTGTAGCACTTAAGCACAGAGCTCTGGAGTCAGATCTCTGGGGTGTGAATTTTGGGTTTGCCTCTTGAGGGCACAGTGATCTTAACCATGTTTCAATCTCTTTCTTACTTATTCACCTATAAAATGGAAGTAATAATAGTACCTGTTAGCAATGTGGTTTAGTATATTTAATAAATGCATAATGCGTAATGTCTGCATTGTGTAATGAAGACTTGACTTTGAGATCATTCTGATTTATCCCATGAACAATTAATTGAGCAAAAGCAAAAGTATATTGTGAGTTTGGCTTCGTGGACACTGGGAGTGGGGTAACAATGAATGTGGAGCTACAGAGGAGGGTCAGGTTCCTGAATTGTTTTAGAAGCAGACCTGCCAGAACTCCCTAATAGATTAAACATGGGACATGTTGTCAAGAAAAGAATAAAGAAGTACTATTTGGTTTCTAACTGGATGGAAAAGATCATCATCATTTTCATCTTCAGTCATCATCATTATCATCAACAACAGTAATAGTTATCGAGTGAGTGCTACATGCCAGGCACAGTAATAATGTTTTATCAACACTTCTCAAGCTACTACGGGAGGGTAGGGTACAAAGACATTTGCCAGAAGGAAAAGTGAGGAATTCAAAATTAGATAAGAAAAGTTTGATATGATCCTGAAATTCCAGGTGGAAGGATCAATTAGGCAGCTGAATAGCCAACTCCATAGAAATCAGAGATGACTGACTCAGAGATATTTGAGAGTCATGAACTCTGCAGTGGAATTCACCATCGTGTTTTTTTATATAACGGCTTGGGATGTTATAATAATATTTTTATCTCTTTGGTTTAATATTTTCTTTTGAGTTCAAGACCTGCTTCCTAACAACCTAAATATCAATTGAATTTCCAGTTAATTCCCCATAGTGAAAAATGAAGTATTCCATTAACATTTTTGGTTTTGAATCAGAAATCTGCTAAACTCAGTTTGCTTAATCTATGTTTATGGTGTCTGTGAAACATCTTCTAATCAAAACTCAAGGAAGCTTTCGTTTAAATTATGCTTTGAAATCAAAAGCATTATATTAATTCCTATGGATATATAAAATTATTTATTTACAGTGTTTAAGTGGACTTTTAAACATTTTTTTCTAATCCCACACAGTTAGTGGCAGAAGGTCTTGAGAAAGCACGGAACATTTTTTTAATCAGCCTCGTATTTCATGACGCTTGCCAAACAGTTCATTTTCCATAGAAATTTGCAAAACTGAATAGTGGCCAAATTTTCAAAGTTGCTGAATATGTGCCAGTGAATAAAAATTTTAAACTCTTTGATCCCCCACCCCCACTTTTTCCCTTAAAAAGTAACATAACATGTGCCTCAGTGTTTTTATTGTTCGACATCTATTACCCATAGCATTCTAGCATGCTCGAGAAGAAGCCTGTATGGACATTTCAGTAAAATAGGAACACAGGAGAGTTCTGTTGGAAACACTGCTTGCAGCCTTCCTTAGCCTTCAAGAAAAGCCCATTTCTTCACAATTCCACCAATATCTTTTAGAAGGCAATAATATAAACTTTTCAAAAAGGATGATATCAAGGGCCTTAATAGTTGAAACATTTAAGACAAATCCAGAATAGGCAAAATCTTAAGTGTGCGAATAACTTGCCATCAATAAAATCATATTCATAAGCATTGACCATGTGTGCCCAAAGATCATCTGGAGACATGAAGAATATGAAAGCAAAAAGTAATGATGATAATTATAATGAAAACTAACAAGTGATGATAATTATAATGAAAACTACCAATTCAAATGTTTCATGAACTCAACCGTAGTTCTCTTAATGGATGATAAACTTACATAAGAATATCAGGGTTTTCTTAAGTCAGTGACCACTGCAGCATCTCTTCATGAAACTCTTCCCTTCATTTCCATTTCCTGATAATTCATTTTCTGTGTATAATACTGAAAATGCATAATCACCCCTAGAGACAATGTTCTAACTAAAAAAAAGTGCTTTAAATAGTAGGCTTTGAGAGCTGCTGAGATGGCTCAGTGAGTAAAGGTGCTTGCTGTTGAGCCTGAGTATCTGAATTCAGTCCCTAGGACACACATCGTAGAAAGAGAAAACTCACTCATACAGTGTCCTCTCATCACCACATGCACAAAAATGCCCCCACACATACCGTAAATAAATGTAATTTTAAATGACATTTACTCCATAGATTCAGTGGGTTACAAGAGCAACTGTTAAAACGCTCTCACACATGAAGACATGAGCATGCAGATTAGGGCACTGGTATTCAGGGTTGGATAACTCAGGGAGGATCAGGACTGCACCATTTTGCTGGAGAAGAATCCTTACTTTCAGTGACTGAGGAAATGGCTCCCAAGACACTAGGAACTAGTGGTTGTAGTTCCATTCTCAAATGGAAGCCTGCTTACATAGCAGTCTTTGAATTTGCTGGAGTAATGGAAACCTCAGAAAAGCCCATCATCATTGGGAGATGGTTGTTGCAAGGGAATAAGAACCAGTATTTCATTCTTTTTATGATGTGGCACCTTTATGAAAATAAAATTCACATATACAATTTGCCTATTTAAAGTGAAAATTTTAATGGTATGTCTGTGAAACCATTTCTACAGTCAGTTGTAGAACAATTTCATCACCCCTAAAAGAAAGGTGTACCCCTTAGGCATTACTGTCTTCTACCCATTTCTCGAGTTCATGACAACCAATAACCTGCCACTATGAATTTACCTGTTTCAGACATTTCTTTTAAATAGAACCATACAATCTGATCTTTTGAACCTAGCATGTTTCAATCACTGTCTTGTTGTCAAGACTGATCCATGCCACAGTCTGTCAGTTCTCATCCTCTCTAGTAGTTGAATGATAGGCATGTTTTGTATATCCATCCATCCTTTGATGAGGATCTAGGCTAGGTATCCTTTGGGAGTATTATGAAGGTTGCTTTCTTTGAAGCTTTCCTGAAGTAAAGGAGTAAATGTTTGTTTGGTAAATTAGTTTTTTATTATATTTTTGTGAATTCCATGCAATATATTTTGATTTTATTTAGATACCCTCCACTATGTGCAGCCCCTTACCACCACCTGTCCAATTTCATGTACTCTATTATATATTAGGGCCTGTAGAGTCAAATTTCTGTCCCAATGGTCCTTGTGGTCATCCACCAACTCTGAATCTTTCAATCTTCTGTAGCTTCTTCTGCAATGGTCCCTGTGCCTTGGGTGGCAGACATTTGATATAGGTGTTCAATTTGGGATAAGCAGTCTGCAACATCTTATTCTCTGCATATTGGCCAGGTGTGTCTCTCTGTGGTAATGGTGAATTTTTTTGAACACCAACATGAAGCGATCCCAAGCTTTTCTAAGTACTAGGTATATATTATTGTAAAGAATGTGAGCATTTCACTTCAACTCACTACTATATTTCCTCCTTTCTCTATCATGTGCACAGGCCACTATACATATAATATAAGTATGCGCAAATTAGTGTATTAAAAGACAAAGTGTTGGGGCTGGAGAGATAGCTCGGAGGTTAAGAGCACTGGCTGCTCTTGCAGAGGACTTGGGTTTGGTTCCCAGCACCCACATGGTGGCTAACAACCATCTGTAACTCCAGTTCCAGGGGATCCCATGCCTTCTTGTGCACCCACGGGTGCACTTACATATATGTAGGCAACATACACACATAAGATAAAAATAATAAATAAAATATTAAAAAATAAAAGACAAGAACTTCTGAAGAAAGTTTGCTGCTCTTAGATTATAGTCTTTTGTGATTTGTTAAATGATCCCATTTGCAAGAAAGGTTTTATATTATCATTCCAATTACTTATTATAAAAACCATCAAGTAAATAAACCCAGGTTTTCATGAATGCAGTTTCCTGCATGTCTATTATTGTTCATTAGCAACATTTGTTTTCTACCAGAATGAAGCAATGGAGTCACAAAGACAGTAAATATTCTTGTTTTCCAACTGTCTTTGCAAATCCCACTGGCAGAAACTGTGCATTTTAGTAGCAATAGTTTATAAGTACTGTGAAAATTGACCACTGTCTTTCAAAAGAAATAGGTTTTAAAGTTCTGTGTTGTACCTATTTTTGGATTAAATAATCATTTGTGGAAACCAGGTTGAGGCCAAGTTCCTCATCACAGGCAGAAAACGGGATTTTGTAAACCTGCAGAGCCTGAATTTGTTATTGCATGCAGCTGTGCAAATTTGCAAACATTTCCTTCTCTCTAATCCGAACCCTGTGGAAGGAGCCAGTTTGGACTGCTGCCTCAGTAGGTAACATTGTGGATCCTGCAATACAGGAAGCTACATAGGTCTTTGAACCTAGCCATATATTTTAATCTCAGCATTAAATTCTAGGTAGAGGGATTATATAAGGCAATTACTTCGGAATCAGTGCTGTACTGGGGATATTTCAGCAGCCTTTTTAATTGGGTCACTCTTGGAGAATTTTCAGAGACTCGCTTGAAAAGCCTGAGTATGTGTTGTGTGGGGCCGCAGAGGGCTGAGAAGGAGACTGGAAAGGGGCAAATCTTGGTTTTCAAAAAGGCATCGCTGCCTCAATTTAAAAAAAAAATTATTGAATTTCTGTGAATTTCATGTAAGACATCTTAATCATATTTATACTGAAAGAAAAGGATCAAAGAAAATTCTGTGACAAAATTCATGATATCCTGAGACTGAGATTTATGCATTTGAGATAATTATTTTAAACATAGTGAAAAACTTAGACATGACTCAGTTAATGAAAAAAATAACTGTAATCTTTTGTTATAGAAAATTTCAAACACATAGAATTAGGAGAATGGGCTTCTCTGTACTCATCTAAGACATTCACCAAATTATGCTTTTTTGGCACATCTTATCTATATATTTGTGGCAGTTTGAATGAGAACTGTCCCTGAATAGGCTCAAGTATTTGAACACTTGGACAGTTGGTGGTACTTTGTGTGGGGGGGGTTCTGGAATCCCTAGAAGGAGCTGCCTTGCTGAAGGAAGCAAAGCATGTCCCTGGGGGTGGGCATTGCATGTTAATAGCCTTGTCCCACTTCTAATCAGTCATCCCTCTGCTTCCTGCAAGTGGCTGAAGATGTGAGCACTTAACTTTCTGTTTCTGCTGCTCGGTCACCAGGGCTCCCTGCCCTGATGGCGTCTTAGTCCTCTGGAACCATAAGTCAAATAAACTCTTCCTTCTATTAAAAATAGGAATCACCACAACTGGCTAAGGTTTAGAGAATAAGAGACTGCCTTGGCTAGGACTCCCATGGTTCAGGGACCACTGTGGAAGAGGATCAGAAAGATTGTAAGAGCCAGGGTTGGTCCATGAACATAGGGAAACAGAGACTTTCGGCCACTGGAAGCTTGCTCATGTGAACTTGTGGCAGGTATGAGCACAGGACCTATGCCAGCTCAATCAGACAAGGGTCCAGAGTGGTGCAAGGGAAATGGGCACTGGGCCAGCCCTAGTCTGCAAAGTTTTGGAGACTGACTACTGCTGGGTGAGGGAGAGTGGGCCTTCCTTAAGATCTCTAGATAGGCTGAATAGACTCCAGTGGTTGAACTTGCACCAAAGGACATCCAGAAAAAAATGCTTGACTGGGTGGGACTTAACATATATGCCAGAATATATGAGGCCCTGTGGGGGTGGGGGGTGGGGGAGGGTGTCTTGATTTGATTAATAACTGCTGTATGAAATGTAAAAATGCTCAATGAAAGTATATTGTTTTTAAAAGACATCACTCTCTCACACTGTAGCTTTCTCAGAACTGGTCTTGCATTTGTTTTAAGTCTATCCACTGGAAACAAGGATGTGGGGACCTTTCCACGCTTAAGTCTACCCTCTGCTGGTTGCCATGGCAATGCTACCCTAGTATGGTGATACCTGCCAACATGTATAGAGGTCTCCTCCCCTTCTTCACTGCTTACACACGGGGAGACTCTCCTCATGTAATTGCAGAGCAGATATTGGGTTAGGAGTTCCTTGTCTTACGACTGCCTTCTTAATGCATCTGTGGGAGGTCAAATGAGCTGCAGAAGGTAAATGATTCTAACTGTTCAATTGACATTGCTGTTGGAAATAGATGTACTATATGAATTAGTATCCAAGAGAAAGAAGAAAAAGTAGTTTATCTTTCAAAGAATATTCATCAAAAATGAGAGAGAGGGCGAGAAAGAGAGAACATGCACACGTTTCTTTTTAAAATACTTCATGTCTTCACAGTGCCTGAACTATAATATGGACTCGGGAAATAGTACTGTGGTTATCATATTTTTATGTCATAACTTCCTGGAATTTTTTTTATGTGTACGAGTATTTTTCCTGTATGTATGGAGGTTCAGCATGTGAATTCAATGCCTGTGGAAGCCAGAAGAGAACATGAGGTGTCCTGGAACTATAGTTATAGGCCCTTAGTAGGCTCCATGTGGGTGCTGGGAACCGAACCCAGGTCCTGTACAAGAATAGAAAATGCTCTTAACTGCTGAGTCATCTCTGCAGCATGCTGGACCTTTAATTTCAATGATGGCTCCATGAACAAATACTAAGCATACTAACCAATTTCAGGATATTTTTTCTAAGTCTGCCTCGAAGGAGCTTGTTAGCTAGTGGGGACATAATACAAAAGTAGTTTTTTGACATAGAAGTGTGCTCAGTACATGGTGGAAACCTCTCAGCTGAGTACTGTTGAATGAGTAAGAGAGGATCCCTACAAGAGGCCACATGGAGCTGATATGTGGTACATGGAGACAAGTAGAAAGAATGTTAACTTCACATTAAGGAGTATCGAGAGCGTAGACAGTATTTGGAAAGGTGTCCCTCCCAGGTTACCCACAGTCCACTCAAAGTATAAGACATTGCTGTATGTTCCTCATGGCTATAAGATTTTTTGGTAAGAGTTTTATAATAAAAGAATAATAGAGTTCTCAAATAACAATTTTGAAGAGTGATGGTTCTTAAAACCATGAAACTTTATGTCTTAAATCTCTGGCATTTGAAAACCTAGTCATTTCTCATTATTCTACCAAGTTCAAATAAATGTCAGAACAGAACTCTTCCCAGATAAATGAAATGAATTTAATTCAGTAAGTATACTAATGGCTAAAATCTTAATATTTCTCTCCTTTATCACCCATATAACTACTTGTAAGTGATTTTCCAAGAACCAATTCATTCACTTTTTAAAATTGCTTTTTATTAGCATGTGTTAATTGTACAACATAGGATTTCATTAAGAAATTCCCATAGATAAATATAATATATTTTAATCATTTTAAGCAAGAACTTCAGATGCAAAAAATTATTGTAATTTCAGCAGGATGATTTTGGTCATCTTGTCTTAATCATGCACATTTCCTTTGCCGTTCTGGCCATTCTCCCAGTGTTGCAATTGTTTTTTTAAATTTTTTAATGTATATTTTAAGATATAATCATATATTTTTAGATTGAGAATTATATAAATTTCATTATTGAAGTACTTTCTATTTCTTTTCACTTATCAGATTGTGATTTTCATCTCTAAGATTGTTTTAATGTCCTACATGCACAAAGTAAAAGCCTGTTGTATGTAGTCCTATCTCAAGTTTAAGAATTTTAATATCTGAATTCTTCATTGTTCTTTTTTCAGTGATGTAAAAGAATGCACACGGATGTGCAGAATTTTTTTTGAAAATCATCCCTTTGTGTACTGAATTCTGGAAACACAGCATGACTCAAAATTGGCATGGTTTTCTAGAGCAGGGTTTTTGAGCTGCAGTACTCAAAGTCATCTTCCTTTAGGTTGTGGAGCTGTCCTTGAATTATAGGAAGATTAATAGCATCCTTTGCCTCCACCAAGGAGCTATCAGAAGCACCATGTTACTCTCCTCTACTGTTCTGATTCCAGACATTAAATGCCCTCTTGCAGGCACAACTGCCCTTGCCTGAGAACCATTCTTCTGCAAGAAAATACCATAGCAAGGCAATCATTAAAGTGCAGTTTGCTGAACTATGACCAATGGTTGAGTTATGGGTTTGTATAGAGAGTCATTGTAGACAGAAGTTCAGCCATAGAAAAAAGATGAAGAGAGAGAGAGAGAGAGAGAGAGAGAGAGAGAGAACTCAAGATGTACAGTTGGTGAATTTACACTTTTACACTACACTCCTGGCATATCCTGGGTGGTGACTGCAAGGTGAGGGAGATAATAGGGGTAGATAGGAACAGCGTCTGGGATGTCAGGTGGGAGACAGTATAGATTATGCAGGACCACAGTGAGTAAGGAAGCTAATCACGAAGTATTCCATTTGGAATATACAGTCAGAAGAAGCCCTCCTTTTTTGAATTAAAAAAAAATAGTATCCAAATACTAGGAAGATGGCTCAGTACAGTGCTTGCCAGACAAGCATGAAGATCTGAGTTTAGATACCTAGTACCCACATAAAAAGCCAGGTATGGTGATGTGCACCTGTAATCTTTAGCACCTGGAAGGTAGAGACAGATTCCTAGGGCTTGCTGGTCAGCTAAGCTTATGGAATTGATGAACTTCAAGCTTAGTGAGAGACCTTGTCTCAAAGAATACTGTGTACAGGAAGACACTGAACATCGAACATTGACCTCTGGCCTCCACAATACACAAATGCACACCAGGAACATGTACACATACCTACATTGCCATACTCATTCACCTGCACACACACAAACACACACACACACACACAGGGTTGTATTCAGTAGTGACTGAACTTAGTGATCATAAACATGAGAAGACTCAAAGCTATTGGTACATTTTACAAATGAGGAAACTGAAGCACAGAGATGCTAAGAAACTTGTTCAAGTTTCCACAGCTGTGGTCACAATTGTGAACCAAAGCCCTACTTATAAAGCCTGAATACCCCCAGCCATATCCACAATTCTCAAAACCATCTTTGAAGTTGTGTGGACACCTGTCTATCCCCAGAGCATTCACACCCCACACCCAAATATAGGATTTCGATGTTTTGTGGTGCTGAGGTAATTTAATATTATTTGAAATAATTTTAATTCATAGGAAAAAGGTAGATACTGAACTTTATAGTGTTTCTATCCCTCCCTTTCTTTGCCATTTTTTTTCCCATTAAAGGACAATTATATTTGTAAGGAGGCTTTGTTAATTTTGGTTTTTTTGAAAAGTAAAGGAAGGAGCTCTGATTTACTGTGGTAAATGTTTGGGGACCAAATTGATTGTTGTTTTCCTCTCAAGTTCTTTCCTCCTCTCCACTTCCCTCCCACAATCCTCGGTTCTTATTTATCGTCTAGAAATGCCAGGTGTTTCATGTGAGCCTATCACGGATTCTTACCATCAAGTAAGTGTTTTTGAATAGCTAAATGTCAGCCAATGACCCCTACTGATAAGACTCAAAATTTAAAAAGAAATGAAATGGGGAAGAATTAGAAGCCAAATCTCCCAAAAGTAAAACCTCAAAAAAAAAAAAAAAAAAGAATTTCACAACAATCATAAGCCAAGCCAATGAATATTTTATTAAAGCAATATGGAACACTACTAGATGCCTCTAAGTTCTGGGAAGGTAGGAAAGTGGTTGGAATCATTTTTCTCCTGGGGCTTCCATGTTATACTGTCAAGGAAAGTAAAATCACAGGTTACTTTAAAAATTAAAACAGTTATTTTCAACTTCATATAACATTTTATATCTTATACTTAAACTCAGCCTTGGTATTTTCTACTATTGTTTACTACCAAGGGGGAAAGTTCAGATTTAGGGAAATGTCTGTGTTTTCATTTTGCACAGAGTTAAGAAAGTAGGTAAGCATGGCATTTCTTGCAAAGGAAACAAGCTACTTGACCTTTTTCTTGGTAGAATTTCTATTGGACAAATTGTGATTTGTCTTGGTAGTAATATCTAATGTCATAACTATATATTCTGTAGGTGGTTGGAATATGGAGAAGTTTTATTTAACATTCAGGTTATTCAAATGATACCTCTCTTCACATGTGTCCTTTTACTGTAGGTAAACCCAGTGGGCATGTTCATATGTGTGCGTGTCCCAATAGCACTGTTATTTTGAACCATAAAACAGGGATATAGTTTTTTTCTAATCTTTAGAGTCAGTAAATCACTATGAGAGTTGGGGAAATAATTTTCTCAGTTTCAGCTTTTAATCAGCTTAACCTTTGGCCTCTTCCCAGTGAAGTTCTAGGTTAAGGGTAAACCTAGCCTACCTCTAGTCCAGATGTGGCTGGCTAGAGGTCTGAAATGAAAAGATCATCCCTTTGATGCCAAAACAATTCTGTTACAAGCAGGGTAATGAATTTATTTTAATTTTAGATTTGTCTCTTTTGAAAAATAAGTAGAGGATGTGGTTTGACTTAAGGAAGAAAATATTCATTTAAGATTATGATTACTTATTAACTTAGGAAATAACTTATTCTCAATATTTGAGGCTTTCAGTTTTCACCAGAAAAACTTGTTTTGTTCCAATTTTTTGTTTAAAATCTTTGAAGTAATTAAAAATTGTTCTGCCTGGGAAAGTAGTATAAAGAGTGACACTGATTAAACACTCAGTTTCATTAGAAGTACATGGTAGTCTTTTGCCTAGTGTGAGTGTTTGGTACTTAGTGTGTCAATTGTGATGGAGAAACTAAATTTTAAATTTTATTTCATCTTCATTCATTCAAATTTAAATACTAATGTGTTGAGTTATGCAGGTATAAAATGTAATTCCAAGTTAATATACATTTCTGATTTGAAGTATACCTTAGCATTATAATGCTATATATCTACATTTTGATTAGGGAAGCATGGTGTCCTTACTGTCTTTGATAAGTAAAAATTACTTTCAGATTTTTTAATGTTCGTTCTCAATGTTTGTTACTTAGAAGTTTGTAGAAATATGGACTGAAAATAAGCTTGTTTGGTTATGTTTTCCTTTTTTTCTAATATATGAATTCTGAGAAATTTTCATTAGAGTCACCATTTATTGAAGTTGAACTCTTCAATATGGGACAAACTAAATATTATAAAGCATGCAAGACAAAAATGTATGTGGAGATCCACAAAGTAAAGTTTATGAGCTTCATGTGAGAAATAGTTTAGGCAGTTATTGAAACTGAGACATTATTTATGTGAAAACTTATTGTAAACCCTCAGTTTTTAAAGATTTACCACATAAACATTGTGTTTTGCCTCGGACCTCCCTGCTCTTTGAAGCTTATTAACCTCCAAGAGAATTTCATCAGTACTAGCCTTAATCTGTACACATGGGGAGTAGACATATTTTACTTAATAAGGGAATTAAAATGCTTGCCTATCATCTTAAGGGAATAAAAAACAAAATGTCTACATACCGGCTGCCTGACCGTGTTCTGGTACCACTTCATAGGGGTAAGCACCTTAAGAGAAAGAGACATTAGAATGCATTTGATTTGATTTAAGTTCATATAAACTAAATACTAAACTCACTAAAGCAGTATGAAACTATGGACTCACTAATGCATTCCTGCAGTACTGATAGCCTGAGATTGTGATGTCTATAAGAAAGAAGCTAAATATGTGTCCAGTGCTCCAATATCAGGTACTGTGTTATTAACAATCCATCACATACATTCTGCAAGTCTTCATCCATTCTCTGGGGCAAGTAGAGGTATTCATGAAGAATTGGAATTCATTTACTTAACAAAGGTTACAAAAATGATAATTCTGTTTAAGTTTCACAGCTCATGCTTCTCACTGAAAGAACAAAGCATGGAGCTTCAGATGGTGCCAGGGATGGTTAATTCCAGGAGACAATGATGCTACAAAGATTCTGAGGACATTTCATTTTTTTACTTGCCACTTTTTGTCACAAGACATCAGACACAGCTCCATACATCGCACCTCAAAGAAATGATTGGAAGAACAGCATTTTTCCCACAGTGTATCTATATGTTTTTCAATTAGAGAGAAAACTTATCCCTAAAAGTTATTTCTCTCCAGGAGACTTGCCATTTGTCCTCATTCTATAATCAGGCTGTGCTATACCCTATCCCATAACTAATCATGGAAAAAGGGTATAGTGCTATGGTTACTGATACCATAGTTGGAATGGCTGAATGGACCTTCATTCCCTGGAGCAGGAAAGAAGGCTCATCTCCTGAGTGGGTGGAAAGCCAGATGCTGGGATCAATTACTGTGCTGCCAACAAGGAAGAAGTTGTGAGGAAAGCTGATGCACAGCTAGCTAATGAGGACTGATATCTCTTCCCTTGCATTTTGACTGCACTGCTGCCTTAGAATTTATACCATTTGGGCTTCTGTTACCATTGTTGGATAATTTAGTTTATCCCTTTGGTAGAATCTATATTCCTTAAGAATGAGGACTTACTAGTTTCACCATCCCATGGAATAGTACCTAGTCTAGTGAGTGCTTGATAAATATTTACTCAATTGATTTAAAGTGACCTGTGCTAATTGAGTAAATGCTGTCTTACTGCACTCAATGCCTTAAAATCAAGTTATTTGTTTGAATATTGATACCCTTCCTTTAAAGTTATGTTTATTCATTCCAGAAAATGATTAAGAGGCCTTAATCGTAAAGGTACTGGAATAAAGTTACTGTGGGTGCTGTGTAATATAAATCCTGCAAAGACTGTTTACAATTTTGTGTGGGTGTAGGAGGAAAAAAGGATTCACATATAAATATAAGTGGGAAAGAAAAACTTGGTTTGAGTTCATTTTATGCATCTTTTAACGTTTTGAAGACTGCGGTAGAGTTCCTCATCTTAAAGATTATGAAGTGAAAGAAATGACTTGTATATAAAATCACTGCAATTCTGTTTGAAGTTCCATTATTAAATTTTTCTTAGGGAAACTAATTCCTTTAATAATTTCAAATTCAGTGACTTGGTATATATAGCACATAATTTCACTGAAAATATTTTTCTGTAGAATGAGATCAAAAGACCAAATTTTGATTATGAATACGGTGTGAAGTATAAAGCCAGAGGTCCAAATCTTAAATTGCTTTAGGGTATAAACATTTCTTAAGAGTTTATCTTTTTCACTGTAAAGAATTTTTCTTCTAATCTTCCCTTCATTTGGATCAGGTTCAGGGACTAACCATGCTGAATATTTTCTTTGTTACTTTTTCAGCTATTATTAATGATGTACAAATTTAGATTTTAAGAAAAGATCTGAGATAATATAAAGCTTCTCTAAGAAGAGATTCAGTCCTTATTTACCTGCCAAATGGTCAATTTGTAGGAGCAAATGACCAGGTCCTATCTTATCCACAAATATTTAGTTATAAGCTGTTCTCTCAAGTGATAGAAAAAAAATTTAAGTTTAATTCAACACAAAGACATGAATGATTTTTAAAACATTTTATTATCTGCTAATGATACTTATTTTTAGTTACAGGATTTACTAAGTAAAGTGATTGTAGGCACAAATCATTGTATTCTTGAGTTATTCCTAAAAACAACCGAAGTATCCACTTCGGATCTCTCATTCTCTGATTTTTTTAATCCTGAAAAAATATAGCAAAAGGAACAATTAAAATATTTTACAAACATTCCTAGTGAATACCATTTACAATAATAAGTATGGTTTCATTTTGTCAAAACAATGTAGAACCATTGAGTTTAATTCTATAATTTGTGAAGTTTCTTATCTTGTCATTAAATACAAGGTCCCTGTGTTCAAGACACTAAGACATAATATCTAATAATATCTTAGCAACTGCTATCTTTCATCAAGTAGTTCCTGTAGCCAAGCTGGAAGGTCATCACTTTATCTCATTTCCATTAAGAAATTATCAATATTGGTACTTTAATTTTAAACAGGAGGAGAGTTTTAAAAAGTTCAAGCTGCCTACCCAAAGTCACCTTTCCATAAATAGTTTTAGCAAGATAAGAAAAATTATCAAATCTGTGGTGTTAATAATTAATAAAGATACAAATAAACCCATTTTCTATGCAAACAGAGAACATGTACCTTAGACTAGACTAATCAACGATAGGTACAAGATTGTTCAATTGTAGTCAGTTTGAAAAAGTTCTGCCTCGCCTCCATAAACAGACTCACAGTAGTAAAGACACATATGACATATAACAATTTTATAGAAATACTAGGGCATTAAGACCTAGAGTTTCCATCCTCTTCCCCATTTTAAAGAGGAAAATACACCCATAAACTTGCAGAGACAAAGCTAGACTAGAACCCAGATGTTCAGGCTCTCAAGCTTAGTCATGTCTTCTGCACTCTTCTGTTACTTAACAGCACATCATAAATAGTATTTATAAATTGAAATCACATTTGGATATATATGTATATAGTCTGTTCATGTCACTTCATATATAGATAGATTGTGTGCATATGGATCATTTTAATGACTATTCTCATTTGTTTGTAAGTGCTCTCTGTAATGCAGGAAGATTTAATGGTAAATAGTGACAACTTCCTGCCAAAAGCTTAATTTCTTGAGTGCTAGCACTTTCAATTTAGATAGCCAGTTTAGACAGGTAATCTTCCTTTATGTCTTGAAAGATATTTCCTATCTGCCTCTTGCAGCTTGTTCAATTATCTGTCCTCCTCAGTCTCAAAAATTAATCATTCTATGTCCTTCTTGCAGTTGTAGCCTATTGAAGCAAGTCAGACCTTTAAAATATGAAAACTGATATTCCCCTTTACTGTTACCCTTAAAATGAATGTATTGCAGTAATATATATTCCTGTGGGAATTCAATAATGATAAAATTTAAATGCTCCATGAAACCTGTACTGTTAATTACCAAGGTATGTGTCAAATTCATTTGTAATATAAATTTACAGCATATACTTCAACTACTAGAATTACAGACCTATAGTTTCTGCAGCTGTAGGACCTGAGTCATTTGGGAGCTAAAAACTGTGGCGGCAGTTCTGATACGGCACTTTCCTACGATTTGTCTTCTACTGATTTCAAGGTATACTCACCACTTCTTCCCGCTTGGTCTTGTCTGTCGCTGGCCAAGCTTCCAGAGGCAGATCAGGAAGAATGGGGGGCAGGGGCTGCATGGGGAACAGTGGAGGCAGAGGTGGCTGTGGTGGGAGGGGCTGCATGGGGTGCAGAGGTGACTGGGGCTGCATGGGCTGATGAGACTGGGGCTGAATGGGCTGGGGCTGGAAGGGCTGCTGGAAGGGCTGCTGGGCAGATGGAGGGAGGTTTGGCTGGTGGTGTTGGGTTGGAGTCATGGAGTGGTGGCCAGGAACTGGCATCATTGGTTGCTGGGGGACCACTGGCTGTTGAGCTGGCACCACTGGGAGGTGGTGATGAGGCTGAAGGGTGTGACTCTGGGGATGCTGTTGAGACAGCACAGGGATGATTTGGTGGTGCAGCCATCCACCCATGGGTTCGTAACCATAGGAAGGATACTGGTGAGAAACAAAGAGTCAGGTTTACCATTGGCTCAGTTGATTTGCAACTGGAGAAGCAGCAGTGTTTGTTATTATGACTATATGAATATTTTACTCACTTTTTCCCTTGTAAGAATTTCTAACAGTGTACACAGATATGACCTTTTACCAACTAAAATTCCCATTAGTGTTTGTAGGTGGAGTAGACATGATATTTCACTTAATAAGGGAATTCAAATGCATGCCTAATATCTTAAGGGAAGAAAGAACAAAATGCCTACATACCGGCTGCCTGATCATGCTCTGGTACCACTTCAAAGGTGTAAGCACCTTAAGAGAAAGAGATATTAGAATGCATTCGATTTAACTTAGTTTCCTATAAACTAAATACTAAACTCGCTAATGCAGTATGAAATATAGACTCACTAATGCAGTCCTGTCAGTATTGATAGCCTGAGAATGTGACTTCTACAAAAGAAAGAAGAGGGTAAACATTTGTTGGGTGCTTCCTATGTGGCAGGTACTGTGTTACATCCATCACATACACTTTTCATGTTTGCTTACATGATTTGAGGCAAGTGCCATCAACCTCCGTGTTATAGACAATGTCATGAACACTCGAATGGTTCATTCACTCCGCTGAAGTCTTAAATATTTAATTCCACAGTTCCTGCTCTTCATTGTAAGAGCAAAACAATTAAGAATGTTTGACACAATCATGTGATAGAATATGAGTTCTTATTTGATATCACAGTGGGACAAAAGGACATTGAAACACTGTCTTTCCTCCTAAAGGCACAGATTTCTTGGTCAAATATGTCAACCCTTTCAGATAAAATAGTAATATTTGCCTCAGATTCATACTAACAGTTTTCTTCAGCTTATATGAATAAACAGACTCACAGATTGTTACCTGAACCTGTGAGAGAAGTAAAGAGCTGCATCCCTTTCTGGACAGTAGGTGCTTAGTTAATCTCAGATTTATAGCTTCTTGATATAGTAGTACATCATTTAATCAGTGCAACAACAAGAAACTATTAGCCGTATGCAAGTTATTACTGACATAGCACTGTCCCTGTCCAGTAATTATTACTCTCTAAATAATATTTTGAAGTGAAATTAATTATCATTGTTTCCCTTCTCTAGATAAAGAAACCAAAGTTCCATAGAGAGAAAATGATTTTCCCAAGGTGATGTGATGCAGCTTGTACAGGTTGAGGAGAACCTCAAACCCTATTTCTAGAACTCTTCTGCTTTCTATCACTCTGCAGAGACTCCTGTAAACTACTTAGCAAAGCCGATGATAAACACACATAGTGTATGAATGTCATCGAACCAGCAATTTTCCAGCTAGAAAGGAGTTTAACATCTTACTTACTCCTCACATTTTATAGGCTGTGATAGAACAAAACTGTTCAAGCCGAGTTCAGTTTCTGCCCTATCATGGAGCCTTTCTGAGTTTGTGGTGGATACATTTATAGCTAGGTTTAAGAGCAGAGGCTGAGTCAGAGTGACCAGATAGGAGGTTGCTGGGACAATGGAGGCTTGAGGCCACCTGTCAAGGTTTAAAGCTGAAAAAGTTTGACCGTTTGTGAAACATCTTGAATGTAGAATCAATACACCGCTCTTTACAGATCCCAGGGCATTTTTAACTCAAACTATGGTCAAAGTGAGTAAACAGAAAAAATTACCTCATAGCTGAAGTTGATATAACCAGGGTGCCCAGGATGAGGTGGTAGCTTTTTTAAGAAGAGGAGGAAGGTAAATAGAAAGGGAAAGGGAGGGAGAGGGAAAGGGAGGAGGAGAAAGAGAGGAAGAGATTAAGTCAGTATGCAATTGTTCACATTAAGGGATTCTAAAACTATGTTTTGAAAAAAAAATTGTGCATAGTACAGAATATATTTGAGGTCTACTTTTAGTCTGAGTATGTATGCTGTGTATCAGCCTTCTTATTTTAAAGAGGGCCCATAAAACTTAGTGACTTCCCCAGGAGTCATGGTCTTACAGTGGGAGCCCTAGAAGCAGAAACCAGCATACATTTGCCTTCAGTGATCTTTGGATAAGCCCATCCACGCCCTGTTGTCAAGGAGTCCTACCGTTTCCCACCCACCAGATTACTTGATGAAACTCCTTCCATGTTAGGAAGAGAGGTCTGTACCTTTTACACAATTTTAAAATACCAATGAGAAAGAATTGTCTCACAAAGGGACCCTTCACAGATCAGCTGGCTACATGCTCAAGTATCAAAGGGATTCCTAGTAATTAGCATGAAAAGTAAGTAAATGATAACACATCAACACTAACGAATGGAACAACTAGCTGGGTATTATTGTTGAACGTGAGAGCAAGATGAGTGCCATCAAGTATAAACATTCTAAATCCCTCTTGTAGACAATAAAATAATTGATTTATGAAGTTCAAGGCCAAGCCTTTCTATTATTCTGTCAATGATTTATGGCAGAAATTTAGAAGTTCCAAATAAAAAGAAACCTGAATAATTTTCTAAACCAGGACTGACTGTGCTTCCCTAAGTGGAGGCCAGCTGATGCCTGCCTTATGGAGTTCTGCCTGGCCCTGGAGGGGTGGGGCAGGAGACAGAAAGGAGAGCGTGTGGAGCAGAAACCTTTCCTCAAACACACAGCTACTTAAGGATGTATTCTATTCTATTCGTCTAAAATGCTCATGTTTTGCAATAGTCTCATCTGAATGTAAACTACATTAGTTTGGTAGCTGTTTTTTTCATATATGGTCCTGATATAAGCTCTCTGAGAGTGAGGTATTGAACTGTATAATGAAAAGCAACTCAATTTGTAATGTAGGGCCTCCTCAGAGGACTAGGAATCACCACAATGCAGGATTTCGGGAAGGTGGAGCATAGAATCTTGGTCTTGTGGGTGAGACAGAAGAGAGGAGGCAGGTATGCAAGCTTACTGGCTTCTGGTTGTATCAACTGCTCCTTATGCCACCAAAAAGTATTGCTGGCATGTGACCTAAGCTTTCTGCCCTTATGTACTTGTGTCTAGAGAGTGGGCCAGAATTCCTGGTGTTTGGCACATTTTTGAATATGAAATATATCAATATGTATATGGCATAGGCAGCATTCCAGAACCTTACCAGTGCCAATTCACCTGCTAAGCAGTTACACCAAAGCCATAGGTAGGGTTTCTGTAAAGGGGGAAGTGGTTCAAGAAAGGATTCCTAAGGCAGAATTATTGTGTCCTTAAGGGCAACAATTCTGGTCTTTGGAGGGTAAAAACAGATTTTGAAATTTGTGAGAAATTGAGTTTCAGAGGGTTTTTGGTGTAATATTTGCCTAAGGCTGATTAAACATTGTCTCTGGAAGCCTTTCAAGGATCTCCTTGTAGGGATGGGCAGTGGTATTTGCAAGCTAATTGTTACAGCAGAGTCTCCTGGTGGCACTTGTTAAAATCCTGAGTGCTTGGCTCCGCTTCAGCTCTACTGAATCACAATCTACAGTGGAAGAAGTCAAGATTTCTTTTGAACACTCTCCTCAAAGTGTTTCTTCAATACACTGACATTTTGGAATATAAGGTCTCTTACTGTTCTAAACCCAGAATTTATTAGCCAAGGGGCAGATTTTTTTTCCAAGCTTATGATATTGAATACAGTCTATGCACACAAGGGCTGTTTTACTCACAGGCATAGCAAAAGCTGCTCCCAGGAGGCAGGCAAACAAAATCCAGGTCCCCATTTCTTGATGGTTCTGAAATGTAAGTCAACACCAGATTTCTTTTATCTCTTTGTGAGTATGAGCATAAATAGGTTCCATAAACATACATCATCCACATCAGTATGTTACTAATATAGAAGACAGGGCTCTTCTTTTAAAGTGACTTAATTCATATGTGATTATTTCCAGCTCTTAATCCATATCATTGTTTCTGGGGTCATAATAGTAAGGCAGAGGCTTTCAACAAGACTTAAAGTTAACAAATTATAGGAGCACAAATGACCTATCATAGCAATGATTTTGCCTACCATTTTTCTATGCCTATATGTCCTATAGAATTACAAAATCTAAAAATGAATGTATAAATAATGATTAAAGGAATACATGTAAAAATAATACATGTAGAAATGTATTCTGTATATTATTTCTCAATATGGAAGCTAAATTTAATGTATAAATATTGATCTAAAACTTTAAAAGTTGATACCATCAAAGTACAAAGTATTTTACAGGTCTGCAACAAGAAAAGTCAGAAATGTTGGGGTTCTGTGTACAGCCCCCTTGACTACTGACACTGTTCAAAACAGACTACTTAGTTGAGAAAAAAATATATTAAGTAATTTTCTGGAATAGATTAAGGAAAGTGTAGGTTTATTTTCAGATGTTACTTTCTGTAGAATTTCTGATAAGTATCTGTCATAACTATCTTTGAGCTCCAGATGTGAAGCAAAAGATATGGATAAACCATTCTTTGCTACTTTAATGATTCTGGAAGAATTTCTTCCTAAAAAATTCTATCTTCAGTCAGTAGAATCATCTTTTGTTTGTCACTACACTGAAATTCTTCTACAAATTAAGGCCCTAGAGATATGAAGCTAAAACAGACCATCCTAAAATATGCACATTGCTGTATGCCAACACCTTGAATTTTATATATAGGAAATAAATGTAATGGGTTAACTTATCTGGCTGTGAAAAGTACATTGAAGCTTTCTATTTTCTCAATAGGTTTTTTTAGAGGTTTAGTTAATAAGAAAAAAAACATTTTGTTCAGGATTCCATTTGATATAATTAAAAGTGGTTTTAAAGAAGTAGATCACAGCCTGTGAATGCAGTTTTTATCTTAATTAAAAAACAAAATAAATGTTTGCTCTGACATATGATTCAGAAAAGAGTTTTGGGATACTTGAATTAAAAGTTAAAGAAATGCAAGCATACACTTTAAGTAATCAGAGACTAATTTAATCACAGTTGAACTAAGAAGTAACCATGATGTTGGACATTAGAAATGTGACATATATTCACACCTTTTAAACATGAAAGTCAAAGAAAGAAATGAACATGATAAAGATATCATGTGAGTAAATTGTGAATAAAATTCATTCACTTACCTTTGAATGTATTCTGAGTGACTGTCTGTCTGAAGCTCAGGGATGCTTGATCCGATAGTTTCCTTCCAACTGTGAGCCCAATATATACTAGTCATGGCATCCCCAACATCCAATCAGATTTCGGAATGAAAAATGTGTTGACTATAAGCAAAAATCCCTGCATCATGATTTTTCTAGATGCTGTGAGCAACGGTAAGACTGTATGTTGTGATTAGTGTACATAGTCTTTCATTACAGACAATAATAGGTTTGGGAGACTGCCTTGAAGTCAGCAAATTAGTTGACGGCATATGCTGATATATTCGAATTCATTTTGAAGAAACAGCTATGCCATTGTCTATTTCTCATTTTGAGCAAATAACATTGTCCTTTAATAAAAAAAAAAAGTGGATGGTCAAGTCTGTCCAGTGTACTTAAATGGCCATTAGGGTTCTCCAGACTTTTTGAATCAGGATATCTGAATTAAAATCCCCTTCTGGTAAAATCCAAAACTTTCTCATAATTTCACAGTCACCAGTGTTCTTTCTAAACTTCTATTAAAGCTATTCTCTTTGTCCCCTACGTACTTTATCTCCAGTCTGATGTCCACCAGAAACCCACATGCTATGGAAGCAACTGTGACTTCAAGGTTATTACAGCAACAGCACTTACTCTGATAATCAGAGGGACAAAGTAAACACATTTCGCATGCCAGAAAATGCACTTGGAAGTCCACTTGAATCTTTACAAACATGTATCACAGGAGGTATTGCCCTGGTTCCCCTGTAAAGCCACTTGGCTTTTCTCTGGTCTTTTTTAGTCCCCACCAAGTCCAGTTTCTCATATTGCAAGTTGAAACTCCCCTCTCTTGTTCAGACTCTATTAAATGTCTCTTTACTAGCATTGTCCCCATTAGCAGCCCCTTTGCTTATACGTTAACCCAGTCCATTTGATCTGCAAGAGGACTTATGATTTAGCTATTAAATTTATGTCTTTTCACCCCTCTTCCTTAATAAAACATGTGTTATTTTTCTCTATTTTATAATCTGATCATATAAGAAACACAACTGTAAATAGTGGCAGGAGGTAACTGATAGGGCTTTCTTTCATCAGCACTAGATCTCTATGGGAAATGCTCAATATATACCCCGATACAATTGGTGTTATAATTGGGTCTTTTAAATACTTAAACAATATTTATGAAGTTTTTACAAATATACATATTTTATGCATTTGTTAAATTGGCAAAATAAAATACAAGGATAAATTGGTTGTAAAAGTATGCAATTCATAGTGATCATGATGAGACAGAACTTAGGCCACATTACTCCTGAGTCTAAATTCAGCACAGATTGAGGGAACATTGTGAAAATACTTGGCGGGCCTGTGTAATATGGGAAAAATAGTACAATCTGCCTAACAAGATTACTGTGAAAAATGGATTGGAGCAAAATATAGGGACGTTCAAAGTTGATTATTGTCCACTCTACTCTCATTACAAGAAAAATGGGAAATGTTTGAAGAATGCTAATGATAAATAATATATAACATGATTTAAGAGCTAAGATGGTCTTTGGAAATGATCTTTCAGTCAGGGAGAGAGAGTAGGAAGTAGAAGGTTGTAATAGGGTAAATGTATACATAAAATAAACATAAATATGGCTTTAAGAACCAAAATATGCCCAAGGCTTGCACTAATTGATGAATAAGTTAACTGCTGAATCATAGATCTGAGGCAAAAGGATTGTCTCTGAAGGAAGTTGAGAAATAGATTTTGGACATTTGGCAGAGGTGTACAACACAGTACTGAAGGAGAATAAGGAAAATATAAATAATCTATTCTTCCAGTCTTTTGACCCATTTTGTTGAATTACATGAATGAATGCCTGAAAGAATTTAGGACATCTTTTTCTCCTACAAAGCTGTAGCTGATTCCTATTAATAGAAAAATTACTTTTGGCATTAGAGCATCAGAAAAATTTATTTCATTACTGTTTTTTAACCTTTCAAGATTGGTCACAATGAGCAACAGATATGTTCTTATTATGGCACTTATCTTCTGGCACTGGAGATAAGTCACTGTACATTTACCATGGACAGCAGTTCATCAGTCTTTGATATCTAATTTCTTAGAAATAATATATTTTCCACTTGTTTCCTCTACTGTGTGTCTTGAGTTAATGGATATTAAAGTATGGATCTCTTTGCCTGAAATCTGTTACAATAATTTAGCTACCATTTATATAGTTTAAAATTTGCCAAGTACCATCAAGCTTGGTAACTCACATTCCCAGTATTGCACAAACTCAGGCTAGAGTATCTTCACTGTTTGTGTATAGCCTGGTCTACACAATGAGTTCCAGGACAGCTTGGACTACAGTGTAAGATCCTATTTGAAAAATACCAAGTTCAATTAGAAATGGAAAATAATCAGAATAAACTTTTGGGGAAAAACAAATGATCAGCAAATATATGAAAAATGCTCAGTGTCATTAGATATCAGGAAAATACAGAGATGAGATGCCGTTTTATTTAGAATGGCTATTCCCAAAAAGACAAGAAGTATCAAAGGCTGTCAGGGATGAAAAAAAGAAAAAAAAAGAAATTTTGGCTGAGGATAGAAATTTCCAATCCTAGCTACTGTGGAACACAGCATTGAGGTTCTTCCAAACACTAAAAAGAGGCCATCAGTATGATCCAGATAGTCAATATCTGGGTATATATGCAAAGAAAGTAAAAGCAGTATGTCAAAGAGAGATCTATACTCCCAGGTTAATTGTAGAGCTCTTTTAAATAGCTAAGACACAGAGTCGGCATAGATACTCATCAACAGAAGAATGGACAAAGAAAATGTTCATGTATAAAATGATGTTTTATTAATTCATAAGGAAGAATGAAATCTTATAATTTACAGGGGGAAAATGAGGATAGAACTAAAGGACATTATGTTAAGGGAAATAAGTCAAATACAGAAACCCAAATCCTCTATGTTCTCTTTCATATGTGGAAACTGTAAAAGTTGATCTGAATTTAGAATAATGATTTCTAGATTCTGGGAAAGGCAGGGTTGGGGTGTGAAAAGCAGGTATGAAAACACAATTAGAAGAAATAAGTTCTGTTGTTTCATGGCATACTGGGATGGTTATAGTTCACATTACACTACCATATAGTTTATGGTCTTGAAGAGAGGAGCTCAGAGGCCACAAACATGAAGACATTACTAGGAGACGGAAGGGCTTATTATCCTGATTTGATCAGTGTATACTGTGTTCTAGCATTCAAATATCATACTATACTCCAACAATATGTATACTTAATGTATGTTAGTAAAATATAAAAGATATTGAATGTCTCAGAAAAAAAATTTCATCTGATTTTTTTCCCTATAAGCAGTTGTTTCATTTATGTCTAAGTTGACTTTAGAAGATTGGCATTGCTAGATCAATAACTTATTTTGTTAAATAGAGGTTATAATATCTCCAGAATATCCTTGTTTTTCTTGCACTTTGAAATAGAAATTTTCTTCTTTAAAAAAAAAATCATGGGGCTGAAGAGGTGGCTCAGGGGTTAAAAGCATTTGTTGTTCTTTCAGAGGACTCAGGATCAATTTCCAGTCCCACATGGTGCTTATGCCGCCCCCTCTGACTTTTCTGGACAGTACACACATACAAGTAACCAGACCAGCAATCAAAACACTCACACAAATAAAAATAAATAAATGATTTTAAAATGATAAAATAAAAATAATTAATTAAAAATCCACATTTTAAACTGAATCTTAAGCATAAAATGGTTTCCTTATGGCAATATCTCTGGGACAAGTGAAATGAAATGGTCCCAAAATGTGTTCTTATTTACTTATGTATTCACCCCAAATATGTGTGTGTGTGTGTTGAATAGATATCAACTACAGACTGTTATTCCTATAATAGAGAACAAATGATATGTGAATTTATTAATATTTCTAAAAACTGTTCTCTAATGTGATAATGAATAAATGCCCTTCTGAAATATAATGTAAATATAAAGTTCTTTTGCCAATTTTTGCAAAATTGTTATTCCTTTCTTTGATTGGAGCCATCACAGTTTGCTGTTCCCAGAAAGCTTATGCTAGCAACTTTTCCCTTCTAATTTGATATTTCTAATTTATGTTTTGCTGAGAAGCCAAAGGCCTAAGCTCATTAGAGATATGTGTCAACTGCATGTAAAGGAACACTCTCACCTGGAATGGCCTACTTACAGGGGCTCACCTATGAGGAATGCTCAAGACTGTCAGTTTTGTGGCATTAAACTGACTTCTGGAAGCGTGTTTGTATTAATGTCTGGGAGTTCTGTGTTGTGACTTACTGCCTGAGGCCTAGCACCTTTTGACTTATGAGGGTGATCACTAGAGAAGAGGGGATCAGGAATACTATAAACCTTTCTTTTCACCTGTATAGTACCTCAGTTCTTGAGTCTTCTATTAATACAGACCAGGGATTAGCCAATGTTCTAGAATAATTTCAAGGGTATTTTTAGGTATCTGGGACCAAATCAGCTTTTAAATGTTTTGTCTGTAGACATTCACTCATAAGAAAGTACTAGAAAGAAAGAAAGAAAGAAAGAAAGAAAGAAAGAAAGAAAGAAAGAAAGAAAGAAAAAGAAAGAAAGAAACTATTCTCTAGGATTGGGTTTTTTGAATTGCAATTGGAGTCCTACCTTCGTCACAATTTACACCTGTCACCACTTATTGATTCTGATATTCATTGGTACTTTTGCCCCACTGCAACCCTTGGAAGGTATTGTGTCTTATACTTCCTCATGAAACATTTTATAACTCAGAAAAAAATTACTTATGTGAAGTAGGTGTTAGATGATTAATTGATGAAAATGCCAAAATTATCCATGATATTGTGGAAATATGGAAATTGTGAATTATTCATAGGTAAATGCTGCAGTAATTTAGGTGGGATGAATAGGAAATGTCTCCTTTCTCTAAATCACTCCATTTCTTCCCCCCTTCTTTCTGTCCCTTGCTTAACTTAGCAGATATTCACCAAATCACCAACAGTTTTCATCTAGGAAATTCATTTCTGCACAGTCTCTGCGTATCCAGGATTTCAGTTCCTCCTTTAAAACAAGCCATGAATTCAAGAAATCAGAGAGAAATGTAAGAAGTTTGGAGGACATATTTTTCATTCATGTTCAGCCAGAGTTGTGGGTAAATGGTAGGGTCTTCATTTATTTAATGTTCCTTCTGAGTGGGGAACAAGTTGAATATAAAATTTTAAACAAAACAAACAAAAACAGTATTTTTTAAAGTGAGAAAAGCCTTTTAGATCACAAGTAGATAATCTCTTAATAATATAAGCATCCACGGAAAGAGTTCATAGAGCTTGTAATTTGGAAAGTCTGCAAGCATTTGCTAAATATCTGGTGGAGCAACTTTCAATAATGGAAATTATATGCAGATGGATGGTGTGTTGTTTGAGTTATAATTAACTGGTAACTGTCGGGCGTGAAAATGTTGTATCTGCGTTAGGAGAGGTAACACAGTAATGTAAAGACAAGCATTTTATTTCCATTTATTGGACTGGACAAAATACACCAAAACAAGTTTTACTTCTAGTGCTCAACATACACACACACACACACACACACACACACACACACACACACACACACACCGGGGGGGGGACAGTTTTTAAAGAAAAGCAGTATGCTGAGGGTAGAGGGGTCTTGATCTTTGGCAGAGGACAGGATAGATCATAACTGTACTTTGGCTATTATTGATCCATGCCACCTGAACTTGGCAGGCGGCATGGATCAATAATATACTTTAGTCCTTAATTTGCCTGGAAAATGGGAAAACCTAAAGGATCACTAATGTTATTCAGTCTTAAATGTGATTTCCAATATTGAGTGGCAATTTTTCTTTGTTATCTTAGATGGGTTTTTACTGTGTGGCTCAGGCCAGTCTGGAACTTGATATACAGACCGAAATAGTCTCCTGTCTTTCCCTCTCAAGTGCTTGGACTAAAAGCATGTACCACTAGGCCTTGTTCTAGAGTAACAATTTTAGTAATTGGTGGAGGGGGAAATGGAGAAAATTTAGTGAAGCAAAGGAAATAGCTCACCAGCCAAAAGGCTAGAAATTATCAGTCTCATGTTTTTAATATATAGGGTTTTCTTCTGTTGTTCTTGGATAGAAAATGATGTAGCATACACTTTTGCTTATCTCAGGACCCCAGATCCAGTTATAGAATATGGAAATAGCTGGATAGTGATGATTTTTTTTTTAAAAAAAGAACCTAGGGCTGGAGAGATAGCTCAGCATTCAAGAGCACTGGCTACTCTTGCAGAGGACATGAGTTTGATTCCCATCACCCACTTGGTAGCTAACAACTAACCATAACTCCGGTTCCAGGGGATCTGATACCCTCTCCTGACCTCTTCAGGCATTGGCTACAAGGATGCACTTAGGTACATGCAATCCAAACATTGATACACATAAAATAAAATTTTAAAATTAAGCAAAGAACCTAATTAATGACTCTTTTATGAGATAGAGGGGGGTTGTATACAAAATGTGTTGTCAGAGATTATTGTCCAGAATCACCTGGAGCTATTGAAAAGTACCTAATAAAATTAATTCCTGTTTATAATAACAAACAGAAAATGAAACATGGATAAAAGGATTTTAATAAATTTATAGGTATGTACTTTATATTCCATAGAATTTTCCTTAGAATGTGTGATTGAATTGGTTTCTAATGCATTCTTAGTATCTTTGCAAAGTTTCTAACTATCATCCTCATCTAATTTTCCACTATATTCTCTATCTGGAAACAACCATCAGCATTCACTTCTTGCCTTCACTCCTGAGCCCTAGATGATCATCATTTTAATTTCTGCCTATGAATTTGCCTGCTCTGAATATTTCATACACAGTCATACAATAAGTGGTTAGAAAGCACATCTCTGAAAACCTCTCATACACTTGGCATTTGGTGTTATCCATTTCTTCGTTGTGAAATGTTGAGCAGCATTTCTGGCCTCATCTCTCTATAGGCCACTAGCAATCTCACCACCACCAAAGTGTGACAATGTAAAACTGCCTCCAGACATGGCACATGTCTAACAGAGACAAATTTTTTCCTGAGTAAAGAAGCACAGGACTAAGGTATCCGTGAACTGAGCTCAGAATAAGATTGTATAAAATGGACTAGGGATCTGGCCCCCGATGCTGTTCAGAGAAACCACTATCTCAGGATCCTTGAAACTTCACTTTCCTCCTTTGTGTTCCAAAGTTCCCATTCATTTTAGAGAATAATGGGTCAAGATATACTGTTCCACGAAGAAAGGAATGGAAAGATATATGAGTTATTTAAATGAAGATATTGTTCAAAAAACACCCAGTCGATAAAATCAACCACTTTTCAGTTTACTGGAAAACTAGGGGAGTTGTTGGGTGTAGCAGCCTGGGAGTTGGTGAGGGCTAAATGTGATCACATTGCTGTGCGTGTGTGTAATTCGCAAATAATAAACCTAATTTTCCAAAAAGTTATAAACAGGAACACACACACACAAACAAACAAACAAACAAACAAACAAACCAATTAAAACAAATAAATTAGGACTGGTGAGGGTGATGTCCCTGGCCAAACCTGAGGAATGGAGTTCTGTCCCTAGGACCCACATAGTGAAAGAGAAAATTGATTTCCCGAAGCTGTACTCTGACCTCCACACACAGGCTGCGACATGCATGCCCTCCCCCACTACATAAAAATGAAATATTAAATTAAAATGTAATAAAGTTTTAAATTAATTAATTTTATGTCTAATTTAGCATATAAAGAATAAAATAATAATAAATGCCAGCAGTCTTTATCTTCATTATAAAATAGGACAGAAACAATAGTATCACTAACTGAAAAACGTCTATAAATTTAGAATTGGACTTTTCTATGCTACAGCCATACCAATGTTTCATTTCAGTTAGCTTTAAAATTATTCTGTGGTCTATAAACACATCTTGAAGAGCAAAAGGATGCGTGAGATTTGGTTTTATCCGTCAAGAGTTATCTTATCATATTTGGAGGCATTTTTGACTGTCACAGTTGGAAGTTAGAAAAGGGTGCTGCTATAATGAAGTGGAGAGAAGTCAGAGACACTTAGATATCCAATAATACACAGGCCCTCAAATAAACAGTGATCTAACCTCAAATCTCAGTAGTGCTGAGACTGAAAAACCTTACTCAGATCCCAAGTGCTTCAGGTTCTTTAGAAGATGTGGGCTATGTGAATACTCACAGCCTAGTGTGCCTTACAAGGAGGAATAAGGACACATATGAATAAAGTCCTTTAAGGTATTAGGGAGGTACATTTATGGATTTGATTATTATGTGTTCTACAGATGTGATGACTTTTTCCCAACAAGTGTGCTACAAACCCTGGGTCTATGTGGTGTCCTTTCCATGAACGGAATGTCTAAAATACAGACTGTACACAGAACATCACCTCTTAATTAAATTTCAGTTGTGATGGGTTTTACTTTGTTGATATCTATCACTTCCATTTCTCTTAAAAGGTTCAATAGTGTTATCTAGAGCAATAGGTCTTAAAGTGTGGTCCCTGAGCCAGTAGCATCAATATCACCTTGGAACATGTTAAAAATGCATTTCGGGGTCCTGCCTGAGTCCAAAGCTTAGGACTCGGGCCAGCAATCTGTCTTTTAAGAAACGTCCAGGGGCTGGAGAGATGGCTCAGTGGTTAAGAGCACTAACTGTTCTTGCAAAAGACCCGGGTTCAAATCTCAGAACCCACATGGCAGCTAAGAACTGTCTGTAACTCCAGTTCCAGGGGCTCTCACAGCCTCTTCTGACTCCCGCAGGCATCGCACGACATGTGTGCACTTACCTACATGCAGGCAATACACACATACACATAAAAATAATAAATAAAATATTTTTTAAAAAGAAACTTCCAAAAAATTAAAATCTCTGAAGTCCTGTTATAAACAGGGAAACTAATAAATTTGCATAATAATTTTTAAAAAGGAACTTCTTGTCAGCCTGGTGAATGGAATGTTTATATCTGAGAATGAACAGAATCTGGGACGTGTTAGAGATCATACCTCAGAGATATTTTTAAAAAGCAGGTTCTTATTCAGTAGATCTGAGGAAGCCACCAAGAGTTGGAAATACAGATATGCTGCTTAGGCAAAAACTACCAAGACTCAATTTCTCTTTCATCCATTTTCCATTTTCCTCTTCAAATGGGTCAGAAGCAAATCATATTGTCGTATTTTCCTATTGCTGCTCTAACAGATGGCCACAAACTTAGTGACTTAAAATGACACAGTTATCTTATAGACCTTAAGGTAAGAAGTGTGGATATATTTTGCTGGGCTAACTAATGTTTTATGTCTAGAGGTTCCATGTACATAATTCAGGACATTGTATTTTCATGCCATCATCTTAGCAACTTTCTTTAAAATTTTATTATTTATTATTTTCTCTTTTTTTTTTTTTTTTTTTTGGTCTTTTTGAGACAGGGTCTCCCTGTAGCCCCAGCTGTCCTGGAACTCAATTTTATGTGTATGAGTGTATTGCCTGCATATAGGTAAGTGTTATGCAGTGCTCACAGAAGTCAGAAGAGGGCACCAGATTGCCTGGATCTGGAGTTACACATGGTTGTTAGCTGTCATGTGGGTGCTGGGAATCAAACCTGGGTCTTCTGCAAGAGCAGCCCGTGCTCTTAACCACTAAGCCATCTCTCCCTATCTTTCCAGCCCCAGCAACTTTATTTCCATCTGCAACTATAATTGCCCCTTGCCATGTAGCAAACCCTATTCACATGTTTTGAGCATTGGGATGTTGACCTCTTTGCGGGGGCCATTGTACTGCTTATCACACAGACCTTCGTTTTTCTCCTCAAAATTTATGTCATAGAGAAACCAAGGTCCTATCAATTAGAAATTGTCCTGTAAAATTGTTAGCAGTTGGCCATCAGATCTTAGCCTTTCACGTAGACTACAACACACTCTATCTTACATTTATGCTTTCTTTAAGAGAATCGTTCTCATGAGCGGTCTTCTTTGGGCATTCTTTGGCAGATAAAATTCTTTCAAGTGTATAAGCACTATGTGAATACACAGGCTCAGGAATCTTGACTTTATTCTTTGTGAAACAAAGATTTTGCCACTAAATAGTGCCAAGCTTTTTTGTCTCATATGTAAAATGGGAAAAATGATGTATTGTGCATAGAATTGTGAGGATTATGAAATAATATAAATAGATCACATGATTATATGGATATATATTATCTTTGACTTATGATGTTTCAATGTATACTTCTTCAATGTTACAATGGTGTGAAAATAAACCCAAACAACTGATATATTTTTCACATTTAAGACAGTTCATCAAATTGCATGAGATATTTAACACTTTCTATACAATGGGTTTTGTGTTAGATGATTTAATCCAATTGTAGGTAATATAACTGTTCAAAATATGTTTAAGGTAGGGTAGGCTATGATGTTTTATAGGTTATGTGTATTAAATGTTCCAATTTATGATGATTTCATGTTATGTGTGTAGAAGAATATAACCCTATTTTAAGTAAAATAGCATCCATATTTAATTTGCATGACAAATGGTAGAATATCTAACAATACTGGACAAAGAGGGAGAGGTGGGCAGCACTGGGACTCTACAGAGGACTTCTTACAGGACTACATTCTACTTAATTCCTAGTATAATTTAGAAGCAGTGAAGTTTCAAAGTACATCACACTGAGGAGCCATTTGGGGAGATTTGAAGATCTCATTCCACCTAGTTTCTTATTTAATTGGATTAAGCAAAGGTCTCGACTGCTATTGTGCTTTTCAATATCCAGCGGAGGTTTGAAAACTATTGATAGCTAGGTGCTATTTTTGGAGATTTTGTTTCAGTTGAATACAGTGCACAGCCAGAGTTAAGATCCATAAAAGGAAACTTGTTCTACCTAATGAAAAAGTTGTTCTATTTGTCTGTCAAAACTTGACTTCATATAGTTTCACCAACTTTGCCCAAATCAATGGTTATTTTTTTTTCGAAGTAAATTTTTATTCAGTGCCATGGATGAAATTGAGAACTCTCAACACAATGTCATTGATGATTATAAATGTAGTTTCATACCCACAGTCCTTTATTACAGGGCAAATCCACAGAGAACACTCAGAAAGCATTTACTGGTGATGGGTAAAGTATGTTTTTCATGGCCTCTCAGTTTATTCAGAAGTATTTTGTTTCAAATTGGATTTCTCACAGAGTCCACATGAAGCTGCTCACATGTTCATTCAGTGAGTTGGTTCATTTTGTGAACCACCCATCTGAGTGGGTTACTTTGAGTGGAGCTGTTTTGATTCCCCCCTCTCTTAGTATATGGTTTGGTTCATTTAATCAAACAAATCCCATTGTTTTGCCATTATGTAGACATATTTTTGTGTGGCCAAGAATCCTGTTTGTGGTGACCACACCACAACCGAATTTGAATGTGGAGCAAACAAGTGCTAATTTGAATCAATTGTTAAGAGTGCCAGCAACAAACCAATGTGACCTTCATCCCTGGGTTCACTTAGCATCTCTGAAGCCAAGGCACTGTGTTTATTCCATTATCATTTCCTCCATCCATCAAAACCCCAAATCTTCACAAATGAGACAATAAGAAACTCAAACTTAGGATATTTTTTGTTCATCTTAACTTTTGTATGCTTTTCTTCTCAGTACAAACATAATGCATGCTTGTATATAGAGCTCAACGATTCATAGTATTAAGCAGAAAGTCAAAGTATCTAAGAACCTCATGTCAAAGCAGCAGCCACTATTGACCTTTTGAGAATGTAATCCCAGATCATCCTGGGAAATTATAATAGACACCTTATAATGTTGTGCAAATTTGCTAATTTTATAGATAGTTGACATCTCTTCAAGCTTATATAGCAGGAGCTACTTTTTACCTTCGTTGCTGTCCAGAATTGCATTGAATAGTTATCCCACAATTTAACTTAGCTGATTGCCCCTTGATAGACACTTAGGTTGTTGTTCTTTATTTTAATATGTAACTAAAATAAGATATGGTTATTTATAACGTGTACGTTGGCAGAATATAATATACCTCTAATAAAGTACAGACATTCCATAAGTTTACAACTTAATGGTTTCTACAGAGTGAATCCATATGTGCCAAATGAAGAATCAATCTTAGACCTAGAGGGCTGTGTGGAAATCTTTTCATGCTATAAGACTGATGCTGCCTACTTCTGGACTTCATAGTATTGGGCTCATACCATATGCTCTATTTGTGTCAATGTGATATCTGTGGGATTCATTTGTATTGGTTTAGGTGGTCAGAGTTTTTTTTTTCCCATTGCCATGTTGTTTTCCATTATGTGAATAAACCACAATTTATCCATTGTACTTTGATGGACATTTTGCAAGTTTAGAGTTTGGGGTTATTGTGAATAATGGTACTTTGAACATTCCCACACATTTTGTGGTGACTATGTGCACACACTTCTATTGACTTTAGTGGTTTTTTTGGCAAGATCTCACTAGGTATCCCAGTCTGGCCTTGATGTTGTGATGTTTATGTTTCTGTCTTCCAAGTGCTGGAATTATAGGTATGTACTACCATGCTTAGCCTAGTGTTGATATTTTTATTATCAAAGATGTTATTGAAGCTACTATCTTGCTTTTTTCTTAATTTTTATTTCATTTATTATTATTATTATTGTATGCTTGTGTGTGTTTATGAAGTGCATATGTAAATGTGGGCACATGTGTGCTGCAGTGCATGTGTGGAAGTCAGAGGACGACTTTTCAGAGTCAGTTCTCTCCTTTTACTGTGGGTTCTTGGGATCTAACTCAGGATGTCAGGCCTGCACAGCAAGTAAGCACTTTGACTTGCTGAGCCATCCTGAAGTTAATACCTGTGTGAATGTATCTTGCACACTTTATAAATATTCCTATAATTTGCATTGTTGTAACTGATACATTTTGGTGGCATATACCTATAAATCCAGGACCTGGGAGGCTGAGGTAGTACCCAATTAACATTTTGAGTAAACATAGAACTGCTCCCTGAAAATATTGACTTTTAAGATAGGCCTGCAGCTCCAGCAATTTATGTTGCCCATTGTCCTTTGTCCTTGAAATGATGTGTGACATAGGTGCTGCTGTGTGCCCTCTGAAGTACCAGGCAAGGCTAGTAAAAAATCTTCTTTATGGACCTTTTCAGACACTCTCTAGTGAACTATTTAGTACCTTTCTCAAGTGTCCAGAAAGACAAAAATGACCTAATATTACAGGATACCAGGGCATAGCATGAGACTTCCAGCTTAAAATTTAATTTTACATTAATTAATTAATTAATTAGTGTGTGTGTGCCTATGCAAGCACGTTCATTTGTACCGTGGCACATATTTGGAGGTCAAATTAAAACGTGTGAATTGATCCTTTCCTCACACCATGTGGGCCCTGAGTCATCCAGCTTGGCAGCAAGCGCCTTTAACACTGAGCAATCTCCCTGGCCACAACTTAAACTTTTGAACACGCTTATGCTGTGAGACTATGCATCAAACAGATCTTACAGTTCTTATTCTCCACATCAGGTAGAGATAACCTCACTTCTCAACTAGAGGTGGTGCTTTCTAACTAGGAAACAAGAATCATGTCTTATCACAAAATGGCCCACTCAGGGATATGGAACTGGGCAGAAAACTCTCAAAAGAATAAATGCAAATGGTTAGGAAACACTTTAAAAAGTTCTCAATATCCTTTGTCATCAGGGAAACACAAATTAAATCCTCTCTGAGATTTCATCTCATTCTAGTCAGAATGGCCATCATCAGGAATACAAATAACAACAAATGCTGGCATGGATATAGTGAAGAGGGGCTTCTTATACCCTGTGTCTGGAAGTATAAACTAGAATAGCTACTTTAGAAGTCAGTCTTGAGGTCTCTCAAAAACTAGAACTAGAACCAGCTATACTGCTACTTAGCATACATCCACCAGCCACTTGACACTCCACAGAAGAGAGAACCTCACTTGGGGAACTTTCTCTATCAGATTGGTCTGTGAGACATGTTTCTTGATTTTTGAGTACTGTGGAAGGGCCCAGCCCACTGAAGGTAGTGCCATCCCCAGACAGATGGACCTGGTTTGTATAAAAAAAAGCAGGCTGTGTACAGACCAGATGAGCAAGGCGGTAAGCAGCATTCCTCCATCATCTATCCTTCAGTTCCTGCATCCAGGTTTCTGCACTGAGCTCCTCCTGCCCCAACTCCTTTCCATAATGAACTTTAAGCTATAAGGCAAAATAAACACTTTCCTCCGCAAGCTGGTTTTAGTCAGAGTTTTATGACAGCAATAGAAAGTAACTAGAACCAAAATATTATCACAGTAATAGAAAGCTAAACTAGAATAGAAATTGGTACCAGAAGTCAGTTATTGCTGTGATGGACCTGCTATTATTTTCCTAAATGGTCATGTGGTAAAATTGCCTTCTAAATATTTATGCTTATACTTATAGATCTGAGCAGTTCTCAATCTTGTTCAGAAAAGTTTCTTTTTTGCAGTGGGCAGTAGTCAATAGAAAGATGCATAAGTGGTCAAAGTGTTGAGTATAACAAACTGAGTGTTCAGGCCTAATAGGGACATCTATACTAACCCCATCACCCCCAAGGCCCAGGGAATATTATGGAAGAAGAGGTAGAAAGAATGTAAGGGATTCTTTTAGATAGACTCACTGAAGGGGTACTCCAATTGCCTCACCCTGCGTCCCTGTTCAGCATGGAAGAAGCCAGAGTGGTCTGTGTCCCTATACCCTACTAGCAATTTGGGTAACCTCTTCAGAGAATGACGTGATAAGAACAGGAGGTAGGAATTGGCTAGACAATTAGGGTAAGATGACCCCAAAGAAATGTAGCCAGTTTCTTGGCTAAAAGTCAAAATGTCCTTGGGCCTCTTAGCAACATACTCTGTTCCAAAGGCCAAAAATGCAGGAAGTATTTGGGAGCTTGTATCTAATCCTTAAAAGATTTTAGGGTTATCTCTTCAGAGGGGGGAATGTTGGAGGGGAGGGATTGGGCATGGCTTTGATCAAAACTTATATGCATGTATGAAATTCTCAATAAAGTTTTTGTAAAAGTTTAAAAAAAAGAATGTAAGAGCTGAAGAATAGGGAGGGGATCTTTGAAATGCTGTCTTCTGAACATGACATGTCTAACACAATCACGAACTCACAGCAGCTGAGTTACTTCCACAGCAGCTCTGATTACCTCCACAAGATCTATATAAGATCAAGCCAGCCAAAATTCTGGCAAAAATAGAGGAGATGATATCCAGGTTCCATGCCTTCCTGAGGAGCTAGTGACAGTGTATAGTTGCTGGTGGAGAGAGAGGACATGGCCACTAATAGGTTTCCCACTTAGTACTGGATGTCCCACACCCATATACATATAGGCCACACTAGTTACATTTACTGGATTATTTTTTTAAAGTACATGAAGTTGAGAGGGAGGTGTGTTGAGAGGAATAGGAGACTAGTTAGAGGAGAGATGGGGTGTAAATATGATCATATTTAATTATATATGCACAGAATTTTCAAAAATAAAAGTTTAATGGCCCATTCAGAACACCCAAATGAAGCTGCAACAATGTTTCCTAACCTTGGAAAACTACTGATATTTAGGATGGGATCATTGCGTTAGGGATGTCCTTTGTATTATAGGATGTTTCCCCTTATCCTTGGCCTCAATCTAGTCAATGTCAGCAGCACTTCCCCTCTTAGTTGTTACAACTAAAAATACCTCCAGGCATTGCCAGATATCTCCCTGGAGACAGAATCATTCTGTTGATGACTACTTGGTGAGTACTCATGGAAGTCCCTGATTCCAAATCAGACTATGAGATTCTGATTCCATTACCTGTGTGGCTTTGGGTAAAGTACTTAAACTCTGTGGTTCAGTTGGATTCTCTGTAAAATCCAGACGTTAATAGTAATTCTTAGTTCAATCAGTTGCTGAATGAATAAATTATATGAGATTCTTACCGTGAAGCACTTAGGATAATCTAGCATAAAATGAGTATTCAAAAATGTTAGCTTTATTTGTTGTAGTCTTTACTGTTATTATTAAAAGGCTGAGGAGTGAAAATATACTCGTGTATTTGAGAAAAATGATTTTGAAAATGTGTGTCTGAAAATATCCAAAAGACAACGTGCTCAGAGCTGTTAGAATACACAGTGGGGAATATGAAAAAGCGCTATTTAACTGCTAAAAAGGTAAACAATGACACTTGGTCACATGCATATTTTGTTCCTCATATTAGTATGTCTGGAAACAAGAATTTGTGGAGAATGGTGTTCAGTAGTAACATTACACTTTTTGTGGAAGATTCTCAACCATTGTGGGAAAATATTTAATCGCATTAGTCTTTCTAATATGAAATTTGTAAACTTTCAATAGTTGGTCAAACTCATTTTTAAAAAAAGTGCTAAAGAAACTACATTATTTTCCAATGGAAAATATTGCCCTTTAGGAGTTCGTTTTTGGGTTGGGTTGAACAGAGTATCAGCTTACCTGATACCCTATTCTCCCACTAGAGGTCTAACTTTCATAAGGGCAAACACCAGGACACCAAGTACTGTTTGTAGCTTTTGGAACCTCCAGGTCCCGACTCATGTACTATTTCTTTCATCTTCAAGATCAGCAATGTTGCACCTCTCTGGCCCTTTTTCAGTAATCAGGTCTTCCTCTCTGAATTCTGAAGGAAAAAGATCTATTTAAGGGCTTATGTGGTTACAGTGAATCCATCTAGGTCATGTCATGTGTTCTCCACATGTCATGGTTGCTAACTTAATCACATCTGCAAAGTCCCTTTTGCCATGCAAGGCAATGTATCCCTAGGTAGGAATCCAGGCATGGACATCTGTGGAGGGTCATTATTCCACACTCTGTCTCATTGTTTTTTTTTCCATTTGTCAACACTGATGATATTCCACAGAGCCAGAAAGATACTCCAGTGACTATCTTCCCTGTTTATTTGATTCTGCTCCTATCAGCTCTTACTGTATGAATGACTATCTTGTAAGTGATAGTGTATTCTTCTATTTTTCATCATTCAAAAAGCAATAGTTAAAGAAGACAAGAGTAATTAAAATAAGGCTATTGAACCATTCTATGCATCACTGTATTTTTAGCTTATCTCCTGATATAGGAAATAATATCTTACTGAAAGGAGCTAGATCTGAAATGTATTTTAACATACAAAATTTCAACACTGGCTATGAACAAGTTATTGGCATTAAAATATAAACATAAAACAGTTTACCTGCTTTTTTGGTATAGTCAATATGTGGGTCAATTTCTAAAGAAATGAACACTAGTAATCTTTACAATTTTCAAGCCATTCATGAAAGAAACTGGATGGTTTTATTCATTATCACAGTTTAGCAAGAGCTCTAGTGGCCAATACATATGAGACAAAACATGGATTTTCTCATTACTATTGTTTTGTTTTTCACTGTGTAGTTATGATATGATCCAAACAGTCCACTAACAGATACAAACCAAGAGAACTGAAAATGTGTTCAAATAAAAGTTTCTACGTGTGTGTTCCAAGATGCTTTATTGATAGTAGCTCAAGAATGAAAACAGTTGAAATGCTCATCAACTGATGAACTGATAAACAAGATGTGATCTATCCATATTACCCCACCATAGGAATGAATGATGTAGTGACATATACAACAATACTGATGAATCTCAAAAACATGGTATTTTAAAGAAGTGAGTCGTAACTGGGCTGCATATTGTTTTATTCCACTTATATTCAATGCCAAATTGGGAAAATACAAAGAGACCAAACATACATTAATGATTTTCAAGGGCTGGAATGAGAGAGGTATAAGAATTGACTGCTAATGAATATGAATTTTTTTAAAGATGGATGAACAGGTTCCAGAATTGATGTTGCTTGTAAATATCTTTAAATATAAGTAACAAAACAGTAAAATTCCATATTTTAAAGTAGTTAAGTTTTGACCCAAGAAACTGCTTTATAACTTGCCCAAGTTCCCATATTATATTATTTTTACAGCCATTTGTGTTTAAAAACATACATTTCAATGTGTTTTATTGCTTGGAGGAAACTTTATTTTCATATTTTTCATTTTCAGAAATGCTTATGGAACTCTGTGAAACACGTTTTAATTTATTATTTTAAAAATAGCATATTGAGAAGTAAACATCCCTGGAAAACAGCAACATAAAAAATTAGATCTGCGCCAGTAAGTGCAGATGGTTTGTTTTTATGTCTTACCTGGCCTTTGGTGTTACTCTGCAAATTGGTTTCTCTCTTTTCAATTTCCCCTTTTACATGTGTGCCACTTAATAGTAAAAGCTGGGAAGTGCGATTTGTTTTTTTCATTTTTTACTGGAAGTGGTTTTAGCTACTTTAAAGCAAATGTCCTTGGTATAAATATCCCCTACTGGTCTTGTTTCTGAGTAATAGGGACAAATAGCTTTCTGTATAGATGTACAATTGCTGTTCTCCCCCGATCTGTCTTTCAACCATCAAATACACAAAAGTACAAAATGTAAGGGCTGTCCTCTTCTGAGCACTGTTTCTGTCTTTTGGTAATCTGTATTCTATCCAGGAAGTGAAAGCACAACTTAGGAGAGCCAGTTTTCCTGTGTTTAATAAGAATCAAGTTAGTAGAAAACATTTGAAAGATGAGAGCAAGGGTGATGGTTACACGGTGGGGAGACCTATGACGTTAGAATCTTCTTGGAAAAGAACTGATTTTTAAACATCCCCAACCCTCCACTTCCCTCCCTCAGTGAGACATCTCAAGTATTCATCTATATATGACAAGTGTCTAGGTTAGTTGAAACCTTAAAAGAATGAGCTTCGCCTTTTGTTTAACAAACACAGATTTCATTGGCCATGTTTTAAGGCATTCTTTATAGCTTCTATAGGAAATATATGATTGTATTTCAGATAGTATTGCTCACTTGCACAATTGATGATCTGTTCTGTTTTATTTGTGATGTCCCTATATGGGAACTATAGTGTGACTTCTCCTAGGGTAACATGAACAAATGTCTGACTATTCCTGATAAACCACTGACAACAGACTAAGGCATCAATTCTCCCTAATTCTAGCTTGGTGAAGGCCGTCACATCCAATATGTCAAGCCTGAGAAACATTCAATTAACAATTATAGGCAGGGGCCAGGTGTGGTGGTGCAGGCCTTTAATTCTAGCGCAGTCTATGCAAGGCCTCATTCTGAAGTATTTTGCTGAGTAGGGGAGAAAAGTTTGGAGAGCCAGCACAGAATAGTGGCTAAGCTGACAAACTCTGGCATAAGTTCCCTTCATGTGAATTGAGCCATGCCTTATGCAATCTGCCCTGGAAAAAGTTTCTTGATTTTGTTGTGCCTTGATTTCTTCATCTATAAAAGAAAACTATTAATAGAGTTCATCTTGTAAGATAATCTAATGACCAAATTATTGAATACACAGTAAGGTCTTGGAAAAATACTGAATACATATCTTGTCCAAAAAACAAAAATGCTTGTTATATTCCCCCTCCCAAATCTCAATCTCTTAGAAGTAAACATAGCTCTCAACTTATTTTATCCTTGAGGTGAGTCACTGATGAGCAATCCTCACCATGTACTATGAATAGTTGTGTTGACTTCGAACTCTCATGGCAGCAATGGCTTGTTATGTTATAGTTTCTGACATGAAAAATTCTACCCTTGGATGAATCATTACCAAGGAAGAAAGCAGCAACAGTCAATATAAAGAATATGTACACATGCACCAATCAGTCGTAGTCATGGGGACAGGTTAGGTGGCAACATTTGGAATTACCATTAGGTCAATAAGTTGATTGTATGCCTAAATATTGAACCTGATGCTGACTTCTGGATTCTAAGTCTTACCTTTTTTATTTTAAAATTTTCGTTTATTTATTTGTGTATAAGTGCTTGTGCATGCCACAAGCACACTTGTGGATTTCAGAGAGAATTAGTTCTCTCCTTCCAACATGCAGGCCCCAGAAATCAAACTCAAATCATTAGGCTTGGCAGGAAATACCTTTACCCACTGAGCCATCTCATCATCTTGAGTCTTACTATTTCTAATAAATAAAATGACATTTATTTTCATATGGTATAAATTTCTTTATCATATTAACTTGTGGTATGGAAGCCAGTAAAAATCAAGACATTAAAACAAGCAAGTTCAGTACATTTTGCAAATCAGATTAGCATGTAATTTGTTTTTTTCTTATGATTTTTAGTGGTCCTTATATAGTCACACCAATCACTTGATTGTACATTGCTTTTGTGGATTCTATGACTTTCTTCCAGAACAATTTGCGGATACCTGATATCTGCCTTGATTACCAAAAATATTGTGGGGGGGGACATAAAATTTTGGGCCGGGGCAAGTGTGCGGCTCACTTCATTTCTTCATTTATCATGCATTTTATGTGTGTTTTTCTATCTGTATCTCCATCTTATTTGGCAGGTAACTGACACTTAGAATGGGGAGTAGGAAAGGACTGAGCTGAAATTCAAACTCAGGCGTGGGGCCGCAGATCCTTCTTTGTAAGCAGTGTGATCCCAATGTGTCCCATTTTCAAGTAACAGCCACAAAAGGCACAGATGAGCACTGAGATATAGCTCAGTGATAGAGTGCTTGCTTAGCATGTGCAAGACCCTGTGTTTGACCAACCACAGCGTGGTTTAAGAAACAAAAAGAGTTCAAAGGAATAGATTATATGGCAGCTGCTTAACTGTGATACTGTTAGAAATAGCCTGCATCTTACAGCATTTTGCTTGTGCCTGAATATGTCAAAAAGAAATTTAAATTATGAGTATATGTTCGGGGATTTTTCTTAACCAGTAACATTATTAGATTATTTCTGCTGCCTGTGAAAGAGATAAAAGAGAATCTGGGCTTTAAGTTCAAAGTGAGGTCACATTATGCCTTTGGCATGGGAGAAATCTGCCAGGATCAGTGAAGGGATAGAGAGATAGCTCATCCATCAAGTGAGAGGAGGCAAGAGCAGAGGCCAGAAAGCAAGAAGCCAAAGTTCAGAGAGATGTTTAATGAAATCTGGAGATGCTACACTTCCCAGAAAAAGTCCAATGAATTTCCTTCCACCAATAGTATAACGAGTTCCAAGCCTTTACAATCCTCAATCTGGACTTCCCATTAGAAGAGAGATTTGTATAACTTTTATTGCCCAGACTCAAATCAAGGAATCTAGTGGATTTGACCTATATTTATGCTGTCCAACACTGTAGCCACAAGCCATTTGTAGCTATTTGAATTAAAAAAACAGTTAAGTTTAAATGCAATATAAAATTTAGTTATTTATTTTCACCAGCTACATCTCAAGTGCTCAACTCCAATGAGTGGCTAGTGGCCACCTTGTCACACAGTAGATAAAACAAATATATCCATAAACATAGTAAGGGATATTGGGTCACACTATTCTGGAGCATAGGGCATGGAGATGTAGGCATGAGCCTAAAGATAGGGAAAAGGGTTAGGAAATATCTGTTAGGTCATACATAGCCATTGCAATTACAAACTCTTAATAACTGCAGGTATCTACACTGGGTCACACAAGACTGAGCCCCTCAACAACCGGAAGACATGGAAGACATTGCCTTCAGTTGTATACCACTGATGATCCCCACCAAGCTCCAATGGATAAGATGGTCTCAATGTAATGGTCACATAGATGACGTTGATTAAACTGAATCGATCACACAGAAAAACCAAGTGATGAATCTGGTAAAGGAACAGGTAGGGAAGAGTTTGGTAGAAGTAAGAGTGAGATAATAGAGGGTTGTGGGAGAGAATAGCTAAAGTGCCTTCTCTACATACATGAAAATGTCAATGAATTAATTGTTTATTTGCTCTACAAGTGAAAGTTTAGATGAGTTAACTATCAGCCTTTGTCTGAAAATGCATGCACTGCCGTTCTTTTCTTCAAATAAAATGTTTAACTTTCTGATAATTGTAAATAATTTACTAAGAGAGTTTAATAAGAGATATGATCTTAAATTGAAACTAAGAGGCTTGTTGTCCACAGCTCACATTTTAGGCAACAAATTAGGACTCACTGAAGTTCCTGTTATTTGATAATATTCATAATTCACTCCTTAATGTAATAAGTTCATTAAATCTCATCTAGTTTTGAAGACATTATTTACTATTCTCATTATAGGAGAAAGTTGTTGGAAGAAAGAGACTTTTTGCAAAGCACTAAGTGTAGTTGATGAAGCAAAGTATTGTCAAATTGACATTACAAGGAAAAAAGTAGAAAGTATCGCTTTCACTATTTTTGGTGTTTGCCTATTTTATTTTGCCTGCAAATTTTGAGTATAGACTTTTCTGTCTCCCAAATATGATGGCCAACTATCCTTCAAGCTTATTTTGTTTCCTGTTGATTTGTAAATATCTGCTTTGGGGTTGGGTTCTCCAGTTTGGAGTACCATTATTTCAGCATCCCTATATCTTTTAGATAATCTTTTTCCAAATATTGTTTGATGAGCAGTGAGCCTTCCTGTGTTGGAACAAGTGCTTTCCCCTGCAGAGAGTTTACATGATCCTGCACTCATAACGAACACTCTTTCATTGAACATCGTTTTCATGAGAAACTGTAGCATCCAGTTTTCTAATGCAGTGTTTTCTAATGCATTGTGGAAGCAGGGGTCAGGAAAAGCAACTGCTTCAGAAATGTCATTCTCTGCAGCTTGTCAGAACCAGTAGTATCGTATCCAGTGTTCTCTGTGTGAACATGGAGGGAATGACAGGTTTTAGGTACACCCTTTGAGATACATAAGACGAAATGGACATTTGTCACTCCTTTCTAAAATATGTCACAATTTGTGGCAACTAATTTTGTGTGGAGATTCTTCTGAGAATATTTTTAGAGTTTGATTTTCCCCAGTTTTGATGAGGGGCTGCATATACTTAAAGTTCAAATAGCTTACTTGTTCATTGACTCTACCAGTACAGGATTTAATGAATTAACTACTATCCTTTGACTGAAAATGAATACATTATCTTTCTCCGTTGCAAATGAAGTGGTACAATAATCGCTGCTGATTTTGAATTGCTTGTGACCAGAAACTGATAAAATAAATTATTTTCAAGGTATTTCTCCAAGTATAATATGGACCTGATTTTTCTCGGATCCAAATTTATTTGGAGAGTGTCTTCTTACGAAGAAAGCATCCCTAGGTCTGCTTGCTTGGCCATTACCTGTGTTTGCTTCTTGTCAGTCATTGCCATACCTAGGACTTCCTCCTTTCCTGACTTATGTCACAGACTTCGGTGTTTCCTTCCTCCCAGGATCTGTCTCACATCTTTCCTAAAATACCATTTTGACAGTGTTAAACTCCTTCCACAAATTTACTTGTAAAAGATCTAACATGCAGGAGGTTTCCTAAATTGCCTGTCTTGGGGCTGAGACTGTGCTTGCCTAACATGTGTGACACCCTGGGTTCCATTCCCCAGGATTAAAATTAATAAATAAACAAGTGACTCGGTAAAATAAGGCAAAATTTAATGACTGCTTATTTTTCCTTAACAAAAGCACCAACCTGTCAGTCCATGGATGTTTTTGTCCCATAGACTGGCAGGGTCCTATGGAGCCTAGGGATTATATCCATTGCATTTGGAAGCAGATAACTAAGTTTGAATCCCAACCTCCTATGACTTCAGGCAAGCTATTTAAGCTTCCTTTGTGTCTTTTATATTGTCTTCAAAATAGGGATGGTCATATTACCTGCACCCTAGACTGTAGAGAATTCACGAAGATAGTAAATATTGACTAAATGTTAATTGTTCTTTATTGTGATTTTGATGTTCAGACTCATGATTGAATAGATTTGCTTTAGTAGCAGATTTTGTGTCTGAAGTATTTAAACATTATTCTTCCTGCAGATAGGTCACAAGAGCCACAGGAGGATACTAGAAATAGGATCAAGGTCAGGATGCCTGGAAGGGGAAGCGGATAAAGATCCACAGCTAAGGAATCAAGTGGCATCAATCAGAGCAAATTCCTCCTGTCCTTTTGCTGGTCATCAAGCCTCTGGAGGTTTTCAGCAATTCAAAGAGTTTGATAACTGAAGTCAAAGGCGTGATCTTGATCTTTTCACCGAGCTTTTTAAAATAGTAAATGAACCAAAATGTCCTTCACAATTTACACTTTTGATATATAGTTTTAAAATTACTCAGATCTAAGTGGCGACTCAGTGCTGCTTACAAAACAGGGTGATCAGAACAACCAAAGCTTGATCAGGGGTTGTGAACTAAATTAAATTTCACCATATCATTTTTTGATTTAGTCCTAGTTCTGAAAAGTAAAAGCATTACCTACTTCTAATGATTTGCAGTATTTAAAACCTGAAGGATGCCAAAATGTATTTATCTTCTCTGTCGTGAAGGACTTCTTACATGGCCTGCAAAGCAATATATAAAAAGTACTTTTTATTTTACTATCCAGTTGGTCACCTCCTCTCCTCTCTCTGTGAAAACATGGAACAAAAAAGAATGAGTCACCCCATCGTTCCTTGGGAACAATGCAAGAGGGCTCCCGATTCAGACTGTTCAAATCTGCTATTTGTAAGGACATACGAAGACATGAGATATTACTCTATCTGATATATCTCCAGATTCCAGAATTCAAATTTGGTTTTCATTCCAGCTGTGAAAGGAATCATAGTTACTGGTTACTGGGACAGGTATGTTCCAAGAATAGATTTAAAGACCCAGCATAGTTCTTTCTGTAGTTCTACCATCCTCAATACAAGATGTTGCCTCGGTACGGATGTGCAACAAAGCAACCACTCCAAAACGTAATGGATTAGAAGAACCACTACTGACCCTGTAACCTGTGCTGAGTTCAACTAGACAGTTCTTCTGGCCTTGACAATGCTCACTCAGAAGACTTCATTCATTTGTGAGATTGGCTAGGGCTGGATTTACCTAAAACATTGGGACAAGTAAACCTTTGCTGGTCTCCATGTGGCCTCTTCACAACTATCTATAGACAATCTCTGTAACATCATAATTAGATTTATGCTGTGGAGAGTCATGGTCCTTAAGAAAGCAAAAGCAGAAATTGTCAGTACTTCCTAAGTCTTATGCTCAGAATTGCCTCCACACTACCTTCTATCATGCTTGGGTGATTAAAGAAAATCTCAGGGTTGCCTGGGACTGAAGGGCAAAGGAGTACAGTAGACATGAATTCTGCATGGTGTGGTCCATACCTGGGAGCAGCACATTTGCCTTTGAGGACTGCCCAGATTTTTATGGATCAGGGCTCGAAATACAGCTTATTACTTCCTCCCACATTCCACTGGCAAGAGCCCACACATATGGTTACCATTAACCACACAGGAGACTGCAAAGTGCAGTCTAATGGAATGCCCATGAATGACAGGCTAAAGACTTTGTGAACTGCCAGTCTTTCCCTCCTTGTGCACTTTGTTTGGGGGCTTCTATCACTTCCTCTGTATGGTGCAATTGTGGCGATGAAGGAATTTGTGACATATATCAATTGCAAGCATTTAATATGTTTGTGCATTTCTACTATCGTGATTATTATTAGTCACTGTTATGTAGTGACTATTTGGTTTCATTCTATTTAAGTAAACATGCATTGCAGTGAATATCCCGCTGAGGAATTTCGACTTTGCCCTGAAGTGAAAGGAAACACGACGTCAAAGTGCTTTAAGCCAAAGTGTGAGTGCTATAATCAGAAGTGTATTCCCTCAAAAAGTTCTGAGCGGAGAGGTTCCACAGTACTTTCTCTTAAATGTGTGAAATATCACCAGTGTTCTAACCAGAAGCAATGAAGAAAAGCTTAGAAGGTAGAAGGATGCCAATGCCTGAATCCTGAGGCTGGGAGTTGTTCTTGGCATCCTTAGCTATGAAGGGTAAAGAATATTTTAAAAACGACTGTTGTATTCTCAGCCTTTTTTCCTGATTACCAAAACTCTTCCACAGATTGTACCTTTTAATTGCCTCCTGGTGTTTATTCCCAAAGCTCTTCGGAGGGCTTTTTGGCTTCTTCTTGGGTCTACTTAAAGGGCCAATATTTAAATCTTAGTGAGGATTCCTTATATTCGCCCATTGTTTTCCTGGCTTCAGTGCATTTTCAAAAAGAACCAAATATTCAATTTTTCCATTATTTCTGCATTTCCTTTCAAAGGTACATTTGGTTCCACTCTTAGACTGTGAATTTGATAAGACATTGTTTCTTGAGACTGAGATTATTCACTTAAAGAAGTGATCACTTTCTTATGAGACATTCATTGACCTGACAATATATGTGTTTGAAAATATCTTCATGTTGGGGCCTCAAGAATGGACTTGCAGGTGCAGGGGGCAGGGGTGTGGTGCTGGGTCACTTTGTCCCTCTTCCCAATGTGGCGACGCTGAATAAATCTCCTTTTTCTGCTTTTCACTATGAAAAAACAACAATAATAGTTAATTTAACAGACCACTCTGCCCTACAGGACTTGTTCTTATTTAATCACTGTCTATATATCACTGAACACTTACAAAACAGCTTCTACTAGTGCTGACTATGGGCTGTGACTTCGTCTTCCAATAATTTGTAAGATTCATAGGAGTTGGGACCATAGCTGTATTAAAAGTTGTCAATCTTTGAGTAAATTGTTTCAGATCTTGGAGCCTCTCTTTTTCTTGTCTGTAGTATGGAAATAATATTGTAACTTACTTCTTAGAACTCTTTTCTCAACAATAAAATGACTTAGTGTCCATATAATCCTTAGAACAATGCATGACAAAATAAATCTCAATCTGGATTAAATGCTACCGTGTATCATAAAATAAAAGACTATTTTTGAAATAATGAAAATGAAATTACATATTTATCAGCTTCATGTGAAATAATAATCTTAAACAGTTTTAAAGATAGGGTCTAACTCTATGGATGATGATCTTGCATTATAGTAACTGCATTGGTTATCTCCCAGAATTGAGAGTTCTTTCAGCATTGAAATTTTAAGGAT
>NW_008355477.1:3334422-3362465 GCF_000622305.1 Nannospalax galili
TTATCAGCTTCATGTGAAATAATAATCTTAAACAGTTTTAAAGATAGGGTCTAACTCTATGGATGATGATCTTGCATTATAGTAACTGCATTGGTTATCTCCCAGAATTGAGAGTTCTTCAGCATTGAAATTTTAAGGATATTGGAAGTAAGTGTATATGCAGCAATAAGTAGCTTTTACTTCAGTTTTCAAGATTAATGGTTCTAGTAAAGGAGACCATCTGACACATTTTATTGTTTTAAAATACTTTCCTCATGCTAAATAAATAACAGCAGCAGAGACTATGTGTGGTTTATATGATTAACCTCACAGACGTCTAATGAAACTATATTGAATCCTTTCATTGGAATCAGTAAGATCTTCCACGAAATCATTTCTCAGTTTTTCAGTTTTAATTGCAGTTATTCTTTTGTTCAAATTTGCTTGACACCTATCAGAGAAATATAATTTCGTCTCAACTGGGAAAAGAAGATGTGTGTTCCAGTTGTATTTGCTTCAGTGCCAAATGGAATTCACAGAGTTCAAGGTACTTCGCAACCAGAATAAGATTTTAATCTTGCATTTTCTCTCTGCTCTTCGTGGATTCCACTCCTCACCTCCAGCCTCTCCTGACCCCTCTTAAACATAATCACATGGGTACATTCACTTTGACCTCTGCACCCTCTGCTCAGGAAATGAACGCTTTCTCATTATAAAGGAGACTGAAGCTGTTCTGGTTTTTAATATTTGTGGAATAAATCAGTGGTTTTAAAATACAATTTAACAACAGAATTTTTGCTAAGCCAGGAAAGCATCCTATGTGCTTTAACATGTTTTATCATGTTTTAGGGGGGTTAACCAGAGGCTTTCAACATTCTTTGGTAGATTCCTAATAAGGACACTTTGCAGTTACAGTCCAATTACTGTTTGTAGATCCCTGTGGACTGGAAATTTTTTTTTCTTTAAGTGAAATCTTAACTCCAGTATATTTACTCAAAATACTCTCATTAATGTATGAAGGAGGAAATCCAGTTTCGATTTCTCTTCATTCTTTTTATCCTGACCTCTCCCTTCCTCCCAAGCCTGTGGAGACACACACACACACACACACACACACACACACACACACACACTCCCTACTTTCCCTCCTCTCTTCTCTCTCCCCCATTCTCTCTGACACACACTCACTCAACTCAGTGACACAGCCTGCCTCCGTTCTCAGTGGTCCGGTGAAAAGATTGCATTTTGTTGTTGTTGTTGTTGTTGTTGTTGTTCCAAGATTCACGGTAGCGGATATCTTTGGCAACAAAAAGGTATCCTGGGAGTCCTAACTCTGCCAGTTGGGTCATTTCTCTGACACTCGATACGATCGGCCGTCTCAAGATTCATCTTTCACCAAAAAATGTTTTTTTTAAAAAAACAGAGTCGAGTGAGTTACTTTACCAAGCTCAGTTCAGTTAGATTAGAGAAGACAGCAAAGACGCAGCAAATAGAATTCATGGGTAAGCAATGCATATATGTCTATGCTTCTACTTCCTTTCCAGAAGATGATTGTGATTAAAATAAAACTGTGATTCTGTCACTCCTAGCTTGTGATTTGGGAAGAAATCTGAATGATCAGCATGTGGGATGCATGGCTTCTCAAAACTGTCTGTGCTGATAGAGATTTACTGGCGCATCTCATTTTCAGACTGATTGATGATGCTGAAGCAGCGGGAAATGTGCGAATGGCAGCAGGAAAGGGTGCTCTGCAATTAACGGGAGCAGCATCATTAGTCTGATTGCTGCAAGAGTCAGACACGGGTTGGTTGGTGGTCTCAGGGTAAAGTGGATTATTTTTCTCTCTCGACTTCTTGTCTGTGTTGTAACATGTCAGCTGCTGTGACCCATGATAGATACGAGCTTGGGGGAGGGGGCACGTGCACAGGAGATAAGACTAATAATAAACCAGTCGTACTATTTTACAAAAAAGGAAAAGTCTTAAACTTCTGGATTTTTAGACACTGTCTGACTTACTTGATTATAAAGAATCTTCTAATGCCAAGGCTTGGCAGTGGAACTTGATTTTCATGTCCAGGTTCCTAGTCTATGCCGTAGGAGTAACTCTACTAAGAGTCATTGCTTTACTTATTTGTAAAGTGAGGGATTTGAGTTGGTTTATCATAAGAGGTGACATGCATATATTATAGTGGTTGTGAGCCTAAATTCTAGAGCTGAAAGCCTGGCTTCAAATCCCAACTCTACTACCTACTCTTTGTGTGATCATCAAAAGTTACTTAGAGCTTGTGCCTCAGTTTCTCTACTTGGAAATATGAGAAAAATAATGGTATTATTGTCCCTCAGGTTGTTGTTGGCATTACATGGGATAATGTAAATAAAGGACTTAGTATGTTAATTTGTAACCTGTGAACCCTTTCTAGTATCTTCAGGGCCTAATTCATTGCTGGATGTCTACTATTATTCTAATTACAGTGAACTAATTTAATTTTAGGAAGACAACCAAAACTGTTGAACTTAGCCTTGCCACTGGGATATTTCTAATCCATGCAAGTATTTCACTTTCCATAGCCTAGGTTCTGTGCAAGCTATTTTACCTCCAAGATTTGAGCAAAGCTTAAAAGTAAGAATTAAATCTATGTCTACTAGAACAGTGCACAACTCAACTGAAAATATGCAGAAATGAAATCTGCCTTTCATTCTAAAGTCTTTGCCTTTAAGAAGTTCCAGTATGTGAATGTGACTGCTCTATGCTAGCCATTACCCAAGATTTTCCCATAAGAAAATAAGTATGTGGCATTTATTTTTTTCAAATGTTATTAGTACAGCTCTGAGATGGGCAAGATTTGTTTCTATCTCTTACGTGTATCAATAACCCATATGAACTAACAGTTTTCAGATGACCCCTTATTTAAACTTTTTACATTTGTTTAATTATTTAGTTCGTGTGTATATGTGTGTGTGTGTGTGTGTGTGTGTGTGTGTGTGTGCTCACATGTACGTGCCACAGTATGCATATGGAGGTCTGAGGACATTCCACAGGAATCAGTTCTTTCCCTATGCCATGTGGGTTCAGAGGGATAGAACTCAGGTCTTTGGGCTTACCAGCAAGGGACTTTACCCACTTGAGCCATCTCAACAGTCCTAGGCCCTATTTAGCTACTTCTACTTCAGCCTAGGGTTTATGTTTCAAATATATCAACTGGGCTGGAGAGATGGCTTCATCATTAAAGGCTCAGGCCCTCAAACTGAACACCAGTTTCTCAGTTATTGCCACGCTATATCTTTTCTTTATGGGCTCTTTAAGATGTATTCCAAAGAAGAAAAATGTTGGAGTAAGAAATGTTCATCTAAAGGGAAAATCCTAATCATAAATATTTCTTAAGACTTCTAAGCTGGTGCAGTGGTCAGCAAATATTTTCTAGAAATACCAAATCATGAAATTGTTCAGCTTTGTAATCCAGGCAGTCTCTGTTGCAAGCTATTCAGCCCTGCCATTGTAGTATGAACATTGTCCTAGGCAATACCTGAATGAATGCTTATGTCTGAGCTCTAATAAAACTTTATTTACAAAAAAAATTATTGGGTTAAATTTGGCTCATGGGTAGAAGTTTCTCAATTACTAGCTAGTCAACTTACAAGCAAAATAGCCTTCTCATTTCACAGATGAGGATCGTGAGGCAAAGAGCACGTAAATAGCTTGCTAAGAAGCTACGTAGCTGGCAAATAGAAGATCCGGGGTCAAAATATAGCAGACCTTGCTTTTCATCACAACTCCTTATGTCAACCGGTGGGATGCTTCGCTTCCAAAATCTGCCTAGCTCATTCCTTCATCTCCTTAAGGCCCTATTCAGATACCATGCTCTCAGTCAAGCTGCCCAGAAAGCCCTCAGAGCACCCCCAATTCTTCTCTCGCTGCCCTATTTGTTTCTCTAGCACTTATTATCTTGTAATTTACTATAAGTTACTCATTCACTATGTGTGCCCTATCTGTCATCTTCCACTAGCTAGCTAACAGCTACATGAGGGTCAGGCTCATTGTTCTGTTCATTAATGAATCTTAAGAACTTTGAAAAGTGTCTGGCCTATGGAATTGACTCATTAAATATTTGTTGAATGAACAAGATAGGGTTTTGCATCATGCTATTGTGACATACTTGGATTTGGATGTTCCTCAAATAATAGTAATATGCCAAGGCAACAGTTAAAAGTAGACTAGTGTTCATACGAACCGTTCATAATTTTCTAAAATTTCTGCTTCAAATTAAAAAATTCCATTTTATTAAAAAGAAGTCCAAAATCACAGTTTTCAAATTGTGTATCAAGTAAAACTCTTAAGCCTCTCTAAGGTCTGTTGAGGAGTAGCTGAAGAATCAAGAGAAGAAAAGGTAGAAAATATCCTGTTCAGTGTATAAATGAACAGTCTCTTTGAAGAGCCCGGCCAGGGGTGTGACAGCCACACAAACACTCTGAGCCTTTCTCAGAAGCTCATGAAGTAAGGAGTTCTCTCTCACTGCAGTGTGTTTATTTGGGAGTTTTGTAGCTCAAGGCAGACTTTTTCAGAAATGATGATTGTAGGCTTGGTATTTAAAGTTAAGCTATGTTTCAGCAGTACATTTGATTATCTGGAAAAACTGCCTTTACTAATTATTATAACTAATTATTATTACATGATATCTGGCCACCTTAGGAAACAATGGAAAAATTTTAATCATGGCATGAATAATCTAAATGACAGGTCACTGTTCAGCCCTAGTCAATTTTCCTTATCTTTTCTTAGGCTTCTTGCCTTCATGGAACCATAATCCAGCTGGAACTTAGAAAAAATGTCTCTGACACATAGTTGAAACCATTTAGTCAAGAATTCAGCACATATTTCTGAAGAGTTTTTGTTGTCACTGAAACTGGTAGACTTAAGATGAAGATGCAAATTTAGAGTGATGATTAATATAAATTATAACTTAAATTACTACTTACTCACAGCCTGTCAGGAAGTAATAAGCCCTCTAAAGGAAATTCATTTGCACTGTGTGATACACACACACACACACACACACACACAAACACACGTGCGCGCGCACACACACACACACACACACACACACTCCTAAGAGCTCATTCTTCCTGTTTGCTCATGTATAACTGAAAAATCCTGAGGCTCAGAAATGTATTGAATCTTGTCAAAGAGTTCACATTTACTTCAACCCAAGGTTTGAGACCCTAATTTTCTAAACCTGGCTTAGAGCTCCAGAACTTACATATTTGGTAGCAATAATCTCTCCAAGGTGATTCTACCTACTGGGTACATGGAGAACATTTTGAGTAGTCATCCATCATTCCTTTGCTCGTCCACTTGATCTTGGATATTTTATTCTTTGGTGAGGTTAAAGATTACAATTAGAGTCCAGCATCAAACATATAAGAAAACAATGTGTGTAGACCTAAAGCAAGATTATTTCCATCATTTTTTCATGGGAAAATCAAGTCTGTTTATAAAGATATAAATTAGCTCAGAATAATTACCTTTATGGATAAATCATAGATACTGGGTTGTTCAGTTTTTAGTTTGCGTTTTGATTCTTCTTCGCTATGTGGAGCACGCACTTCCGGTGGGAAAGAAATCTCTCTGGTTAGTATTTTTGTAAGTTGTTTTCTACTTAATCCACATTGTATTTTACTGAGAATTTTGTTTGTTTTTTAAAAATTGATTGCGATGGTTGTGATTCTCAAGGCTAGTTCGAACATAAGTCCTATGATGCTGCTTGTGTGTATAACATATAAAATCATACAAAATATGCAACATGCCTTTAATAATATAGAAAACATTTAACTGATTGTTGTTTCCTGGCACCAGCATATTTAGGGGACTCTGTACTTTGAGCTTCACAGAAGATCTAATTTATGCTATTTCAGAGTTTCTCAACTTCTGCACCGATTAATGTCTTGATTCAGAAAGATATTTATTAGGAGGGGATATCTAATGCATTATAGGACAATTTGTAGTATCCCAGGCTCCTCCATCTAAGTGTCAGGGCCACAAACACATCTTTTTCCCCCTCTAGTTGTGATGACCACAATGTCTCCAGATATTGCCAACTTATGAAAGATGTCAACTCACCCCAGATCTCTGTATTGTGGTCTTTACTTAAAATTTTATTTATTATTTTAATTGTATGTGCATAAGTGTATTGCCTGCATGTGGGTAAGTACACCCAGAGGTCGGAAGAAGGTGTCAGATCTCCAGGAACTAGAGTTATGGACAGTTGTTAGCTGCCATATGGATGCTGGAAATTGAACCCATGTCCTCTGCAGGAGCACTCAGAGCTCTTAACTGTTGAGCCATCTCTCCAGTCCTGTAGCATAGCCTTTATATCACTTATGTTACCCTTTACCACACACAGACATTGGATCAGTCCTTGTTGCACCTACATTTATAAAATTGGGCCAAATTTCAAATATCCTTTAAAAACTATACTATAATGACAACTCAAAAAACTAGGTTCAGAGAACCCTCTAATGAGTCATCCATTTATAAGATAAACAGTCACCAAGGAAAAATGCTGACCTGGAACACACATTTGAGAATTGAGAAACAGAGACTACATCCTAGGTTGTGCTGGTGGGTTTTGATGCTCTTTCTGAGTATTATTTTGTAATGTTGTGGTGACACTATCTTTTGTGTTTCTGTCTTATTGCTCCTATGACGTCTGATGGGTAAATATGGGTATAATGGATTAGACCTTCCCTGGATCACATATCACCTATTTTCTATCCTTGCATACTGGCATTTTTGTTTGACTCATTAAACTATCTGTTCGAGTTTGAATAAAAATACTTAATTTGCCATTCTTTCCCTCCTACGCTTCCCCTTTCTCCCTCCCTTTCTCCCTCCCTCTCTCCCACCTCTCTCTCCACCTCAGAGACAGGGTGTATGTAGCCTAGGCTATTCTAACTCAAGATCCTCCAGACTCTGCCTCCGAAGTGCTGAGATGACAGGTGTGCTCCACAATTCCTGCTGCTCAACATCTCTGCATTTCTTCTCTCCACCTTTGACTTGCTCTCTCTTGAAGTCCTTAAGAAATTTCTTACCACTCTTCTATTTACAAATCTGATCATGTTTCTCTTTCACTTAATGTCCTAGAGTGACTAACCTTCACCTTTTGAGGAAAATTGAATCTGTTTTGCATTGCTTACCCAGAAGGCTCTAGAAAATCTGGCCCTAACTTCTACTTGGCTCCATCCTTTCCTATTTCCACCCTCCCAGATGTCTGGACTAAGCTTATTCACTCAAATTCATTTACCTTGGCATCCACTGTTTGCCTTTCTACTGAGCAAACCCTTATCCTCTTACTTAACTTTCAAGTCGACCTTCTCTACAAAGTCTTCCTTGATCTGCAGACAGATGGCAAAGCTCTGTTTCCTAGGCACACATTACATTTGATGGTTATTTCTAATAGTATTGCCTATATATTTTTTAGGATGCTGTGTTCTTTCTCCCTAAAAGTTAGTTCTTTGAGATAACAGCTGTGCTGTCATCCAGACAAATGCAATAATCTCAAGCTTACTATAGTACTCGGCATGTAATATACACTTACTGAACAGTATTTGAATTAACAAGGAGTAAATACAAACAGAATGTTATTCTTAGGAATCAGTTATTAAATTCAGAAGCTATAGTTTAGAGTCTGGTTAACTATAAGCCACAAGCCAAATTCACCCTGTTCTCTTATTTTGTAAATAAAGTTTTATGGAAAAATTTAACAATATTATTTATTATATAATGTTATTGTGTTACTGATAGGCTAAAAAATGCTGATCAACTGTATTGCTGGGCAGATTAACTATTATAAAAAGTACACAGCAGATGGCATACAGTGGCCTCTCAAAACACATTTGACTCTCTGTATCAGATACATGTGATAACAATTAACAACAGAGTTTTTCCTGTTATGAAGATACAAAAAATAAATTCCTATATGTACCTCTAAGAGGGAGGAAGTGGGACCTTCGCAATCTCTTTCCACATAGTTTTCTTTGACCTGCATGTGCATCATCAGATGAGAACTTTTGACCCAGTAACTACTTTAGATTTTGATTTTTGCAACTAAGAAAATTCATGCTAAACCAAGACATAATTTGGGTTGGGGACTTGAGAACCAGCTGTGGAAGACAAAAGTGAAATTGGTTTGCCTCAATTACTGTTTAAGAGAGAAGGTAGTTTGTGAGATGTAGGTGAATTGTGTAACTTTTGATGTTTTTCGCTTGGTCTACAGGGTGACTTCACCTGGAACAGCATGTCCGGCCGCAGTGTGCGGCTGAGGTCAGTCCCCATCCAGAGCCTCTCGGAGCTGGAGCGGGCACGACTGCAGGAAGTGGCTTTTTATCAGTTGCAGCAGGACTGTGACCTGAGCTGTCAGATCACCATTCCCAAAGGTAAGGCCTCATTTGTCTTGTCTTTCTGTGGGGGATTCTGCGAGTCAATCATCTGCTTTACAAATCCACAAGCTGCAAATCCTTCTCACATCCAACATTAACACAGGAAGGAAACTCCAGCTTCTTGATCATTGGCTGGCATCTGTGTCCATTGAAAGACATGTCTAAGCAGGACAGTGTGTATGTCAGCTAACACGTTTCTTGAAAAGGAAGGTCAGCTTGGGGCCTTACAAAGGAAAGTCATACATATCTCAACAGTATATGGCTTCACATCAACCAATGAGAAAGCGTTTTCAGCAAGGTCAACTGAAAGGGTTGGAAGAAAACTATCTGTCTCAACTTGATTTCAAAGTCCACATCTGAGAAGAACGCCTTAGCATTCTGTCAAACTTATGAGTTTGACCGCATGCACAATCAGAATTGGGAATGTGGCAGTGCTCCCCTTGGTTTTTTTTCTGTTGTTGTTGTTTGTTTTGTGTGTGTGTGTGTGTATGTGTGTGTTTTAATGTATTTTTTTAAATGTGTATGAGTGTATTGCCTGCATGTGTGTAAATGCACCAGTGTGGTGCAGTGTCTGCAGAAGAGGGCATCAGATCCCCCAGAACTGGAGTTAGGATGGTTGTTAGCTGCCATTGGGTACTGGGAATTGAACCTGGATCCTCTGCAAGAGCAGCCAGTGCTCTTAACTGCTGAGCCATCTCTCTAGCCACAAGTGCACTCCTTTTGTAGCCACTCCTTTCCTGCAGTGCCTGTGTGGGTCTCCTCCATTACGACACTTGAGCCCAGACAGAACTACTTGCCTGGTATTTTGACACAAGACCTGATTCCCATAAAGCTGAGAAGCAGGTACCTGAATTCTTTGAGTTCATAGAAGTCTATCTCTGAATGCTTACTATCATCTGTAAAGGCAGTTTATAATTTGTATTTACATGAAGCATAAAGTTGAGACAAAAAGAAAAGCTGTAATTAATATGAAGATTGTAAACATACCCATAAAGAGTGTCACTTACTATTGTGCTTGAAATGTAAAGGAAAGCAGAAGAGGGATACTAAGCTTCTAAAAGGTAGATATATCATGAATATTAATTTAATAATTTATACATGCATACATATATGGGTATTGTAATTGTATCTAAAAAGTTCCTCAGAAGCTCATATGTTGAAGGCTTGTTCCTTAATACCACAATATGCAGAGGTAGGGCTTTGGGGGTGTGGTTGCATCACAAGGCCTCTGACTTTATTGAGGGATTAATCCATTGAGGAAATCATAAGTGAATGGATTATTTGAGGGTGGTGAAAACTGTAGTGGTGGGACCAGATTGAAGGGAGTAAACCCTTGGGAACTGAGTCTTGTCTAGGCAAGGCCTTCTCTATGACTTCGGCCTCCTTACCATTATGAGCTGAAGAGTTCTGTTCTACTACACTCTCATTATGATGCTCTGCCTCAAAATAGGTCCAGAAACAGGAGAGCCAAGTGACTGTGGACTGAATGCTATGCCACAATAAGCCAAAATACATATCTTTGCTTTTTTAAACTGTTTCTCTGAAGTATTTAGTTGAAGTGATTCACTGACCGAAAGCTAACTAACACACACACACACACACACACACACACACACACACAGTTCTCAAGCAGAGGTGATTTTGTCTCCTATCCTGCAGAAGACGTCTGCTAATATTTGGCCATGAATTTGCTTGTCATAGTTTGCCGGAAGGTTATATTGGCATCGAATGGATTCAAACCAGGGGTACTGCTAAATACTCTCTAAGGGATAGGACAGCCTTCCTGAACAGTAATTATCAGGTTCTAAATATTCAAGTGCCAAGGCTGAGCCACTTTACCTTACACACAGAGTTATGCTCGTATTCTTTCATGGACAGTGCAAGTGAGGCTATTTTCTTGGCTTCACTGTACCTAAGGGGAAATGTGCTGGCTTATGAGTCTAAAGACTAGAATGCAGGAACTCATTCCATTATCCCCTTGCCAGATGAACTTAGACAGTTCACCTCTGCAGTAGGAAAGTTGGTTCTTGATTCTACAAGGAGTAGCACCAAAACTCTGAGTACAGAATTTGTCATTGGATGGTAAGTCTCAGGACATTTTTTTTCTCTAAGCTGAAATATAATACTCTGTTGGGGGCCATAATGGGGATCAGAAGGCAGAGATAGAGGAGGCCTATGGACTGGTGGGATGTGAATGCCAATGACAGATGCCTTGCTCCTTTGACTTAATTGCTGTATCTTCTATTGCCATCACAATCATAGATAGCTGCAACATCCTTGTTCTGCGTCAGATCATTTAACACAAATCTCACACATAGCAACCGTCAGCACAGATTAGAAGAAAAGATCGTGAGAGGTTGTTAAAAAACTGTACTAGCAGGCCTGGAGAGATGGCTCAGCAGTTAAAAACACTGGCTGTTCTTGCAGAAGACCTGGATTCGAACCCCAGCACCCACATGGCAGCTAACAACTGTCCGTAACTCCAGTTCCAGGGGATCCAACAGCCTCTTCTGTCCTCCACAGGCCTTGCATGATATGGGTGCGCTTACCTACATGTAGGCAATACACACATACACATAAAAATAATAAAATATGTTTTTTGAAAAACTGTACTAGCAACTGTTGGGAAACAGGTCGTGCCACAGTTTCACTTAGAGACAGGCTGTCCTGCCTCACCTGGCCTTGGTTTGCTTGTAAGTTTCAAAGGAAGCTTGTTCTTACATCTTACGTTGCTCAAAAGATAGACTATGCAACTCTCCTACACCAGGAGAGTTGTTTCTGTTTTCATGAGCACAGACATTCTCTGAATTCCTGAAAAGGTAGAAATGTTGGAAAACCCAATTTATAGTGAAGAGCACGAAGGCTTTGAAAAAATTTGGGATTTAATGAACATGAGATAAGCTATCAGGGAACCAATTATTCTTTGTAGCCTGGCTTTAAAATCTAGTTAATTTGCTATTTTTCTTTGTTCCTCAGTTTTAAAGAGGCCATTGAATAAACATTCATTACCATATAGAACTATCATAAAATGTGTCTTCTGGAAGCTCTGTCTCCATTTCTCATTTCTGAGACTATGTGATTCAAACACCCTCAAGGAATAGTTCACACTATTGAGCTGTAACAAACTATTGCCAGTTCATGGGATATATTTTGATACTTTCTATCAAAATGGGAATACATGATTTAGAAAAAAAAAATTTATTTACGGAGGGGAGAAGAGATTTTGGCTGAGCAGAAAAAGTCAATTATTACCCAAGAGTTTCTGAAACTATTGTTTTGACCAGGTGATTATAAGACATGGGATATTACTTAGCTGTATGAATACATAACCAGTGCCAAATGCAATGACAGCAGCTTTAGTATGAATGTGGCCGCTTAGTCTCTGTGTAAACCCCAAAGCAGATGTTCTAAATAGTGTCAGATACACTATGTGAATAATTTTCACAGGAAAATAAAGAGACTATCCGGAGCCTAAAACCTAAAGAAACAATACCACTCCTGATAAGATACTAGATACATTGAAAATGGAAACACATTTGAGCTCACATTTCTATTTATTGTCACTTAAATATGATTGTTTGGGCTGCTTTGTGATTTGTGAAGAAAGAAGCTTCTAAATCTCAGACAAAGTATATTCTAGCATAGTCCATAACTTCAAAACACATCAGAGTGGAGATTTGAGTGGGAGAGGTTGGGAAGTCACTGGGGTGATTCCCTAGAATGAATAGAAGTAAATATGACCTTGATTGGAGCCATAATAGCTAGACAATTGTTATATAGTCACAGAAGCAGGTAAGTTAGATGTTGGGGGATATGATAGAGAATTTCACTCTACATTGCTTCTGTACTTCCAGTGAAACCAGAAGCAATTTCATCATCTAGGAGTAAGATGAGGAAGACATCCTGGAACTCTGGATAAGAGGGAAAAGAGTGGAAGAAAGGGGATATAATGGACCAGTAATGATGCAGGATTTCAGGGCTGCCAAGAGCTCCAACTAGAATTAGTAGCTAAAATTCAGAATGCAAAATAAACTTCCTGGCAGTTAAGCACTATTTTAAAAAAATACATTTTTTACTTTACATTTCTTAGCCCTAATTAATCAAAATCTCCTTTAATTAATGTTTGAATTAAGTTTAATGAAGGGAGACTCATTAGAATTGAGACTGTATATGTGGTCAGCAGAATAACAATAACATTCCAAAGATGGCCACATAGTAACCTTTGGAACCTGTAAATAGGTTAAGTAGTATGGAAAAGAATTTTGCAAATGATGGGGCTGGAGCTTTTTTTTTAAGACCACTGACTGATCTTGCAGAAGATCTGAGTTCTGTTCCCTACACTCATATGATGACTAACAACCATCTGTAATTCCAGCTGCAGGAGATCCAAAGTCCGCTTCTGGCCTCTACAAGCATTACACACAGGTGCATTTATACACATGCAGACAAAACACGCATACACATAAAATAAAAATAAATAAAGAATTTTGCAAAGGAGATAAATTAATAGCTTTGACATAAGGAAATTATTCTAGATTGTCTGAAAGGGCTCAGACTAACCATATGAGTAGTTGAAAGTGAAGAAACTTTCTCAATTATAGTCAGGAAGGAAATGATTAATGAAGGATAGCCACGGAGATGCAATGTTGTTGGCTTTGAAAATGGAGAAAGAAGGCCACAAGCAAAGGAATACATGTGGCCTCTGGGAGCTGGAAGTCAACAGAATAGATCTCTTCCGGAAGTGCCCTGAAAGGAACAAAGTTCTGATGAGACCTTGATTTTAGCCCATTGATACCCATTTCAGATTTCTACCTCCAGAGTTGCAAAATAATAAATTTGTGTTGTCACTAACTTTGGGGTCATTTGTTACAGCAGTGATAGAAAACTAATACAGTATCCAAGGGAATAATTCAAATACAAGACAATGATGTTTTAAATTAAATATCAGGAGGAGTTAGGTTCTGGTTGTGGTAGCACACACCTGAAATCCTAACACTCAGAGGACCGAGGCAGGCTCAAGTCCAGCCTCCACTACATCGAAAGCCCCTGAATCAAAAAATGGGCTGGTGATAGGAAATATGTTTTTCACTTAAAGAAGAATCAGTAATATAAACATGACAATTATGCTACCAATTGTCTGTAAACTGAATGTGATTCTGACAAAGAGCACCAGTGCAATTTTTTTGTACTTTCACAAAATTGGTCCGAACATAATCTAAGAACGAATTTTATGATTTGTTTGTAAAAGCATTTTGTATATCTCAAACTCAAGCTGAAACCTCGAACCGAATCCACAGTCCCCTAGAAATACTAATAGGAAACAAATATGAATGACTATTAGGCTTGGAAGGGTTCAAGGAGTATCTCTGCTTCAGGAGCTGTGCAGCTAATGGGTGCTTTCTTTATGTCCAAAACTACCTTTTCTGTGGTCTTCCCACAAGAGGATTGTGATTTCTCATGGGATAGAGCTATGCATTACTCGTCTTTGGATCTGGAACAAAAGGTACATGACTCAGTACAGCAACAATCCTCAGTAAGTCTTTGAAAAGTCAGCGTATGCATGTATACATTTCTTTAAAGATAAGCTCCTCCTTTTACTCTTCCCCATCCTTGCCCAAAGCTTCAATCACCCTTCTCTCTTTTTCCTCAGTATCTCCAGTAACGACTTTGAAGTAACCTTAACAATTTCCTGTAGCTTCACCCTCTACTCATTTTCCAACTTTAATTGATAGTCTCATCAGTTAATGTGAGGTTTAAATGAAGTAACAACCATAATGAGTTGAAAGCATCTACTGACATCTCATACACTCTCCATAAAAGCTATCCATCACCATCAACATGATCATTATCATTGTCATCAGCACTATATCACTTTGTCATGCATCTGCCTTCAACCCTATATCTCATCTTAATTATAGTCATAAACCTCTATTTGCTTTTCTCGACTCAAGACACCTCCATCATTCTGTCGATCACACCTAAAACCACTAGAGCAATCATCAGCCCCGGAGCTTATTCCTTGATTGGAGTAAAATAAAATCCTAAGGCTTCATGTTGCCAACCTATCTCACTGTTGAAGCTATTTGCAATACTATTTCCTATAAAAGAAGAAATCCATTTTCTTGACATACTGTTCTAAGGATACATCAAATGTTTAAGTTTATGTGACTTGGAACAGCAAGCTTTTAACATTTATCTATAATCTACGGTGAGAAAGACACTATATATCTCAGTGTGGGAAACACATGAAACAAACAGTGCTCTCTTTATCAGAGATACATTTCAATACTTCCTATAGAATTCTCAAACATCCACTTCTGTTTAGTTCTGTTTCTTTTTCTCAAATATTTTTGCATGATCTACTAAATATTCTTGATTCATTAGTAGAGTATGCCCAGGACTTAAAAATCACACATTCTTGGAAGGCAAAGGGAATGGAAAACTGTTAGTCAAGAAGATCACAACAAAAATATCAGCATGAATATGACCAAAATGCATTGTATGAAATTCTCAAAGAATCAATGTAAAAACCAGAAACTTTTCATTTTTCTTCACTGTGCTCTAGGGCACTTAGTAAGTCAAAAACAACATTTTATTTCTGTAGAGCTACGGAAGTGGTACGAGAACTACAACTGTACCCTAAGTAAGAGTGACCCTTAGGAGGCTCTCTGCTTCCCTGCTCTCTTCAGCAATAACGAGCTTCATACATAGATCCAAAGAAATAGACATATATGTAGTGCAGTGAGTCTAGCAGGAAGAAAATATAGGAACTCACTAAATTAATAAGTCTTAGAAGTAGCCTATGTCTAAATAATTTATAAAGTAAGGTGGTGAGTTATTATTTAAGCCATTTTATTGAGATTGCCTAATTTGCAGTCAAATGTAGCTCAACAGTGCATGATCCGAAACTGTGTTATGTCTTGTTTTTCTATGTTGAGATGCATCAGATATGCTATCTAATGTCAGGTATGCATAACAAAAGGTATTCACAGAAATATTGAGTGTGTGTATATAGACTGTTTGTATCTCTGTGTGTCTAAGATAGGAAAGGTGAAGGATATCTATCTCCTGGGGGCTGTATATAAAGCAGCATTTGGTATGACTAAGGAGAGAGGAAAGCACTATAGAAAGCCCTCTAGGGGTTACTCCCACAGTTTGTCCCAGGATGCTTACTGTACAATTCTAGGCTCAGGTTTATTTCCATAGCCCTATATGGATAGCCATGTCAAAAGTGGTCCATGTCCTCCAGGAGTCCCAGATTACTCAATAGAGAAAATATAAATTATATTAAAAGATAAAACTTATTAGCTTTCCTTGATGCTTTTAGCGGCCCTATTAGATAGAAACTGCCTCATCCACCTACTCCAGTGGATAAAGAAAAATAAAACCCAGAAATGACAGACAAACTTTCCTGCAAGTGCTTTTGTAAATTTCTTCGTAGATGATTTCCTTACTAGCTCAGGACTTTTTCTGTGTATAGTTCTCAAGTGTGTGCTGCAGATGAGTGATTCTTTAAGTCACGTGCTTTTTGTCTTTTTCTATCCTCAAAAAGCTTCTTTTATGCTCTGAGAAAATATAGTTTTCTCTCCAAGGTCTTGTCTCCACTGATCACATTAACACACACACACACACACACACACACACACATTTGTTTGTTTGTTTGTTCATTGGAACAGTACACATTATTATGTCACATTACCTCAACATCTTGAATAAAACTGATGTCATGAAAGTTTCTGAAATATTCTGGCGTCTTTCAAAGAATTTAAGACTACCTGATTTTCTCTGTTGGGATTGCTGCCTAAATTAAACTTGATAATTATAATGTCCCATCCTTGAAATACAATCAAGAGTTTCCATATTTGTGTATGTGTATGTGTGGGGGGATGGTCTTGGTATCTCCATGGGTAAAATAAAAGTAAGTATCCACTGAAATTAAATGCTGAGTTTTTGAAACAGCTTTTTGGATCATTTAAAATCAAACATTCAAGATTATTTAAATTTTTTATTTAGCATTATAAAATTCTTGCAAATGGAATCCTCCAGAAGAATAAATTTAAGAATTCCTCATTTAAGATAGGAGTAGCAAGCTAAGTTTTATTATTAAGATCCGGCCATGCCCGTTTGTTTTTGTATTGTTTGTGACTACTTTATAGTGCTACAATTGTAAAGTTGAGCAGCTTCAACAGAGGATTTGGCTCACTAAGTTAAAAATATTTAGTATATTTACAGAAAAAAAACTTGTCAACCTTTGATTCCAAAGATTTCTATTAGTTTGATATAGTGATTTATGGCTACTTTCCATGCAGTTACTTGACTATATATCCTATGTGGTTCAGCTTCTTCATTCTCTTAATTTTATAATTAGATGCTTTTTAAAGATCAGATCTTTGTGAGTCTCGGATTTTAGTTCTTACACAAATGAATAAGTGTTTTTTTCTAAAGTGTGATATTAAATTCTTTTGGTGGAAATAAGCGGGAAAGATAGGTAATGTTTTATTGATTTCCAAAACAAATAATGTCAGCATATAGTCATAGATATATAAGTAGTTTATTAATCAGTTGGTTTTAGTAATAAGTTAATCTACATATGGTTGTCTTTAATTTTTTAGTACTTTCTGGTTTGATGACTGACAAGTAGCAACATTTATCTATGAAGACCTTAACCTTGGGAAAAATCTCTAAGTTCAGGCCAGTCCCTATGATTTATTTCTGTTTGCCAGAACTGATTTGTGCACCACTAGAAGTGCACAATCTGATCTCTTTCCTCTCTCCATCCCTGTCTTAGATACAGACAGATTCCAACACAGATTTAAAATGTCTGCGGATGTCTTTTCTTAAGCATACCTGGCATTAAGATTCAAAACATCTGTGGGTGTCTTTTCTTAAGTATACTTGGCCATTACATGACATGTACGCTGAACCTAAAAGTAAAAAGTCATGACAGACTTGGATCATGAATTGTTTAGAGGCATTTGACTGCAAATTATGGAAGCTGGACCGAAAATTGTATTAATAATATCATGTTACTTTATGAAGGGTCCAAAGGTAAGCTAGTTCCATGGCTCATTAGTTCACTGGGTTTCCATCTTGCTCTGCTATCATCAGTGTGATCCCTTGTTATCTGGATAGCTTTGCTCACCACCAGAGATTGGTTACAGCAACATCTGTCATTATACTATCTGTAGCAGCATCATATGGCAAAGAAGAATACTGAGTTTCCAGCAAGTATTTCCGTAATAGGGAAGCATTTCCAATGCTGTCTCCAAAAGACTGCCCTTACTTCTCGTTCCCTAGAATTGGAACATCTACTGGTGCTCAAATCACTTCTGGAAATCAGAAAGAAATCACAGGGGTTGGCTTGAACTTAGACCGTTTTCCCAAGGCTAGGGTTAAGGCTCATCCCATAAGGCATGATTGCATGACAGTGAGCAATTAAGAAAATTGGGCAAGGACTGATTGAGTAGGTGGAGGGAAGCAAGGTAGAGATGGATTTGGATGACATGCATAATAGCAATGGCATCATCTAGCACTGCACACAGGTGATGGGGGATGGTGGTAGCTTCTATCCAATTTTGTCATCTTTCCGGTTACTGAATCTGAGAGAGCTATTTTCACAGGAGGAACTGGCCAAAATTTTTAGGAGTTGCCAAGACTTGAAGTTCATGGGTTAATGATATTTGACTGTCTTATCAATTGTTTATTATTGAAAGATACTAATTGAAGTAAAGTAGATGGAATAAGTGTTGTACATAGTCAAATATCAAACCCTAAATAAGCAGGATTGTCAGACTGCATCCTTTTAACGTGAAATACAAGCTTTAGCTTTAAAACAAATAATGATGATACTCCAAAATTTTGAAATTTATTTTCTTTTCAGAGGTCTTTTTTTTTTTGAGACAGGGTCTTGTGTAGGCCTCACTTGCCTCAAACTTCCTATATAACTGATGAACTTGAACTTCCAATCCTCCTGTATTCGCTTCCCAAGTGCTTGTATTTACAGGCACTTGCTGCCGCCCCTGGTTTTCTGGTTGCTGGAGGCAGAGCCCAAGGCTTCAGGAATGCTAAGAGAACAGTCTTCAAAGTGAGCTACATACCAGTCCCTTGGTATTGTTCTCTTGATTTACCAATTCAGAGTATTCTTTGAGATGACTGAGTTTTCTCTTTTTCCTTGCTTCCTTTCCTTTACATTCAAGGAAATAAATATTGCTAAAAGAAATGACTAGCTGAAAGCCAAATTTTTTCTGGTTTGATATTTGGTAACTTCTATGTCCGAGCATGCAGTGCCTACCTAAACCAAGTTAATAGGTACTGTTTTCTCTGTAAGAACTATGAGATGAGAGCTGCAAATTCAGAATCATGGAAGAATAGGCTAGCTTCTGAATTCTGAAAAGACAGCAGCAGACCTCTCCTTCGGAGACATGTGCTTAAAGCATTTTAAAATATTTTTTAACTCATAGAACTTAAGCGTGGAAAAAATTAAAGCAAGTAAAAGAACCTTCTAGTGTATAATTTGATCACAACCACGTGTTCAAGAAAGGAATAATTACAAAGAGTGCCTAGTTAAGAAAAAAAAAAAAAACATGGTTGAGCTTTTAAGACCATGGCATTCAAACTGTGAGATCAGCTTCCTACCTCACGTTTTGACGGAATGAGAAGACATATGCAATAAATCAAATAGCTTAACGATTTTCGGAAATAGGAAAACATTTGCTTTGCTTGGAGTCTCTAGAATCTGTGGGGGATATTTCACCCTCTTGAATGTCATAAGAAAAGTTTTCAGACTAATTGCCCTGCCATAATAATTTACACAAAACAGAAAATATTTTCTTTCCTCAGTGTTTGAGCTGGAAGCACAGTGACCTCCAAGAGTTGACTCTCGTTACAGCATTGAGAGACTCACAGGATGCTCTTATTTCATGGCCGCAGCTTTGTTAATTTCACCACCACTTCAATATGTAAACTGTGGGGATTAGTACATTTCAGAAGCACTTTAGGGAACCTCTGCTCTAAGGAGAAGCATCTCTATTGCTTAAGAATACCATAAAACATTTCCTTCTCCGGGGAAATGTAGTCACTTCAGAGAAACAGATTCTGGAAATCTGAATCCACAAGGTGCTAGAAAGATAAAGAAACAATGTTTAATTCAGTGGGATGTGTACCAAGAGAAATTACATGATGCCCCTATTTTTACATGCCTTCTTGTTGGGCTTAAGTACATTTTTCAGGTTTTTGATGTAGGCTTGATTTTTTATCCAGGTTTTTTTTTTTTTTTTTTTTTGGTCATTCTCTTGAACCCTGCTTCCCACTAATATAACTATTACTCCACTCCAGAATTTGTTATAGTCTCACATTTTCACCAATATAATGCTTATCCAATAAAGGGTTATGTTACTAAGAATAAAAAAAATTCCCATGTGAATTGTTGATGAAAATATCACCAAATTCAAAGCCCCTGAGAAGAGTAACTTTATTCCCCAAAGTCTGAACTAAACATTTTTGTTTGCAAGCACAGTTAGGGTTAGCCTGCTCTCATCTGTCCTAACAGCTTGTAAATCTTCACAGAGTCATTTCTTCATTTTGTTTTTGTCACATTTTTACATATCTGTCTCTAGCACTGAACTCAAAGTTTCTCTGAAGAACATATAGTGACCATTCATTTAGGTTCAAAGGTTCTCCTGCAATGTGTGATTAATCAGTGTTGGGTGGACAGATGGATGAATAGATGGGTAGATACAAGGATGGATGATGGGTCCACTTTGTGAAGATGGCATGTAAACAGAAAAGTATTATAGTGTAAATATATTTCCAAGCCAAGGAGATTCATCATTGAATTCTGTCTAGGCACAAAATCCTTGCTTTAGAATGGAGAAGGGACCTGTACATTATCTCGTCTCCTAAATCTCTCATGTAGATCCCAGGTCAACCTGTGGACTAGTGTGTTACAGTGACTCATATGTTCCCCTTTAATGGGCAACTACTTCCCCTTGACTGCCAGAGAGGCACTCCCTTCCCTTTCTTAGGATGGACTTTAAATGTGGAGTAGGCAACTGAAAGTACAAGAGGCAGTTTGCAATTTATTCTGCTAAAGATGATGATCACAGAGAATGTCTCCTAAATTCATTCCACTTTTTTTTCTAGTATACGGTCTTCACTGGGATTTTGGCAGCCTCACTCCTGTATATGATTAATCATTGGAAAACTCCAGAAGTTAAACTTGGGAACAATGACTGGTTCCCTAGTACCAGAGGCCATTGATAATATAATTAGTTTCGTAATAAAATTCCTGTTCCATACTAGAAATACATGAGCCTTTTTAGGGGGATACTTCATATCCAAGACGCAATGCCACCTTTCTGGGAATGTCATACTCCAAATTCAGGTGTACACAAATGTCCTATGACTCTATCACTAAGGAACAAGAGCCTTTTTGCCCACTGGCTATTTTTGAGTAACAATGGAGTCTAAATAAGCATCACAGATCAATATCTATGGTTATAGAAACATCTCATAAGTAGGAAAATAAACTACCTCTCTTGATACAGAGGCAAAGTGACCTTGGAAGTGAAATAAATCAGACTCAGAAAGATATATGTTGCATATTTTCTGTCATATGCATAACCTAGATTTAAGTTATATATGTCTATGTATTTATGTGTATGTATAGATCATGAAACTAGAAATGACGGCATCCTGAGGGGTGAGAAAGAGATCTTAACGGAGTAGGAAATAGAAAGGGAAATTGAATATAAGTGGAAAGAAAGCAGAAGGGAGAACTGACTGGAAGAAGGAAGGGAACCAGCGAGAGGGGAGAGTGTAGACAGTGGGGAAGGGGAATGATTGAAAACAAAGTGTTATGAAGGATATGTATGAGCTTGCTAGAGTGAAATCCATTATTTGCATTCTAAGCTATAAAATTAATTTAAATTACAAAGGAAATAATTGTGATTTGTTATTGTGGCCATCTGAGTTCTGCTTTTAATCAGTACTCTTCAAGACAGAGTTTTACTTGGAAAGAGCTGAAATTTCTATTTGAATTCAAGCCCCACTACCTATCAGTTCTGTGACTTAGAGACGTTTTTGCTTTAACTTTTTGATTTTCAATTATGTTGACTCTAAGATGAGGAAATCAGAAAGCTACCTCAATGGACTGTGTGTTGATGTATATTTGGTAATATTACATAAATGTAAAGTTTTGGGTCATTATAAAACATGACTTATGCTAGCCTTCATGCATATTTAGAAGCTAAAATCATTATGTCCTCTCTTCTCTGTCTCTAACTTTGCATTGCTTTGGGTATGTCAAACCCTATGTCTGTACTGACAAGCACATCCCTCAAATAGGTACTACATGTCATCCCCTGAAGCCTGGGCAGAGGTTAAATGCATCCACTTTGACATTAGAAAGTTCTGAATGCAAGTTTTGAATTTACTACTCCCTATGGACAAGTCATATAACCTCTCCATTACACACTGTCCTCATCTGTAAGTGGAAGACAGAACAGTTTTGACTGTAAGAGGTAAAATGAGGGTAGGATAAGGTAGTAGATACTGTGTACTTAACCTGTAGTACATGAACAATAAATTATTTCATTCTCTATGTGCCTGTAATCACAGAGAAGTTGAGGTGTTAGGTGAGATCACAGGTATTCAGAAATTTAGAAAAGTGGAACAAGGGGCTAGAGGGATGATTCAGCGGTTGAGATCACTGGCTGCTCTTGCAGAGGACTCAGTTCAGTGCCCGGCACCCACACTGTGGCTAACAACCACCTGTATCTCCTATTCCAGGGGATCCGACACCCTCTTCTGAGCTCTTGGGTATTGCAGGACATGGGTGACTTACATACATGTGGGCAATACACTCATCCACATAAAATAAAAATAATAAACAAAACTTTAAAAAAGAAAAAGGAGACAACCTAGAACTCTTTTCCCCACAACTTTGCCACAGAATTTTTAGCCTCATTCAGTTAATCTCCTCTGAGTCCATTAACGAGGACAATGCCTGATGAAAGGAGGATGCATGGAGGCCAAACCTGAAATGCTGGTTCCGAGAGGCTTTTTATTCAGGGCGTGTTGCCCAAGTTCCTCCTACAAGTTATTATTGTCTATGAAATGGTATACACACCAGAAATATATGCCCATCCCCATTTCCATCACAACCGTAAAAATGTTTTGTGAACATGTGTGTTTGGATAGTTGGAATTTCTCTAAAAGGCTGCTATTGTTTGTTTGCCTCCCCCCTGAAAGCACCTGTTGGAAACTTAGTTGTCATTGAAACCGTGTGGAGAAGTGGGGGCCTAATGGAAGGGACTTAAGTACATGTATCACCCATGTGAACATAATAACAGCTAGACTAGGGCTTGTGGGTATTCTCTCTCTTTTTTCTCCCTCCTCTCTTTTTTTCTCTCTCCATAATGCCTTCCACTATGCTATGACAGAAGGAAGCCCTCACCAGAAATGGGCCCTCGATCTTGGACTTGATACCTTACCAGTCTCCAGAAACATAAGTCATATGAAGTCCCATTGTTTATAAGTTATTCAGTAAGATGTATTCCTTTATAGCTGCAGAAAACAGGCTAAAATAAATGTGTAATGAAACTTAGCTCACTGATCACTATCCAAAGATCTAACTGAACACACTAGTTTATATGGTACATATGCAAAACATGGTAGCCTTTTGATCAAGTTTTCTATCTGTGCTCTATGGGTAGAAAAGATGAGAAACTTTTTTCAAACTGTAGACTCCAAGGCAAACTTCTGAATTACTGCATGGGAGAGGCAAAGGAGGAAGTGGCTTCACAGTGCAACATTGATCATTTCTCCGAGGAGCAGGAAAGAAGAAATGGCTGGCTAAGGCATTGCACAGTTTCAGATAACTGTACATTTCAGATTGTTACCCATTAGCAATATTCAACTCTGCCTAAGCGATGAAGACAATATTTTTATTTAAATGCTTTGGGAGGGTTTAATTGAATTTTTGCAAATTTCATATAGTTTTTAAATTTTTTTAACATTAAGAGAATTTTTATTGATTCAAGAATTTCCTACAATGAATTTTCATTATATTCAGACCTCCTTTTCCTACTCCACCCTCACCCTAGTACGCCCACCATCCCACCACTGATTTCATGTCTTCTAGTAGCAAATGAAAAACATCACACGTGTTATATAACACTTCTGAGCAAAGTGCCGGAGAAATCATATCTCATTAGAGTGCCAGTGATCTATAATTCTTACACACAGGTACACTGGTTTCAGGACAGAAAACATTCAGGTTTCCTGGAATGGGATTTTCATCATATTTTGACCCCTCCCTAATCTGCGTGCCCCTGACTACCCTCTACCCAATTTCATATACCATATAGATGTATAGATGTATACACACACACACATACACACACACACACACACACACACACATACACATATATGCACTAAGGCTCAATGACTCAAATTTGTGTCTCCAAATGCACTTTGGTATGAATCCACCCACTGGAGCCTGGTTAATCTACCCAGCATCACACCATTAAAGAAAACTGACACTCCGTCTCCCAGAAGTTATCAGTTGCCGACAATTCCTCAACTAGGGCTGCAGCTTCATACCACCTGCCTTCTTCTCTTCTGGTGTTATGTCTGTCTTGAGCTTATGTGGGGTTGTGAACATGCTGTCACCATTGCTGGGAGTTCGTGTAAATAAGTACCCAGCTTTCTGAGAATCTGTTTCGTCGTGGTCATCCACCACCTCTGGCTCATACAATCTTTCTGCCCCTTCTTCTACAATGATCCCTGAGCCTTGGGAGGCAGGGGTTCGGTATAGGTGTCATATTCAGGAATAATTACTTTTTAGTCTGTCATTCTGTGCATGTTGGCCAGTTGTGGTTCTCTGTGCTAATTGCTACCTGCTGCATTAGGCAATTTTTCTGGTGAGAGTTGAGAGATCCATTAATCTACAGGTATATCAATAAGCCATCAGGAGTTGATTTAATGTTATGTCCAAATATCCGAATAATAATAATAGTAGGTTTTCCCCCATGGCCTGTGTAGTCACAGCTACCTAGGCCTGATATGTCAGGTATGGGCTCCATTTTGTAAAGCAGACCTTAAATTCAGTTATAAAGTAGTTAGTTACTCACATAACACTTATGCCACTGTTGTACCATTGGGTGCATCTTGCCAGGTCAGTTGTCATTATAACTCACAGAATTAACAACTGGGCAAGGTTGATGATTATTCTTCTCTTCTGGTAGCATGCGTAGAACCTTCCAGCACTATGAAAGGTGCCCAGTAGAGATGAAGCCTCTACTGAAGGTAGGTTTCCATATGGCTTTTTCTAAAGGCTTTTCGTGTTAGTTATACAACCCCATAAACTATATGCATAAGTAATGTAAAAAGAGATTAAAAGGCGTTATCCTATAATGGGGGATATTGGCACTACCAGACCATAGACTAGAAAATGAAAAGACTAACATCAGGAATGGACTTCTTTTGAAGTTGTTGATCAGGGGTCTCATTGACTCTCAAACAATACTGACCATTGCTCCTGCTCTTTGTTACCCACTAGAACTTGATGGTAAGACCCTATTACTGACGCTACTACATACATGAGCCACAGGGGAAAAAAACAATGAGAAATTGAGCTGGTACATGATCATTTCAAAGCTGCATCTCTACTGACTAGCTTTCATAGTGCTGGAAAGTGCTGTGGTTGCTAATGGAAGAAAAAAAATTAGTAATTAACCTTACCCAGCTGTAAATCCTACAAGTTCAACAACAACTGGCCTGGCCAGATATTTACTTCTGGTGCAATAAGTGGCACAAATATTATGGAAGTAATCAATCACTTAATAATTGGATTTAAAGACTGCTTCGTAAGACAGAGCCCATACCTGACATTAATAACAGTCCTAGGAACATGTGGCTAGACATGCCACAAGCCATAGGGGAGAGCCTAATGGTGTTATTCTACTAAGTAGTTGTAGTATTAACTCCTAATGACTTATTGTTTTATATATATCAACTCTTACCAAAGAACCATCCTTATGCAGCAGATGGTGATAAACACAGAAACTCACAACTGGCCAATGTGCAGAGAATAAGAGACTGCAGAGTGATTATCCCTGGGGACGCCTGTATCAACTTTCTGCCTCCAAAGCCTCAGGAATCATTCAGGAAGAAGGGGCAGAAAGATTGTAAGAGCTAGAGGTGGTGGATGACCACAAAGAAACAGACTTCTAGAAAGCTGGGAAGTTACACATAGGAATGGTGACAGCATGCACAAGTCCCACCTGAGCTCAAGCAAGACAAAAATCACAGAACAGATGTGGGAAAGGGAGAAAGAAACCCCCACACTACCTGAGGAACTATTGGAAATTGATGGCTGCTGGAAAGGCAAGAGTCATTCTCTTCTAAGGGTGTGTGTGACTCTTAGAAGGTTAACTAAGCTTCAATGAATGGACCCACACCAATGACATTTGGGGGCACAAATTAGATTCTACAAGCCTTGATATTTATAGTAGAGTACATGAACATGGTAGTGCGTAGGAAGAGGGCATGAAGACAGGGTAGAGGATCTAAATACAAAAAAATATAGTATATGAAATCTACAACATTCGATAAGAAAGGGGAAAAAGAAGCTTCTCTACTGGTAGGTTTCCATATGGTTTTTCTAAAGTCTTTTAGTGTTAGTTATACTTCCCCTTACTTCCCCCTCTGCCCTGCCCTCCTATTCCTCAACCCATTTAACCTTTCTTACTCTATTATTTCCTTTTACTCATTCATAATAATTCATTCTGATAGAATTCTGAACTTTTCCCACCTGGCCCTGGACCTGGGGAGATTTTTAATTACTTCTTCCATCTCATTGGTTGTTACGGATCTATTTAAATCATTTACCACTTCTTGGTTTACTATTCATAGATCATAAATATCTAAAGATCTGTCCATTGTCAGATTTATTTTATATTTTCCAATTTAGTGGAATATAGTTTTTTAATATTTTTATTACTTTTATTTCATTTTATGTGTACGAGTATATTATATGTAAGTGCACCCATTTTGTGCAATACCCATGGAGGCCAGAAGAGGGTACTGGATGCCCTGGAACTGGAGTTATGGATGGCTGTTAGCCACTAAGTGGGTGCTGGAAAATGAACCTTGGTCCTCTGCAAGAGCAGCCAGAGATCTTAACTACTGTGTCATCTCTCCAATCCCAGAGTAGATTTTTTTGTTGATAGTTTTTGTTTGTTTGTTTGCAGGTTTGTTTTTTTGTTGTTGTTGGTGGTGGTGGTGGGTTTTTTTTTTTTTTTTTTTTTTGACAGGCTCTCCCTAGTCACAGCCTGCCTGGACGTCATGATGTGAACCAGCGTGGCCTCGATCCCCCCGCCTCTGCCTCCCAAGGACTGGAATTAAAGGTGTACACCACCATGCCCAGTGTGAATATGGGATTTTTAAAGTATATTCTGATGATTCTCTGAAAGTCCTTTGTATCTGTTGCAATGTTTCCTTTTTCATCTCTGATTTTATTAATTTAGTCTTCTCTTTTGTTTAATTTGGCTAGAGGTTTGTCAATCCTAATATTTTTGTTATTTTATTTATTACTTTTATGTGTATGAATGTATTGCCTGCATGTATGTAAGTGCACCCATGTTGTAAAATGCCCACGAAGGTCAGAAAAGGACATTGAATCCAATAGAACTGGAGTTACAAATGGTTGTTAGTTGCCATGTGGGTGCTTGAAACTGAACTGGAGTCCTCTATAAAGGCCAGTATAAGTTCTCTGTAAGAGTCAATGCTCTTAACTGCTGAGCCCTCTCTCCAGAGCCCATCTTCTTAATATTTTTGAAGGAATAAGTCTTCATTTCATTGATACTTTGTAAGTTTTTTTCATTTCTAATTCATTAATTTCAATCCTCATTTTGACTATCTCTTCTCATCTACTGTTTGAGTTTTTATTGTTCCTGTTTTCCCAAGGTCTTCAGGTGCATCAATAAGCCCCCCCCCTTTACTAATTCTCTTCCTCTTCCTTCCTAGCTCCCCTTCTATTTTTACATGCTATTCTTATAGTACTAGGTTATGTTTGTGGGAAGAGAAATTAGCCTAATAACTTTGAAAGATTTTTCATTGGCTAGTAAAGCCTAGGACTTTAGATAGTTGTGTTTTATTTTTCATTCAGTTCTAGGAATTTTTTTTTAATTCCCTTCATGATTTCTTCCTTGATCCAATTTTCATTCAGTCTTGTGTTGCTTAGTTTCCATGACATGGTAGGTCCTTAGAAGTAGCAATACTCTGCATCTCAATTTGTTTATTGAGTATGACAGAGTTGGAATTTTAATTATTCTTTAAACTGTACATTTGTATTTACTATCACATATACATAATACACAAATATTACTATTTGTATAAACTATGATATATACTATGATCTTTTTATTTTAAAAATTATTCTATCTGAAAAGAAAATCTCCCCTGTTCTGTTTGTATTCTGTTTTATCAGTAATTTGTTTGGATTCTAGGATCTGCACACTGATTAAAAATAAATAAATAAATCTTGGATTAAGGGATGCAGCTCCATGGTAGATCATTTGCCTAACATGTGTAAGGTCCTGGATTCCATCCTCGGCACAGCAAAA
>NW_008355477.1:3362692-3365796 GCF_000622305.1 Nannospalax galili
GGATAAAGGATGACGTGCCCAGTAAAGATAGTTCGCCAAAAGTGGTTGAGCCTGTGAGTTCCACCCCGGAGAAAAAAAAAAAAAAAAAAAAAAATCTCTTAGGATTTAATAAGATATATGGTTTAGTTACTCAATTCAGTCAAGTATGTAAATTAAAGAATTAGAATAATTTAAAGTGAAATTTAACTACTGACGAACATATATAGTGATGTGAACTAGCAGTGAATAAATCTTTACAAAATAAAAGTGTCATCAGTCGTCTTTGAAGAACAGATTAGAATCTTGTGTAGTTAGTGCGCTTTGTCATCTGTGTATATATAAGCCACAACAGTCCCTAGAACCTAGATCAACTCTTAGATGTTTATCATATGAATACATCAGCGATGAAAGAGATCAATGGCTCTTGGCCACTGTACAACTGATTTATATGTTTTTCCCCTTATACAAATCTCATGACTAAAAGGGTGAAAAGTCCAACTATTTTCATTTTGTGGAAAGAAAATCATTTTTGGAGTTTTGAAAGTGAAGAGGGCTTAAATGTATTGTTAAATATATTGCAATGTTCTTTCACCTCTAAAAGTTCAAGAGCAGGAGGGATTGAGAACATCTGCAGTCCCCAAGGGTCCAAGGAATGCTCATTACATTTACAGAGTGCTAACTCTGTCATTTCCTGCTATCAGAGTCTTATTTTGTAAATTTTATTGGGTGTTATATTTTTTACTACATTTTTTTACTGTGTCCTATAAGATAATTCTTAGTCTGCTTTTTAAACAGTTTCCTTATGGTATGACCTACATCATCGCTATTTATTTGATCACAGTGTGTATTCCTGATTCCCACTTCCCACATTCTAAGCTGATAGCTGCATAATCCCCAAATATATTCTCACAATGATGAATTCCAATATTTTATGACATCCCAGGAATTTCACTGCCGCTGCCCATCGATAAGAGTGATATCTTTGCTATTTGGTGAGTTCCTCAGAATATTAAGTACATTTGTTAGAAGTATCAGAGGCTGAAAAGAAATATCCCCCACTTATAATGAAACGTTACAAACAACTTTAACATTCAGCAGCAGGAGAATAATTAAGTTATGGTAGAACCATGCTATAGAATAGGATGCAAACCCCACTAAGAATGTAGAATTGAATTTATGGACATGCATTAGGCGCCCACATTAAGTATTATTTTTTCATTTAATTCTCACAACAAATCCATGGAATTTTGTTTTTAGGTAGTGAAACAGACTTGTCCAAAGTCACACAGGTTGTAAATGGTGCTGCAAGAGTAAGGCCTGAATTCTGTGGCCCATCAAATCCATTTCCTTATCCAATTACACTATAGTAGCTCATTAATGTCAAAGCTGTATGTGGATTGTTGACTCTGTTATAGAGATTTGGGACAAGATGGACAGTGTCCTACATAACCTTGGAGAATATGAAAGACTTATGTAATAGTGAAAATAAACACATCTAAATGTCAAAGCTAAATTACATCTAAAATACGGACGTTTCATTCTTCTCATGAATGAAATAACATTTAAGAGCACATTCTAATTCCAGTTACATGTGCTAACCAAGTCAAGAGTTTTTAGGTATCCTCAGAGCTGATTCTCTGTTTAAAATATCAAATTGTGAGTGAGGAAAGAATCATGCTTTTGCCAAAATATAATAGTTCATAGTATGAAATATCATTTGTATGCCTGTTTCTATAACCTATCGTTCTTTTAATGCTTACAGATGGACAAAAGAGAAAGAAATCTTTGCGAAAGAAACTGGATTCACTAGGAAAGGAGAAAAATAAAGACAGAGGTAAGAGACAATAACTAAAGCAAATGTATCTTCCATAGAGCATAATGGTTGGATTTGGTTGGAGTTTTTGAATTGCATAGATTTATGTGGTTCATTTCTATTATGAAAGCTACAGTTTTGTGATTAAGAGATGTTTGGATCTATTTTTCTGTGTTTGAATATCCCAGTGCTGAACTGATTAATTCAGCTGGTTTTAGCACTGTAACTACAGCCAAGTGTGTGGTTCCAATTATTCTGTCCAATCAGCTATGTGTTAAGAGGACCTGGGTTGAGTAGCCTTGGATAGCATGCCTAACACTAACCAGCTGTCTGGCAAATCTAGACAATTAGGCAGGCCTAGTTGAATGAGAAAAGGTTTGGATTTGCCTACTACCACTGCAAGAAAGAAGCAGTCTCCACCTCATGATTCACTGAAGATGAGCCAGCCACAGCATTTTTATGTTAGAGTACAGAATGCTTGGTTGGTGCTCCATAAGTTTTGGCAATTACTGATTTTCATCATAGTGATTTGTGTCCATTTCTATGACTGTTTAGGAAAACAGTGCTTCAGCCACTCTTTCAGAGACATATGTGGTCATTTTGAACTTGTGCTTTTTAGTTGTAAATGGAACCTGGACCCCATTAGCATAGACCCATTTAAAAAAATAATATTTTTACTGATTCTTTGAGTATTTTGTATGGGGAATTTTGATCATATTCAGACCCATTCCCCACCTCTCAGATTCACCCCTACGTCCCTCTTTCCTCCTCCCAACAGAATGGATTGTGTTGAAAAGAGTGAATTAAAGATGGAAGACAAAGTAGAAGAATTGGATCACTCAGTAAAGGTCAATGAGGTTTTTGTAATATGTGAAAGGAACACAGGAGAATTTTGGAACACCCAGAAAATCCCTAAACTTCTATTGATGGGCATAGAAGGAGAAGAATACTGTAGTGAAGGCATAGAAAATATGTTCAACAAAATCATAGAAGAAAATTTGCCAAACCTAGAGAAAAAAGATTCCCATCCTGGTACAAAAGGCCTACAGAGCACCAAAGAGAGAGGACCAGAAAAGAAATTCTCCATGACACATAGTTAATAAAATACGGAAAATATAAAGGAATGGTATTGAAAGTTAACCCATGAGAATAACACCGGATTATATGACAGCTCATTTTTTCAGGTTTTTAATTATTTATTTAATAACCACATAATTAGAAGCATTTCATTACAACAGAATTGACATATTCAATAACAATTTCCAGAGCAAAGATGCATCTCTTTCAAAATAGGGTATAAATTTTTAGGTTC
>NW_008355477.1:3366525-3367101 GCF_000622305.1 Nannospalax galili
TTTTTTAATTTTAACATACTGAACAACAGTTTCCAGAGCAAAAATATAGCTCTTTCAAAAGTGGCTATAAAAATTTTAGGTTCGCTGTTGAATTAATACAGTTATATAATACTGAACTCAGTATAAGCCCTGCAAGACATAAAACTGAATGAGTTTTTAACCTTTAAAAAAGATCTCCATTTCATTTTGAAATACACTGTTTCTTACAGAAACACTCATTATTTTTGCTACCTAACACTGAGATGTTGGCACATGCGTCTCTAATCTGTATGTATCTGATTATTACTAGTCATAATTGGTTGCACTAGGACACTTGGCGCCTGTGTATGTCTATAAATTCATCGGGTAGATTTCAGTGGTAATGTTTATCACCTCTACTAATTAACATGATGTAAATTTTTATGCTTCCTTCTCAAATATAATACATTTTAAAAAATTTGTTGATTTTTTTTTCTGTGTGTGTATATCACACAGAACATCCCAAACCATCTTATTCAAATATACTCAAACGATCTTATTCAGTTGTACACCCACTTCCCAGGTAGCACCCTCCCATAGCCTCCCTTCCCCCACTAG
>NW_008355477.1:3367500-3467053 GCF_000622305.1 Nannospalax galili
GAGCCGCATTCAGACACAGGAGACCAGGTTCAGTGATGCAGATCCAATTTATTGCAGAAGGGCACAAGCTTATATGGGGTAGAGGTCCAATCAAGAAGTTACAACTCAAATCCTTGGCAGGGCTTTGTCCTATCATGACATCGCGAGTCAGACACCTTATTAACATAATAGGTTTCAGGTTACTTGGGTTCCGGTTTTCTGTACGGGGCCTGGATTCCTGGGAACCACGTGACCCAGGCTGTTGCAATATATATGCGTTGCAACTTAGACTCTCTAGGGTGGTGATCAGGGAGTGGCAAGCTCTAGGCATCAGTCCCATGATCTGCCAATGGAAGCAAATGTCACAAGGCGTTTCTTGTGGCTCCAGTGGTTGGGCCGTTGCCTCAGGCCTGCTGTGTGGCTGTCATTAGGACTTTCACCCTAGGCTCAAGCCTGTCTCCCACATCCTGTAACTAGTCAACCTAGGAGGGCAAGGAGAAAAAACTGTCCTTTATGTCCCTCTGACCAAATTAGTATAGGCCTCAAAGTATGTCTGTTAAACATCCAAGAAGGTTAGTTCCACCACATCTGGTACTTTAAATACTGTGTGCTGTGTAGATAAATCTTGGGCAAAGACCAATTGTTCTCAGATAAACCTTACCTAGACATATATTTCTTGATCTGCTATGTGTAATTTGTCAGTAGGTTGTAGGAATAATATGGTTCCCTCTGGTTTTCGTGACTAGCTAGGCATTGTTTTCTTCCTTACTAATACCCTTGCTCCTACAGTCCTACCTCTCTTGAGCTCCTTCTTTCTCCTTATCCCCTAGGTATCTCAATTACCCTTCCTTCCCCTCTCCCTTAAACTAACCCAATTTTTATCCCTATCTCCCTTATTAAGGCCTGTTTCCCACTGTTCTTCCCTTTCAGGTTCTTTTCCTTTACCAGCTCATTTTTATGGTTTGCTCTCATGGTTTCATAAAATGATCATTGAATGGTATAATTAGTGAATGAGTGTACATTTTATGTGCCACAGTGAATGACTTATGAATGACGACACTCATGTGCCTAACTCTGGAGTTCTCATACAGAGTAATTGAGATTCTGCTTTTTGCAAAGTAATGGAAAGAAATGAAAGCAAGGGTTTTGAAAATAAATGCATTATATGAACAACATTGGACAAAAATCTATGCCAAAAAAGATACCAGTCTATACACAAATATTTTAAACTATGCCTTAAGGGGCATGATGTTTGGCTCAAGGCACTTGCATATAAAGAATTGTAAAGAATGGAAAACCATACCTTTGCTTCCCTTGCAGTGGGATTTGTCATCCTTGGTGGTATTAGCACTTTAGACTGGACACAAATATTTGTGGCATAGATTGTGAGATTTTATTAGCAGCATCCTTGGCCTCTGCTAATTACATCCCAATGGTGCTGCCTCCAGCCAGAATAAGTTCAAACTTTCAAGTGTGTAATTCAAATTGGACAAAAGGAGATGAAATTGTTACTAATTGAATCATGTGTGCACCTTTAATATTCTAATGCTCAAGGGCTGAGGATGTTTCTCAGTGATGCAATACTTTCCTAGCATGAACAGGACCATTCCATGCCTAGCACTGCAACAAATCAACATACAAACAAACTAAAAACCATCATGCCCATGGCAGGGATCATGCCCATGGCAGGGATCTGAGTGCATTGATTTGCACGATTATCTCAGGCATCAGTATTTTTACAAATTTCTAAACCTAAAACTGTTCACCAGGATGTTCAGCAGAACGTGAAAAATCTCAGCAGAATTCACTTATAGAATAATTAAGAGAAAGAGTTGCCTAGCTGCATAGCATTGTCTGACATACTTAAAAAATATTTTAGGGACTGGAGAGATGGCTCAGTGCTGACTGCTCTTGCAGAGGACCTGGGTTTGATCCCTAGCAGCCATATAGTCGTTAACAACGATCCATAACTCCAGTTCCAGGGGATCTAGGATCTGATGCCCTCTCCTGACCTCCTCCAGCACTGCACAGCATGGGTGTACTTATACACATGCATGCAATACACTCATACACATAAAATAAAAATAATAAATACAAAAATGTTTTAATGATTAATTGAGAATTTCATACTATGCATTTGATGATATTCAGACCCCTGTCTCTATCTCCATGCCATTCCTACTACACCCAACTTCATGTCCTGTATTATTATGTTTCATTTTTAAAGCTATATCTGGTCTAATTTTTGTTCCCAAGTGATCCTGGGTGTGTGACCATCACTTGAAATCTGATCAACCTACCAGTCATCAGAGCCTTTAAGAGAACTGACTCTCCCTTTTTCACTAGCTATCAACTGCCAATAAATAGTCAGCTAGCAATGGGGTTTTTTAATCCATCTCCCCCATCCATGCTGGATTTTTTTCTGGTTTGGGTTTTCCTAGGTCTTATGCATGATGTTACAAGCACTGTGGGCTTATTTCAAAGGCCTGTTGAATCTAAATTGTGCTCTCCAAACGCCCTTGGGTGTGAATACATTCCCTGGAGCCTGGTCAACCTACCCAGAGTGAAACCCTTAAAGAAAACTGACTCTCCCTCTCCAAGTAGTCATCAGTTCCCAATAGTTCATCAGTTAGGACTCTGGCTTCATGCCCACTCCCTCATCCATGCTGGGTTTTTGTCTGGTTTGGGCTTACACAGGTCTTGTGCATGCTGTTGTAAGAGCTATGGGTTGATGTGTACAAATGCCCCCTTTGTGCCCAGCAACAATCTGTAACTCCAGTTCCAAGGGAATTCTATGCCCTCTTCTGACCTTTGAGGGCATTGAATGAAATTGGTGCACTTACATATCGAGGCCATATATTCATATACACAAAATAAAAATAATAAATATTTTAAAAGACTCTGTTTCAACAATTGCCTACTCCCAAAAGAAGCTTCTCTAACCAAGGCTAAGAGCAGCATTAATCTATGAGTATAAACATACGTATTTAAAAGGCAGTGTGACAACATGACCATTTAACAAAATAACAATGACAGGTTCTACTTTAAAGGTGTATGACTCCCTAATGATAGCTTTTGATGAAGTTTATAGTACCAGACATGAATTCCTTCCTCTGGAATTGGCCACAAACCCAATAGAAAGTGGTTGATTACCCACAAAACCATCATGCGACTATTTTAACAATGGATTTATCTTATCTGAAAGGTCAGTATTGTAGTACAGAGGGTCCATAGCTGACTAAGACTGTTGATGACTAAATAGCACCTTCTGGCACTCTGAATGCTAAATCGCAGGGAGGAAATTTCTGAACCAGTGCCAGATTGGTTTCATTGTCTTGTAACCAAGGTAAATGATTCTTCAGAAATAGCATTTTATCATCTATTTCTGGTGGGCAATCAAGAGCAATGGCAATAACATGTATTATTTTGTGGGCCTTTGGTGGCTCAGTTACCAACAACTCAGATGGAGGTATTCTGTACCTAAGACTGGGATCTGGGGTTTATTTTTTAAAGTGTTCAACATTCTTAGCCATCAGGACTATGAAGATAAAACTACTTTAAGGTTCTATCTCACCCCAGTCAGAATGGCTGCTTTAAAGAAAATAAATGGTGAGTGCTATTAAAGAATTTTAAAAATTCAAATCCGTAATAAATGATTTAAACTGGAAAAAGGGAAAAACAAATGACAATAAATGCTTGCAAAACTATAGGGTAAAGAGGACCATTAGTCCACTTTAGTGTAATCCACTTTGGAAATCAGTTTGAAGGTTTCTCAAAAGCTAATAATAGAACTACCATAGAACTCAACTATATCATTCCTGGGTATATACCCAAAGAACACTCTACCCTACAATACAGATACCTACACATCCAAGTTCACTGTTGAATATTACTCAGCTGTAAAGAAAAAAAAAACATAAAATTTTCAGATAAATGGATGGAACTGGAAAAAATGATACTGAGTAAGGTAACCCAGGCCCCAAAGACAAACACCGTATGTTTTTCTCATATGTTGATCCTAACTTTGAAACTCTTATATTTCTATGTTTAAGTTACAGTGAGTAACTAACTATACAGGTCAAAAAACAAGAACGGACCCACCAGAGGTCTTAAGGGGCTGGCGGGATAGTAAAACACATGTGATATGAAAGTAGAGGGGGTGGAATACTAGGAGTGGAACGGTTTAAAGGGGGATGGGAGTGTGAAAGTAGGAGAAAGATATGGGAGGGGGCTTATCAACCAAGACTAAGAATGTATGAACACGCTATATATAAACCTACTGTTCTATAGGCCAAGTAAAAAATATGATTGGCACAAAGTTTGAATGGAGGAATGGAGGGGCTTTGCGTGGGTGGATAATGCTACTTCCAGATGTCCTTATTTTTTAATGATCAAAATGCATTGGTCTTCTAAACTAAAGGTTCTGCTTCAATTCTCTACATTAGAGAAATTCTCTGTGGATATAGTGTTTTTAACCGCAACTCCAGTTCCAAGGGAATCATCTTACCTCCACAGGCATTGCATTACATGGGTACATTTACATACGTGCAAAATAAATAAAATTCTTAAAAACTTATTCATTTCTTTTTGATATTTTATTATTTTTATTTGATACGTTTGAGTGTGCTGTCTGCATGTATGTAGGAGCATCTGTGTCATACAATACTCACAGAGGTCAGAAGAGGCATCAGATCTCCTGGAACTGGAGTCACAGATGGTTGCTACCCACCATGTGGATTCTGGGATTCAAACCCGGGTCCGGCAAGTGCTCTTAACTGCTGAGCCATCTTTCCAGTCCAAAACTTATGAATTTCTTATTTCTAAAATTTTCCAGTTAATATTTTTGGACTGTAGTTGACTGTGGTTACTTGAAAGCATGAAAAGTGAAACTGATAAGGAAAGACAACTGTACTGGTAATTCATTATTGCTTAAAGCTGCTTTATTATGTATGATCATGATATTGATGTTGGGATGGAAACACAATGAAAGTGTTAAGTGGTTCTTTCAAAAGTACTCATTTAGGCTAGAGTAAGCAGAATGAGGATTTCCCCCCTTGGGGCAGGGAAATATTGATGTTTCCATTCCCTAAATTGGGGGGTGTGTGTGTGTGTGTGTGTGTGTGTGTGTGTGTGTATGTGTGTGTGTGTGCTCATATTGCAACGCAAGAATGTGTGTATAGTCTAGCTCCTCCTCCCTCCAGCTCCAACAGCTCTCATCTTTTTTTTAAAATTATTTATTTAATAACTACCTACTTATTACATCAGCACTGAGAACAAGGAAATGAGTATCAGAAACACAATTTGTGGGTATCCAGCAGGACATTAGATGCTTTTCAGATCAAATCATATTTATTTACGCTCTGAAAACTAGACAACATTCCAATCGGTCATACAAGAAGCTGACTGGAAAAAAAAAGGACTAAGCTCATGGTGCTTCCAAAGAAAAGGCTCATCATCTACCCACTTATCTAAGGAGAAAAGTACCATGCTCTACTGTAAAATAGATTTTTTTCCCTTTATGGATTAGCTTTGATGTTTAAAAACAAGACATCCAAGGCTGAGCTGAAGAGATATCCAGGACATCTTTTTGAAACATAGAGTTTTATCCATACATGACTGCAAGACATTCCGTGGATATCCCGAGAACCAAAACATGGGAGTGGCTGAGGGCTGCTCTGGCACAACTATAATCAGTTCCCATTATTTCCTTCCCATAGAATATTAACGTTTGCGTTCATAACAGCTGCACATGTGAAAAATGATCATCACTGAAATTCAACACTGAAAGAAGGAAAACAGGAAACTCTAAATGACCTCTTGGGTTAGTTCATCTAAAAATAAAGAGGAGCAGCTTTTCACACTCAACTTGCTCTCCCAATAAAAAAGTGATTCACAAATATTTGATATGCCACTATATTAATTGTTTCAATCAGACTGCATCATGCCCTGCATGATATTTAATGATATGCCTGCAATCATATGACACACTTGGGCCCCTGTTGCCACTTACACGATGCCCTTCTAATCTTGGTTTCCATATAGAAGCTAATTCAGCATTGACATTAGTTTGGAAAACATTTTCATGCAAAGAGTTCCAAGTACCTAATTTCCCTTAGTTTAACTTCTTGGCAAACAAAAGTATTTTTAAAACTTTCAAAACTTCGGGGCTGGAGTGATCACTCAGCAGTTAAGAACACTGCTTGTTCTTGCAAAGGACCTGAGTTCGAATCCCAGAACCCACACAACAGCTAACAACTGTCCATCACTCCAGTCCCAGGGGATCCGACAGCCTCTTCTGTCCTCTGAGGGCACTGCACAGAAAATTTCTTTCTTGTCTCAAAGGTAGCAGATTTTGAGGAAAGGTTTAAAAAAAATAACTATTTTATTATAGTCCTGTGCTTCCTAATCAAAGCACATGGGGGCTAAGTTCTCCTGTGGCATAACTCTGCCCCTTGGGACATTGTAAAATTATGCCATACACTTAGCAACATAAACACAAGATGAGTTCAACTATGGCACCTTTCTTTGTACCAAAATCCTATTGTATCATGCTTTATCACTATAGGTGAGCTGTGAAGTAAATTCTATAAAAGAATGGGGCTAGAGAGATGGCTTAGTAGTTAAGAGCACTGACTGTTCTTGCATAGGACCCGGATTTGGTTCCCAGCACTCACATGGTGGCTAACAACCACCTATAGCTTCAGTTCCAGGGGTTCTGATGCCCTCTTCTGACCTCCATGGGCATTGCACAACAGAAGTGTACTTACATACATGCAGGCAATACATTCATACACATAAAATAAAAATAATAATCAAAATATTTTTAAACTATGTAAGACTCTTTGCTACAATGTATTTTTGCTTCATATTAAGTAGCAATAGAAAAAACAAGAATCAATTACATGTAAAGATGATCCAAGAAAATATATTCAATAGTACTGTTAAGAGCCATTATTAGGTGCTAAGGCTCAGTAAGTAAAATGCTTGCCACTCAAGTGTGAGGACCTGAGTTCAGAACCCTAAGTGTACATAAAAAGCTAGATTTGATGGTGAGTGCCTATAACTCCAGAGATGGCGAGATGGGAAGTGCAGATAGGTGTGTTCCTGGAAGCTCACTGGCCACCTAGCCTGACCAACCTGGCAAAGTTTCAGGCCATTGAAGTATCCTGCCTCAAACCAAAGGTGGAAAGTACCTGAGGAGAGACACCAAGGTTGTTCTCTGACCTCCATATGTGCATATGCACACACACTCCCACACAAATGCCCCCATTATCACACACAACATACACACACACACACACACACACACACACACGCATGCACACAAACCATTCCTAGAGAATACAGTGACCAGGGTGTTCACAGTTCCAGAGAAAGGTAGGAAGAGGACTGTATGGTTTATAGCATGACTTTGATCTGCATGCTACAACACTGAAATATCATCAAAATACATTAATGAAGAAATGACCTCATGTTGGTTTTACCATGCTGCATGGTACAATGCAAATTTGGTGTAAAGGTGACATTTGTACGAAGGAGGAAGGACAATTACAAATCAGTTCAGAAATGTGGGAGCAGAGTATTGGTATGATGGACTGAGAATTATGATAGAGATGGAGAGGAGTGAATAGAAGCAAAAGACCACATAGCATATCGGCAAATATCAGAAGAGGGGAAGAGGCCAAGGAAACATGAGAACAGAGAGTTAGATGGGTCATTGACATCAACCTGAGATTTATAGCAGATTGGGGCTATAGAAGTCACCCAGGTTTATAGCAGATTGGTGCTTTTTGATGAGTCCAAGCCAATGACAGTGGAAGATAACAAAGAACAAGGGACAAGAAGAAACTTGTGGTAAGTTTTTTGCCACAGGTGTGAGGGTAGAGGTCTGGAAGGAGCAGCTGGGAGCAAAGAGGAAAGCCCACCACATTGTCACCCTGTGTTTCATGAGGGGGCAGAGGCAGTCACTGCTGCTGTCCTGTCAAACACATGGTTCAGATCAGAACTTGTGAATAGCTGTCCCTGGCCCCAGCACAGCAAGTCTTAGGTAATTTCCTTGTCATTAAAATATCCTATTACCAAGTTTACTAGCTTCTGCCATTGCAAAGTGCCCGAGTTTCTTTGTCCTCCTCACAGAAAATGTTTGAACTCAGAGATAGGCATATGTGTCCAATGCTTATTTACACATGAACAAAGATTTTCCTCAATAGAATTTTGATAAGTATTTTCATTTGATAATAGCCACATTTTTAAGAAGAAATATTATGCAGGACTCCTTTCTAAAATTTTATAATACAGGACACTGTCCCATAGTTTGGAGCTAAAACAGGCCTACATTGTCAAGCTTGTGCAAGTCCTCAGGGAAAGCAGCAAGAAACTAGAGAAGCCCCATCAAAACTCTAGCATTGAAACAGCAAGCACCATGCCGAAAAGAAAGACTGCCAGAGAGGAATAACAATCTGTTCTCAGTGGCTACACCTCTTGAGTGAGAAGAAAAGAGAAAAAATAGGAGAAAGTGGCTTCATATATTTCCTGTTTAATATGTATTAAATTAGTACAATTTACACATACAGTGACAGACTTTCAGATATTAAAAGATGATCGATTCAGGAAGCTGGGGAGATGGTGCAGTGATTAAAAATGTGTACCTCTCTTGTAGAGAACCTCAGTTTGATTCCCATCACCCACATTGCTGTCTGTAATTCCAGCCCAGGGAATCCAGCGCCCTCTTCTGGCCTCCATGTGCACCTACACTCATGTGCACATTCACACAGACACATACACATAATTAAAAATAAATAAATCTTTTTTAAAAGGCAGGATCCAAAGGAAACTGTCTTTTCTTCCTTTTCCAGAGATATTAGAAATATCTAAATGAATCTGGTTGGGTTTCATTATATACAAAAATGGCTGTGAGAGAACTGAAGAATCCCTATCTTAGCAAGTCCCTACTTACATTCACAGACACGTCATGTAATCCCTTTCAAAATCTTATTCATTGTTTCTATCTCCATCTACATGCCTATGTTTCATATAGTTGTCAGCTTTATCTTCAAACTTTTTTTACAGACTATCTCATTATTTCCACAAACAGGATAGTGCTGATTTGTATAAGATCCTTTGAGTGTACAGCCTATGGTCTGGTACTGCCCTCTTTACTTCTTAATGTTGCTACTGGTGGAACATAGAAAGAGCCTTAAGTCAAAAGAGAAATGCCTAACTTTTTATTATCACATGTCCTGTAGTTCATTGATAGAGCAAGTACCTCTGCTAATCCCTTAATGAACTTAGGACATTTTACTTCAAAACAAATTGCATCTTTTAATAACACCAAAGGTACAGGCCTTTAAAGTACCTTTTCTCCACTTAATGGAGACTTGTCCATTAGCCTAGTTTAAAATGTTGGCATGAATCAAGCGGGAAAACCTATTAAAGCTTCTTTCCACCTGGTTTAATGTTAGCTCTTTTGTTCATAGAACAAATAACCTTAGAGTTATTTTCCCTTGATCATAATGGTTTCATTCACAGGGCTTATAAAAACAAAGGAGAGGCTAGACTCCAATTTGCTGCTTCTAGGAGATGTAATTTTGAGTCAAACAAGAATAATGCATTTGATTGAATTATTAATGGTTGTAGCATGCATCTATAAAATACTGCTAATAAGATGTCTATCTCTGAGGATCCAATATATATGAATACACATGTATTTACTACAGTGATGTATATAGCAACTCTTTGTACATTGCCAAATGAAGTCGAAGAGCTCTGCATTGTTCCCCTTCCCCAAAATTGTCCCTAGAATTTAACAAACTCTATCTTGTGCCTCCCACAAGCTATACTGTGGTAGAGTCAACTTTTACATATGCTTGTAGGAAGCTTGAGTATAGATCATGAAGGGACAGCTTCAACCCAGCTGGCTGAAGGTATGAGGGAGGGACACAGAACAAAAGGAAGAAAAAAGAACAGTCTTCTTAAGCTGTTTCCAACTTGCTCCTCTACCCTTTGGATTATCATTTTGTGTGCTGGATCTGTTATTGGAAACCTCAAATTATATTAACTGAATTTCAGCCATTGTTTCATTACCTCTCTATTAATCACATGAGAGTCACTCTATTATAACTTTTACATGACTGTCTCTACCCTTCTGCACTTTATCCCATGATCACAACCCCCCATGAGAAAGGACTGGAACTTTTATAGCCCCTTGCACAAAGCCATCTGTTTGTTGATTGATTAATCAATTCTTCAGAAAACAAGCATTTGAATATGTCTGCTCTTAGGGATGTGGTAGGAATAAGTCTTTGCTGATATGGATAATCTCTAACTATGAATATCTCATTCTTTTTTGCTTTCAGAATTCATCCCACAGGCATTTGGAATGCCTTTATCCCAAGTCATTGCCAACGACCGGGCCTATAAACTCAAGCAGGACTCACAGAGGGAAGAACAGAAAGATGCATCTGATTTTGTGACTTCTCTCCTCCCATTTGGGAATAAAAGACAAAACAAAGAACTCTCAAGCAGTAATTCATCTCTCAGCTCAACCTCAGAAACACCAAATGAGTCCACATCCCCAAACACCCCAGAACCAGCTCCTAGGGCCAGGAGAAGGGTGAGTGACCAGGATCTCCTCTGATTCTGAGAAAAGCCAAAGATGAGCATGGTTGTACCTGGAGTCTTTGTTCATGTGAAACCTGGACACATTGTGGGAGTTTGTTATACTTAGGAATCATCAGTTAGCACTACTTTAAACATTTCCCTGATGTGTCACTCCTGATTGCCTTTGTGCCCAAATATTCTGCATTACTGCCATTGATGGTGGTCCTTTGTTATCTCCTACTGTCTTGGTAGACTTCCTGCTAAGATAGAAATGTCCAACATGAAGCCTATGGGTTGCATGTAGCCCAGGTCAGCTATTGAACATGATGAGGCCCAAAACTATAAGCTTACTTAAATCAAAATGATGGGGAAATTTGCAATTTATTTGTAACTCGGTTGTGTAGCTGTTGAATGTGGACTTTGTAGATGGCAGAATTCTGTCATAATGCCACATATAACATATGTATTTTTTTCTCACAACTTGTGGGCTGCAGGTTGGATACTTTTGTACTTGATGCTGAGGTTTGAGGACAAACTCAAACTGAGATGCCACTGAGAATATACCTGGACCAATGAATTGGCTATTACTGTTCATACGCAGTTTTTTTCCATAATTATCGAGTTTGTCTCCCCTTAAATAGAATCATACAATCCTTTGTGAAATCTCTTTCAAATCCATGCTGTAGCAATACTGCATCAATGATCAAGTGACCACTATGTTCTAGGCATTGTGTTATTTGACATGTCATACTGGAAACCTGGAAAGCTGAGTTTCTCGAGACAACTGTTTGGCAATTGCAAAGTTACTGCTAAGCATCTCTAAGATTTCCTAGGTCACTGAGAGGCCTTCTTTTCCTGTCCTCTAACCTGAAGGCCTTATATCTTTGCCATCACCAGCCATTAATGGCCCCCTTAATTAAAACTGTACCCACACCTCCATTTATAACTCGTGTTTCTTAGTCAGTTACCAACATTCAGGACTTCCCCAAGGTATAACAGAGCTCCTATTTTTTATGATATTGACTGTGATTCCAAGTGAAAAACAACAAAATTATGGGCTATTTAAGTAGTCTAGAGGAATTTGTGCTTCTAAGCCTGTCATTGTCTCAGAGTGTCTATAAACCCATATTGACAGCAGCATCAAAACTCTAAATGTGATCTTTCTAGGACTCCAGGACCAAGGCAATGGACTTCCCAAATGCTCTCTTCTCTGTCCAGGCCCTACCAGGACTCCAGCAGCTAATTTCTTACAGAAGTCTTCATGAAGGATACGTAGCTGTAACACCCACAGTACCATTGCTTCCATGCCAGCTGCCATCCATTTTCCAGTACCACATCTCTTTACAGAAAGCTTTCCCTGATGACAACAGCTCCCATGTATACCAATAGGAGACACACACACACACACACACACACACACACACACACACACACTAAGGAGATGCCATCTCTGCTGTGCACCTATCATAAGAGGCTGTCCTTACCCAGTGTTTCCCATGACATGGTGTGTAAATAGTCCAGTTCCTTCCTCCCATAGCAAGGTGACCTCTGAGGTGCATGATCTTCATTATCCCCTAGAGTCCTCCATGAAAATTGAGCTCCAGTTGTCCACAATGCTCACAGCTGTGAAAATGTTCCCCTACCTCATACCCCCATTGCCCTACAGCTGTTTCCTGGGACTGCCTCACCTAATAAAGCATATTACACTGCTTCTGAGTAAAACTAACCTAAGACTGTTTTATGCAAGCATTCTTTTGTTTTTGAGATAGTGTCTGTAGTCCCCTCATAGGGGCTCCAAACTTCCTATGAGGATGACCTTGAATCTCTAATCCTCCTGCCTCCACATCCAGAGTGCTGTGATTACATGCATGTGCCACCATGCCTGATTTGAATCTTCCTGTTTTAAACATGTACTTCCTACAGCCATAGTTGGGTATTTTTTATTCTTCTCTGACTTTACCTCACTCATTGAGTATGCATTTTTTTTCTTGTTTCAGAAAATGAAGTGGTTGAGTTAAAATATTTTAATTATGTGTTTCTCGTTGCTCTTGTCTTCCATTTGGAAAATTCTATCTATTGCTGAAACTATAACTAACAATACATTACTCCATGTTGTGGAGATTTCCTAACTTTTTCAAAAAGCATTTAGTTCTTGACATCAATAAATAAATACGTAAACAACACAATTCAGTCAAGCGGAGTTATTTTTCAGAGTGACGGTTCTTGGTAAACAAATGTATTGGGTGGCCTCTGGAAGCAGGTGCTTTACCCTCTGCTGCCTATACTCTTCAAGTCTGTGCCTCATTTTCAGGGTGCCATGTCAGTGGATTCCATCACCGATCTGGACGACAACCAGTCTCGACTCCTAGAGGCTTTACAACTCTCCTTGCCTGCTGAGGCTCAAAATAAAAAAGAAAAAGCCAGAGATAAAAAACTCAGTCTGAATCCTATTTACAGACAGGTCCCCAGGCTTGTGGACAGCTGCTGTCAGCATCTGGAAAAGCATGGTAAGTAACTTTCTCATCAGCCATTGAGTATCATCTCCTTATGCACCCAGCTTCAGGTCTGTGTTCCATTGAGCAAGCCTCGGACCAGAACTTCCTTTTGTGACTAAAGTTTACCAATATAAGAGAGGTTACTAGACTCTGCAGCTGGAGAGATGGCTCAGCGGTTAAGAATATGGTTGTTCTTGTAGAAGACCTGGGTTCGAATCCCAGCACCCACATGGCAGCTCACAACTGTCCATAACTCCAGTCCCAGGGGATCCAACAGCCGCTTCTGACCTCTGCAGGCATCACATGACATGGGTGCACTTACCTACATGCAGGCAATACATGCATATACATAAAATAAAAATAATAGCCGGGCGTGTGGCACATGCCTTTAATCCCAGCACTCGGGAGGCAGAGGCAGGTGGATCTCTGTGAGTTCAAGGCCAGCCTGGTCTATATAGTGAGTTTCAGGACAGCTGGGGCTACAGGGAGACCCTGTCTCAAAAAGACAAAAAAAAAAAAAAAAAATAGGTTACTAGACTCAGCAAGACTAGGAGGTGTGATGGTATTTGGAGTGCTTAGCTCCCAAGAGTCTTTTAGAAGTGGCCATGACCAAAAAATTCAGGAAAAGATCACCTGTGCTGAACTCAGACTCCCTTCAAACAGCATAATGCCTTGAATAATTTTACATGCTAAGATTACATGCAAAATTACTTTTGAAAAAAGAAAAGCTTCTAATGTGACTATTTTTCTCTCGGTAAATTTCTACTGTAAATAACTGTAGCCATCCCTTTGCAACTCAGTGCTTGTTAATATGATGATATTAAATGATGAACAGTTCTTTAACCCTTTTCTGGAGTTTAGATATTTGGTTCATCAAAATGCCATATCCATCACCTAACTTTGTTTGCTATATATTTACTATATACTTTATGAACATGAAAAAGTTTCTTGATTGCTTCTTCACTCTAAATATAATATGCTCATTACAATAAAAATCAAAACAAAAAGATGAAGAGCCTGTTGGCACAGGGCTTTCAATCCCAACTACTTGGGAGGGGGAGGCAGGAAGATGTCACGTTTAAGGCCTTTCTGGGGATAGAGTGAGTTCAAGGTCAACCTGGGTAACATAATGAAACTCTGCCTCAAAATGCAAAGGCAGTTGAGGATGTAATTCAGTGTGTTGTCGTTTGCTTTCAATTGTTGTGACAAAACACTCTAACCAATACCAACTTGCGGAGGAAAGGGTTTATTGAGCTTATATCTCCCCAATCACAGTTCATCACTGATGGAACCCAAGATAGGAACTCAGGGCACGAACTTGGAGGCAGGAGCTGAAGCACAGGCCATGGAGAATGCTGCTTACTGGCTTCTTTCCCTCGCCAATGCTCAGCCTGTTTTCTTCTACAATACAAAACAACCTGCCTAGGCAGGCGTGACACCACCCATACCCTCCCACATCATTCAACAATCAAGAAAATGCCTCACTGACATGACCACAGGCCAGTTCAATGGAGCAGTTCCCCAATTTAGGCTCCCTCTACCCAGGTGTGTCAAGTTGATAACTAAAGCTAGCCAGCACACAGTGGTACAGCAGTTGCCTAACATGCACAAGGCCATATGTCAATTCACAGTCCAGAAAGGAAGGATGGAAGGAAGGAAGGAAGGAAGGAAGGAAGGAAGGAAGGAAGGAAGGAAGAGGGAGGGAGGGAGGGGAGAAGGTGGGAGGGAGGGAAGGAGGGAGGAAGGAAGGGAGAGAGGAAGGAAGGAAAGGAGAAAACAAAGAAAACATTTGGAACCTACCTTGTAGACATGACGACTGTCAATATCGTCATTCATTAATTGCGAAAATAGGATTTTGTGGAAAGTGTTAAGAATTCATTTAAATTACTTAAACAATTTGTTATATGTGGAAATCACTAGATAATGAAGTGACAATAAATTTAATGCATTAAAATCTTAATTGTATGTACAAAAATTTTTAAACATGGCTCTGTTCTTCTCTTCAGATAACCTGTCACCTGCCTGTGTATCAGTTATGTACTTTGAACATGCTTTTAATTGTCTTTCTTCTTCCCTCTTTCCCTCCCTCCTCATATATTTAGAATGGTTATTTTTCTATTTCAGAATATTTAATATGTACTTTGGAGCTTAAAGGCAATAATACAAGTGATCAGTTTTCCATGGTCCTGATTCTATTCCTGGTTTCCATGGTATTTCTATCAGAGGAATCCAGAAAAACATAGGACACACATTCAAATTTGACCAGATATTAACTTGACAGCTCTAAAACACTAGAAAAAGGGAACTTCAAAACGTCAATAACATTTCTTGCTGGGCATGGTGGCACATGCCTATAATCCCCACACCTGAGAGGCTGAGACAGGAACAATTCAAGTTTGAGAACATTCTGGTACACATAATGAGTCTGAGGCCAGTGCAAGTCACATAGTGAGACTTCTGAGAACAAAACAAAACAAATATGCATTTTTCATAACATGCTATTTGCATGTTTTTGAAATGAGTAGTAGAGGATAAGAATTACTTTAGTCTGTAAGCATTTGTCAAGAACTTTTTTGCACCATCTCCAAAGTTGGTCTTGAAAATTCATATTTTCTCCATTTATATTCATGTAGCTAACCTTTCTTCACTTATATTTAATTCAAATACCTTCCATATCCTGATGTCAAAATTCCTTAAGCATTTTTTTTCCAGAAAGTAGACACAGAATAGCAGGGCTAAATAATGCTTCTTGGATTTAGGCAGATTTTAGGGTGAGGCCTACTGCTTATTGTGCCTGCCCTCATTTCCCGACATCTCTAAGTCTGAGACCCAGGTCCTCCTAGATCTAGTTTCCATTTCAGTTTCTGATAAAAAAAAAAAAAGTGAGAAAGATGATCACATCAATTTCTGGGACAGGACTCAGCAAAGTCACAGTTCTTTGTTTGATCCATGCCTTTTCAATGTCCATCTGTTTTTGTCAGTGACTGTCTTATGTTCTGGTTATTGAATGTCTAAACTATATCTTCTTTCTAAGGAAAATCACTGTAAGGTTATATCAGAAAAAAGGCATTGGTTGTCTAAACACTGTCATTTGGTCAACCTTGTGAAGTTAAATTCAAAAAACATAACTGATCATAGTCAACTGGGGAATTTGGGAATTAGAGCAATGAATTTCTAGTTAATAAAAACTGTTCTTTAAATTGAGGTTACTTTGGCTAGTGGAAATGTACTATGATTGAAGAAATGTCATAAAAATGGGCATTTCTGAACAACTTGGAGAAATTCATTCTGTGTAGAAAATTCCCCTCTGATATTTGGTTTTTATGGACATTTCAACTATTCAGAAGACATGTGAAAATAACAAAATATAAATTTAGCAAAATTTAAAATTTCCAAGATGTTTTATTATTTTTATTTTTTCTATTTTGTATATAGAAGACTCACTGAGTCCATTCAGAGTTTGTCTTTATCTATATAATAGCATGTAACAGATATTATTATATGTATTTCATATGCATTAATTAATTGGATCAGGTTATACATTTTGAAGTAGGCACTTAGGATCATTTTGCAGATAAATAAATAGTATTCTATATTGTACTCTAAATAATTTATATTGCTTCTCCTCTTCTGAGTTTCCTGAAGATGTGGAAGAGATATATTAGGTATAGGAGCTGATCTCAGTTACCAATCGGATAAATCCATAGCAGTAACAGGGAAAACTTGCTTTATCTGTCATGTTATAGGAAATTAAAGGGCGAAAGGAACATAAAATGTCTAAATCCGGACGGTGGGGAGATCTATAGTGGGAACTCAGTGCTATTCCTTCATCAAATCAATTATATTGGAAGATGAAAAAGAATAGAAAAAGGAATAGACATAGACTAAGACACTAAAAGGAACCTGATTATATCACAATTATTGAGCCTTATGTGGATACTGACTGAAAATTCAGTGTTATTAAACCACTATTGTTGAAATGTCTAATACATAACTTGCTCTTTAAAAGTCCTAATTATTTATAGCATTACTAGCGGTTTAGATCAGAGAGATCTTTTCATAGGCCTTGGCCCTGTAATTCCACAATGAGTACATAGATCAGAGATGATTAGAAATGTGAACAAAGACATACACAAAGGTGTTTAGAGTAAGAACATATACAATAGCAAAAAATGCATATTTGGAGTAAATTGTGGTCTACTCATATAACAGACTATTTTGCATTCATTTTAAATAACATTTACAGGAAAAGTTTAAAAGTCATGAAAATTCTTGTGCCCTACTATTGAGTGAAGGCCATGACATTGTCTTTGTAGATAGATAGATGATAGATGATAGATAGATGATAGATAGATAGATAGATAGATAGATAGATAGACGATAGATAGATAGACAGACAGACAGACAGACAGATAGAAAGATGATGATAAATGATAGGTGATTGATAGATAGATAGATGATAGATAGATAGATATAGATAGAAAGACAGATGATAGATAGATGATAGATGGATAGATAGATAGAGAGATAGATAGAGATAGAGAGATAGACAGATAATAGATGATAGAGATAGATGATAGATAGATAATAAAAGCTAAATAGAAATAAACTGAAATTTTAGGTAACTGTTTTCACCTAGCATCCTTTATAATACTCACATTTTTCTATTTTTTGTAGATTATTTCCCTTTATATTGAATGTTTGTGAATGTTCATAAAATACATTTTGATCACATTTAGATCCCCTCCCGTGTCTGCACCCCCTTACTAATACCCACCAAATCTCCTATACTCTAATATATATTAATTATATATGTTAATATGTACATATACATTAGGCCTATATATTAGGTTTGTGTCCCCCAAATGCCCTTCAGTGTGAGTTCATTCACTGGAGCCTAGTTAACCTACCAAGAGTCTCACCTTTAAACAGCACTGACTCTCCCCTTCCCAGCAGCCATCAGATGCCAATGCTCCCTAAGGTATGGTTCGAGTTTCTTACCCACTCCTGATGTCTATGCTGGCATTCTGTCTGACTTGACCTTATGCATGCTCTCACCATTTTTCTGAGTTCATATGAGTAGCTGACCAGCTATCTGGAAAACTCTGTTTCTTGGGGCCGTCCACCTCCTCTGAACTTACAATATTTCTTGCCCCTCTTCAGCAATGATCCCCAAGCCTTGGGAGGCAGAAGTTTGATATAGGAGTCCAATTCAGAGATAAGCAGTTTGCAGCCTCTTCGTGTCTGCACATTGGCCAGTTGTGGTTGTCTATGTTAATCACCACCTGCTGTATAAGGATATGTTCCTTATGATTAAAGAAAAAGTATAACTATTTCAAAATTGACAAAGAGTTAAAGTTCCCATAAAATTCAGATTTAGGTAATTGTTTTGAATGATGAAAATGTAACACTATTATATTTCTTGTGGTGAAGTTCTAGATATACACAGGATCAAAAGGGAAAAAAATTATCCCAAAACATTTCATGTGAAATGATGCTGCTACTTAAAGTGCCAACCATTTTGTATGTGGAGAAGATGAATAGCGTGGCTTGATTCACTACCGGTCTGCAGATCCCCGCTGTGCATAAGCATTCTGCATTGTTTCTTCATTCATTTCCTCCAGAGTCTCAAAGCTTAAAAACAATGTTGATTTTGTTTATTTACAGGCCTTCAGACAGTGGGGATATTCCGAGTTGGAAGCTCAAAAAAGAGAGTAAGACAAGTAAGTGGAAAGTGAAAAGTGAATGTTATATTTTCCATTTCACTTGATTTTTAGTGGAATAACTACATGTAAATGTCAAGTTTTTTAAACTATATTTTCTGTAACAAAGTGGACATATTCAGTAAAACTATAATATAATCATTTGATATAATTTTAAACAGAAAAAAGGGAAATTTTCATGTTTACAAAACAAATTTAACCAAAAGAAATCACATTTTCTAAGTGGATCAATACAAAAAAAAGTGTGTTCAGTGGCTAGTCACACCAAAGTTCAAGTTTATGTAAATTCACTTCTGAATATGTTTTCATAACACTCCAAGCAATTATAATATAATTCCTTCCTGGAAAATGAAATACACTTCAGAAGCTTAGGAAAGTAAGTTGAGGTCAAACATCTGAAAGAACATGTTTGGATGTGTCCATGCCATGTTTGGCAAAAGAAAACTATTTTATAAACAGGTTAACTGTAAAAGCAAGACTCAGAAAGTGCGGGATAATTGTTAGTCAATAGGAAATAATTACCAAGTGCCCAGTTTTAACAAAATGTGCTATGAAAATCCCACTCATACTGTCATCACATCTGATGCTACATTTATGCCTTCACTTCTGCAGAAACAATTTTTAAGCCTATTTTGGGGGCTCAGCAGTTAAGAGCACTGGCTACTCTTGCAGAGGACCTGAGTTCAGTTCCCAGCATCCACATGGCAGCTAACAACTGTTTGTAACTCCAGTTTCAGGGGATCTAATGTCCTTTCCTGACCTCTGTGGGCATTGGACACATAAGTGCACTGTCATCATACATGCAGGCAAAACACTCACACTCATAAAATACAAATAAATAAAATTAATTAAACCCTATGTTTTATATTTTCAGAACTTCATACACAAGTATTATATTTACATTGTTTCTATTCATTTCTCTCCGCCCTCCAACTCTTTCTTCTCACCCCCACTCCCTCTCAATTTTGTGACCTCTTCTTTTGACTATTATTGTTGCATAAACAGATAGATGATAGATGATAGAGAGATAGAGAGATAGATAGATGATATGTATATACATAGAAACTTTGCTGAGTCCATTTAGTGGTGCTTGTATGTGTATGTATTTAGGACTGACCACTTGGCATTGGATAATGTATCACAGGGCTAGTCCCTGGAGAAAACTGGTTTGCTCTCCCTCAGCATCCATTGATTGCCTATAGCTCTTCACCTAGAGCTGCAGCCTTGTCTCCTGTCCACACTGACCTGTCCACTCGTTATGCCATCCAGGTCTTATAATCTTTCTGCTCCCTCTTTTGTGATGTTTCCTGAGCTTTTTAAGTTTCCGTGAAACCACTGGCCACCTACTCATTTTTCACAATAAGACTGTGTTCCTTGATTTATTTCAGCACTGCACAATGTTCTTGCAGCAGAAGTTTGGTGTTAGATTGTCCAGAATAGTGTTCTGGAATCAATGAACAATTTAGGAGAGTGATGGATAATTCTTATCAGACAGAGAGATGATGAGTGCCAGCAATAACTCCTCAGCTTTATCTGGATCCACAAAAAAAAGGGAAAAGAAACTGCATGGGGACTTAAGTATACTAAATAAAAATGAAATTAGTCGTAACTTAAGACTAGATTCCAAGTATGAAATATGCTTTAACTCACTCACTTTTTATGTCACTTATCAGCACAGTGCACATTTTTTCCAAAAAGAAAAAGCTAGGACTGGGGTGATGGCATAATGGATAAGAGCACTTGCTATGCAAATATGAGGGCCTGAGTTCAGATCCTACAACCTGCATTTAAAAATCTATGTATGAAATGCACAAAACTCAATAAAAACATACATATAAGAAATGTGGGCATGGGGGCTGGAGAGATGGCTCAGCCATGAAGAGCACTGACTGCTCTTACAGAGGACCCGAGTTTGATTCCCAGCACCCACCTGGCAGCTACGAACCGCTCTTAACTCCAGTTCCGCTTTTAACCTCCACGGCATTGCATGACACAGATGCACTCATATACATTCAGGCAGTACACTCATACAGATAAAATAAAATTAATTAATTAATTAATTAGTTTTAAAAATCTGGGCGTGGACACACAGCTGTAACTTCAGAATGGGTGGAAGCTGGGGGCAGAGACAGATGGATCCCTGGAACTCACATGTTCCCATCCTGCCAAAAACTGGTGAACTCCAGGTTCAGTCAGTAACCTTGTCTGAACAGAAAAAAGGTGGATAATGACAGATAAATATACCTGATATCCTGTCAGGTCTCCACATGTATGCACAAACACATGTTCACATACCACACACACACACACACACTCATAAACACACAGAGGTAATTACCTTGTCTCTCTACTAGTCTGAAGGATGGAGGAGCCACGAGGACTTTGCATCATTATTGTATGTGTATTTTGAGGGCCCATAATAGGTCCTGAGACCCAGTAAAATGAAATGAGTCACTATTGAATGAATAAAAAAGGAAGTAAATAATTCTTTTTTAATATATTATTGAAAAGTTTTTCCCCCCCTGGAATTTTTATTTGTATGTCGTGTGTGTTTTGTCTGCATGTGTATTCAATGCCCGTGGAGGCCAGAAGAGGGCATCAGATTACCTAGAACTGGAATTACAGATAGATGTTAGCCATCATATGAGTAGTAGGAACCAAATCCAGGTCCTATGCAAGAGCAGCAAGTGCTCTTAACCACTGAGCCAGCTCTACCACCCCTGAAGTAAAGAAGTCTTACAGAAGTTTATTGCACAGTCAGTTCATGAACTTGAATCATTATTTCTACAAAAGAGAATAATGCGTAAGGGAAATCGAGCTGTCAGAGGTGAAAGTAGTGAGTTGAATCATGACTGCCTTCTGCTATCATATTTCCTCCCTGATAAACATGTTAATAGGCTTCATATAATGATTAAGGCAGAGAATATTTCTGGTATTTGCTCATAAGACTACTCTGACTAATTGAAGATAGATTGTATCATGATATTGTCATCTTTTAAATCTTAGTCACAAATATCACATCCACATTTTTAGTTTCATGATGTTCAAAGAAATCTTCTTGGATTTTTGTTGTTGTTGTTGGTGGTGGTGGTGATGGCGGTACAATGGTAAACTATCAAAATTTGAATGTGACACGGAGAAGTACTGTGTAATAGATCAGTTTCTCCCACGTTTACAGTTGACCTAAATTCTCTTCTAACCATTAGCATTTATTCCTGACCTTCCAGTTGTTGTTACTAAGCCCCTTTACATAGATCATTAACAGAAAATCCACACCTAGTTTTATAATAACACATTAAAATATGTATATATGTATGTATTTATAACTGGGTTATGTAGACTCTGTAGACTGAGGTAACTTTGTTGTTGTTTTGTGATATGTATAGACTTAATACCAGAAATTCTGCATCAACAATTTTCCTTTGTTGAGCACTAAATATGGAGGTTGGATGACTACTTAGTGTCATTGGTTTTAGGGTGCTTTTTTGTCAAAGTAGCCTTATGTGCCTTATGTGAATAACATTTGAACCATTGATTTTCCAGTTACGTGAGGAGTTTGACCGTGGGATTGATGTCTCTCTGGAAGAGGAGCATAGTGTTCATGATGTGGCAGCCTTGTTGAAGGAGTTCCTCAGGGACATGCCTGATCCCCTTCTCACCAGGGAGCTGTACACAGCATTTATCAACACTCTCTGTACGTAACACAGTGAAATTTGTGGGAAAATGTCTCTGGAATACCAGGATGTCCAACTCACTCATGAAAATCTTGTGCATGTGTTTTCCGAGAGGCAGTTCTGTCCTTATTTATTGGTCTCTAATGAATGGGCTATTTGGGGGATTTTCTGAGATTTACCCTCGGGAGAATTAGCAAGAAGAAAGTTGCAGTAAAATGAATGGGAAAACCCAAGAAGAATTTGAGATGTTTTCAAATGATCCCAGGGCAGTAGAAAGTGCTGTAAGTTGATGCTTTGAAGCACTGGCAAGAACTCACTAAGTCTGTGCCTAAAAATGAATTGGGGCTTCTGGTATGAGGAAGGATGGAGCCAAGGAGCTCAGAGTAAGAAAGAGGGCAGGACATAGTGCAGTGGCAGTACTTTCAAAGGAACCTTTCCTGGCTCTGCATACTGAAGCCACACAGAAAAAAGCAGTCTGAAAAGGAGAAGTGATATGTCACAGCTGTGTCAGCCTGCACACATTTCTTCCTGTAACGCAGCACTTGAGATGGCATCACTGCTGGGAAAGAATTGTCTGTGATATGTCTTGGTACTGCCAAAAAACTCTGTCCCTTGTGCATTCTTCAAGAGAAAAGGGCTTTAAATGCATTATAAACTCAGATTTCAGAGCATTCCCCAGTGATCAGCCATTGTTATTAATATTTAATGTACACTAAAATCCAATAAGTCAGAATGAGTAACAAACAAGAGAAAGGAGGGTAAAGGAAATAAGGCAGTGGGTTATCTTTCTCATGAAGTTTCTAGATAGCATATTTTGTTAAGTCCATGTGCTTTCTAGAATTTCATAGGGCCTTGTAGCTAAGTTGCCAAAGTAGTGGGGAAAATGGGTAAACGCATGAAGTGGGGCTGGCCTGGGTAACATCTTAAGGCAGATGTTGAAAGAAGAGGGGTCCTCATACCTGAACAGCGCCAGCTCCCCTTGTTCTTACTTAGAGTGCCTCTCTCTGCCTTGTGTAGTGTTGGAGCCAGAGGAACAGCTGGGCACCTTGCAGCTCCTCATCTACCTTCTACCTCCCTGCAACTGCGACACCCTCCACCGCCTACTACAGTTCCTCTCCATTGTGGCCAGGCATGCCGATGATAATGTCAGCAAAGATGGGCAAGAGGTATGCTACCATTAACACAGAGACTTCCTTTCCTTGTTCTTCTGTTGTTATAACTGTTGTCATTAAAGCTCCAACCATCAATATGACCCCACATTTAAAAATTGATGACTCCTCATTTGCACTAGTCACTTGTATCACAGCTGTAGCAAAATACATGACAAAAGCAGGTTAAGGAAGGTGAGGTCTGTTCTGGCTCACAGTTCAATGGTACAGTCCATTATGGTCAAGGTGGCTGAAGCCTGAAGCAGATATACATTCAGTGTGGGACGACATATTCAGTGTGGGACCACAGTCCCGGGAATGGTACCACCCACATTTAGGGTAGGTCTTCCCATCTCAATGTAATGTAAGTTGTCCCTTGCTGATGTGCCCAAAGATGGACTTGTTTCCATGGTGATTCTAAAGCCCCCACATCATCCCTGATGTATGTGTCTATATAAAACAGTGCCTTCTCTGGAGGGACAGTTCCTGAAAGCGTATATAAAGCTGCTGACCTGCTTGTAAATTTCAATGATGCTTCAAAATGAGGCTGGCATTTTCCATAAAGATGCTTTGTTCAAGATTCTAAATTTCCATATGTAAGAGGAAGATAAACAATTAGCTACAGAGGAATTAAAAATTACATAAAAGTAAATACGGCAGTGAGAGGAGGTTACCACTCTTAACTAGCTTGAGTTGTTCCTCTGACTTGCGGTCAAAATATGATATCCTCACTTTAGTTTTTCTAGTTCATCCCTGGAAATCTCATCTGCAATAGTGGCAAGAGATCCTTTTGTGCTTTAAATAACCCCTCCAAAATAGGGATTTGTGGAATGGGATAGGGGTCTATTCTGCTCCTAAACCAGGTATAGAGGAGACTGAAAGTACTGATCTTTGTCATTGTAACTCTGTGTTACCTACAGACAACTTCTGGAGGTAGGTTCACATAGTCCCATGGACCCTTCAGATATAGTCTACTTAGAACTGTTTCTTACTCAGGGCCACTGTGATTCCTTCTCCCATATGCAATCTGTGGATCTCTTTGTCACATTCACACTACCAGATATTTTATAATTTCATCATTGGACAAAAGGGACACCGGTTTCAGTTTTAAATGGCACCCTAGCAGGCACCCTGTTTCAACTTCACCCTCACAGGAGACGCCTTTCCTTCTTTCATCCCATGTGATCATGCTTCTCTCTGACGCTGGTTTTCCCAGGAGGTCTCAGACCTGTTAATAGGTTAACATACTCTGTAAATCAACAGAAACGGAGCCAGAGGCATTCTAAACTCACTTAACCACAGAGCTATTATTTAAGTCTTTGTTGAGCAGAGCTCAGCTGTATAATGGATTCAGTTCTGTGCTTGTCAAACTTAGTTCCCACAGGGCATGGACATATATAATTTTTTTTCACCATAGTCCAAAAAGGCAATTCTGCATTTTTCCTGCTTCTCCCACCATGAGTGTGAGAACGGAACTCTCCCAACTTAGTCATTTATCTCTATGGGAGTTATAATTAGTGAAAGCCCTGCTGCCTCCAGGTTTCATCATATGGCCCCGAAACCTTACTTCAGCACACACAGCTCTTCCGTGAGAATACTATAATTCTCATAATTGTTACATAGCTATATTATCCGTCTGGGTGTCAGCCTTTATCCATATAATAAAAGTGATAGAGTCATCGGCCTGGTGACTGTGTAAAAACAGAGCCCTCAGCTGGAAGGTATGCCAATTGCCTCTCTGATGTTTCTTAAGTACTATGTGAGAAGGAGAAAGTTGAGTCTTGAGTGATCAAGAAGGCACTGAGGGGAGCAAAAAGTTCAGTCCAACTTGCTACCAGATTCCCTTTTAGGAATAATTTTCAGACGTCCTTTCAGTCCAAAGCTCAACAAGGCTCCATTACCTGTGCCAAGAAGACAGTATTCCTGAATAAAAGCACAGATGAACTGCAACATGCTACAGTCTTAGCTCTCCTACTATGTGCTGTTTTTGTGCCAGTCTAACAGGCAAGACATTATTGTGCCCACTTTTCAGAAGTGGAAACTCAGGGACAGGGATTAGATAATTCAGCCCATGTCTCACAGAGAGCTTCTACCCAGGGTCATGTAAGGGGAACATTAGTACAGTTTACAACTCTGGGGCTGTGCCATATACCCTATAGTCACTGTAGGTTTGCAGATTTTCTAGAACAGTATCCCAGCAGGTAAAAGCAGAAGCTTTGAGAAAAAGTCTTTTACTAATTTATACAAAATCATCACATTCATTAGTGGTCAGATGAACTCTATTGACAAGTCAATGGTCAACTGTGCTTCAAACCCCAGCCAGTCTGTTTCTGAGAAACCATGTCAAACACTAGCTCAGAGTTCCTCAGCTTTGCAGAATTGATTTTTATAACAAGTAATTCTTCATTGTAGGGCTGCTCTGTGCATTACAGGTTGTTAAGAGCATCCCTGGCTTCTATTAGAAGATGGAAGTACTATTAACCCCCACCCACCCACACACACAGAGGCTGTGACAACCAAAATCATCTCCACAGATTACCGAGTCTCTTCTTATGTCAAGGGGAGTCAAAGTCACCTCTGGTTCAGAACATCTGGTAGTTTTATAATTCATTGACTTGACTGTTCTTGAACAAATCTGTTAACTTTCCATAATCTGGACTTCCTAATCTGTATTTGGGGAGAGCACCCAAGAAGGATCATGGGAGCCAGTAGTCCCAGCTACTTGTGAGGCTTAGGTATGAAGATCAGTTTAGCTCAGGAGTTTGAGACTTATCAAGGCTTTATCTCAGATAACACTCTGAGAGAGGCCAAGTTTTGTATAAGGAAAATGAAACACCACAGGGAACAGTAAAACTGTACAATGATGTGAGGAGTTACAAGGGTTTCCTGACACTTTTCCTCTAAACCTTCCACCAAATGAAGGACAAAGAACCAATGATTAAAACAAGAGGGAAAGTATAAGGACAGAATTACTTCCTTCAAAAGGTTAGAAGGGACTGGAAAATGTCATCCTGAAGGAAATTGGGCCATATTCATGGAGACCGAATGCCTCTGTGGGTAGATGATTGATCCTGTTAAGACATGAGTTTGGGGAGGATTTGAAAACAGATTATATAATCTGTGTTGTAGATTTATTTGAGAGACACGCACAGAGGGGGGCAGGAAGAGAGCGAGTGAGAGAGAGAGAAACAGAGACAGAGAGAGAGAAACAGAGACAGAGAGACTGACTTAGGAAGCTTTTGTATCAATGGCAGTATAGAAAACAGGAACTCTTTTAGAAATGTTCCATGTAAAGATTCACTTTAAAAAAAAGTCATGTATGCCCTGAGCATATTCTGCATCTCTCTATCATTCTAAACCAATTATTACTGTTCAGGGATTTCCCAATAACTATTCTGAGACTACTGTGGCATCCTAAAGATGGAGACAGTAAGGCACAAGATAAACAGAATTTAGGGTATGTAGTACCAGTGCCTTCAGACACTCAGAGAAGGGCATGGGGTAGAAGACCTGCTAATGGCTCTATGGAGCAGACTGAATAAAGTGCACACTTCAAATGGCCTGTCAGGGATTGAGGACATGTGCCACCTAAGCATGGCCTAGGGGGTGGAGTTTGCTAAACTCCTCTAGTAGAAGCTATGGGTATAGGAAAGGAACAAAAGGGAGGTTCTTTGCTTAGTATTTTTGAGTTGACTTGGCATTAGCAGACTGAGAATGGACAGAGCAGAATGGAGCTAAATATCAAATTATAAATTATGATTAAGAAGCAGAACATTTTCAAGTTCTTCTCTTGCCTATTACTTAGTGTTATGCGTTTGTGAGGTCGTGCTTTGTTATGGATTGCAGGATGGAAGAAAACTGAGCCAGATTTGTCAGGCATCCTTTAGGCTCACAAGGCTTTGCCAGAGCCTTGTCGTTATGAAAGAGGAAGAGGAAGGAAAGCAGAGCTGGGGCCAGGGAAGGCCTGCATTTTCTCATCTACAAAGTGAAAATGATACTTCCTTTCTAAAAGGGACTTAAATCTCAATGCATTCTTAATTGGTGAGATCATGAAATGCATAAACAATGAATATGTATAAAATGAGGAAAATACTTGACCAATTGGTGGTGTTCTAGAGAAATAGTGGTATCTTACTGAATTTGCTGTCTTCTATCAGCTTTGTTTCATTCCGTTTTATTTAGTTGCTATTTACTTTGCCACTTACAGAACAAAAGAAATCTCCAAATACAAGAACCATTTTATTTCTTCTAAAACAACTGTAGTAGGAATAACATTGAAACATCCCGAGCTGTAGTTTCTCAGAGAGTCCAAGAATGTCCTCACTATGTTCTTGTTTAGTGAGAGTCCATGGCTAGAGTCAAGTTTGCAATAGGACTATGTATGAAAAAGAAAAAAAAAAAAAAACACCACTCTGTGTGGAACCATGCTTTTGTGAGAGTCCATGGCTAGAGCAAGTTTGCAAAAGGGATATTTAATAAAAAAAAAAAAAAAAAAAAACACCACTCTGTGTGGAACCATGCTCTCTGATCTTTGAGGAGGCACTTGCCTCTAGGACATGGTAAATTCCTTTGAAACTTTGCCAGGACCCGGCCACCCTTGCAGCAGCCTCCTCCAGTCTTGCTTTAAAGCTCAATTTCCCATCTCTCCATGCTGTGATTGGGTCTGCCAAGCAAGAGTGAGCAGGAGGTACGCCCATATGAGGAAGAGTATAAAAGGCTAACACCAGGCTAGCACCAGCACAGCTGCATGGTTTCACTTCCTACTGCACCACATCCTCCTGGCTGCGGGACTCACTGCCACACTCTCTATTAATTTGCAATGATAACAGCTGCCTTACATGTAAGCTTATCTAGAGAATGAGTTGAAATAGTCTGTGGAAAGCCCCTAGTCTGGTGTCTGGACATGCTAGACTTTTAATAAATGTGAGCTATTTATACAGGGCTTAAAAATGATCTAGGATGCTTATTTAGTGAAGATAGAAGATTTCCTGGAATTGGCTGGCTAATTAAATCATGCAGCAATGGCCTAGCATTGAGTGCTTATATTACCTAGTCAGGCGAATATATATATATATATGCTGAAACATAGGGAACAAAGGTGGGAGAAACTCTCCTTCACAGTTTAATAAATGAACAAAAAGAAAAAAAAGGCAGGAACAAACCACAGCAGCCTGGTCTGCAGCTGGAATCTATGTGCAATTTTACAGACAGATTGTATTGCATTCCCAGAATAGCAACCAGAGAAGCAGAGAGCGGAAATAGAGTTCTGGACTGTCCTTGTACTAAACATTTTTAAGTGAAAACAAAATCATCTATTTCTTTATGTTTTTAGAAAAAGATAAAACTCCAGTATTACTTTAAAGGTGTTTGGGGAAGCTTTCCAGATGACTCTGAGTTTTGAAATGAGGAATTTGAAAATGACACGTACTTGATTTTATTCTTAACCATGAATTTCAAGGAAGAGAATTGAAAAATAAAAGGAAATCTTGTCCAGTTTTATTTCCATAAAATAAAAGAAGGAAAGAAAAACTAAAGGTCCTATAGAAGAGGCATTGTCTTTTTAAATTCATAGTGTTTACCACATAGAATAGCTACTCTTGGTGGCTACTAGTTTACCTGAAAGTACCCTTGCCTTCTAAAAATAAAGCAACCCGTGTTCCATGCTGCAATTGCAGGACAGGAATACCACCAGTTTAGGGTGCCATGGGATAAAGGGAATACTTAGGCAAATTTCACCTTGGTTGTTTGTAAGGATTCTGGAATTATTTGCTAGGCACCAAAATGCCCTCTCAAAGACTGTCTTGATCTTACCAGAATACAAACAAACATCTTTGTCCTGACTGTCCGCAGGAGTCTCAGCTGATGTTAACTAGAGAAATAAAAGGTTACACACCTGACTGATAATTCTTACCTGGGGAAATTTTTCCCCACAGGGTCCTTATAGCCACATCTGGAAACGCTTGTGGTTGTCACAACCGGAGGTAAGGGGAAGCTACTAGTATTTAGTGATCCGAGGCCACTTACGATTTTGCCATACGTAGGACAGTCCCCATAGTAAAGAATGGTCTGGCATCAAATTCCATAGTGGCAAGACAACTTAGCCAGCATTTCCTTCCCATGTGGAAAAAAAAGTAAATAAAAAGAATTGCCAAGCATTTCAAAATATTAGAATATTCCTTATTATAACGATTTGACTTGTAGAAATTGCTCCCAAGATAGTAATCAGCCAAGCACATAAAATGTCTTTTTGAAGATTTTTTGTATATTTAATTGAATTTTTGTATATTTCATTCACAACATCTTAATCATCTTTATACATTCTCTCCCCCATCCTCACTCTCCCAGAACCCCACCACTACATTTCATGCATTCTGTCATTTATGTTAAGACTTATCGAGTCAAGTTAGTGTGCCCAGGCATCCCTCAGTGCAAGTACATCCACTGGGGTCTAGTCAGCCTATCTAGAGTCAGTCCCTTCAAGAATATCAACTCTCCCTCACCCAGCAGTAATCAACTGCCAATAGTTCATTGGTTAAGTTTGGAGTCTGATGCCCATTTCCCCAGATGGGTTTTTGTCTGCTTGAGTTTGCATGGGTTCTGTGCATGCTGACACCATTGCTGTAGGTTCACGTGAAGAAGGTCCCAGGAGCCTGTAAGAGTCTGTTTCCATATGGTCATGCACCTCCTCCCCTGGCTCTTACAATCTTTCTGCCCCTTCTTCTCAGTGGTCCCTGAGCCCTGGGTGGGTGAAATTTAGTATAAAAGTCTGTCCAAGGACCCACACTATGCAGACTCTTATTCTCTACACTTTGGCCATCTGTGGCCTTTTGTGATCATTGTCCTCTGTTGCATGAGGGAGCTTCATTGATGAGAGTTGAGAGATGCATTAGTACTCTCTCTACCCCTTGTTCCACTATGTTCCATGAGTCTTAAGTGTACAGATTCCATTGTAGATGTATCACTTAGGATTGGGCATTACACAGACACTTAATCTCCGTGAATGGCCAGTTATGGAACTCTGTAATAGTCTCTGTCTGTTGCAAAAGAAGCTTCTTTGATGAGTGGTGACTGGCAGACTTGTCTCTAAACATCAGGATCCATATTTAGTACATAGTAAGAAATTACATTTGTCTAAGGATGTGAAAGCCTTAGGGTTTTCTCTAAGACCTATGACCTCTCCAGCCATCTGTATTTGGCTATGTTTACAGTACCACACATGAGTTCCCTCCTACTGAGTGAACTTTAAGTCCAATTATGTATCTGTCGAATACCCCCAAGTTAAAACTGTCACTGATGCCCTAATATATAATTTTGTCCCTTATTTATAACAAAAGAGTACTGAAAATGACACGAATGCCCATCAGCTGGCTGTAGTTAAAATATCATCATCTGTTCCTGCAACAGGATGCTAAAAGCTAATAGAAAGTGAGGATGGAGGACTTTTGGAAACTGAGAGAGCAATGTAGCATATTATGAAGGGAAAATAAGCAACTACAGCTTTCAACAAAAATAGTAACAGAAGCTTCTGGGCAGTAGGCATGTAGGAAAGCATATGAACAGTTAACTCTAGGGAGTGATGAAATTAAGGGTATTTTGTTTCTGTATGCTTACTGTGTTTTTACTTATTAACGCATTGAACATCAGCATTTACAAAATATTTCAGGCTAAGGAATAGTTCTCTTCACTCATTCTGTGCTTCCTGCTAGTTCCACATCCATCATATTTCTTATTTGTCCTTGCTTGTGAGAGTTTTTGTAAAAACAACCCACATTCACTGTTTTCAGTGCCTGCTGCAACCCTGCAAAACCTCTAATCTAGACCATCAGAACTGCTCTCAAATCCCATCCACAGGGGTATGGAATGTCACTGTGAAGATCTGTCACAAGAGAACTTGCACTTGAAACTCCCCCATCATTCTTTCCCCAGCACATGTTTCTCATATTCTCCAAATATCTAACCCATTCTCGGTCTGTTTTATCGGCTGCTTTTTAAGGGTGTTGAAGTCTCATAGATCCCACCTCAGCCCTTGCTGCTTCTTTATCCTTTTCTGTTATTGTTGAAGTGTGGACTCCTCAGTAGTGTACCCTCCTTCTCAACACTGCTAACTTTGGAAGCTGTGCAGTTTGCCTCTACTTCTTCTGTTGCAGTTCATAGGCTAGCTGCTGTAATCTAGACTGTGGTATTATGTCCTGTGTGGTCTTGCTCTGTTGTAATCACCATCCCTGGGGCCCAAGATTGCTCTTCTCCATTCAGAATTTTCTTGTCCTGAGACCCCAATCTCAACTCTGTGCTGACCATTCATGCCTTCCCTGTAGCACTCCTAGCACAGTGACATTCTTGACTCCTCTTGATAGATTTCCAATGCTTTGGTCTGCTCCACTATGAAAATGCTTCTGATCCCTGTTCCTCTGCTTGTCACCAGAGATAATTCTATTTTTCTTCCCAAATATTTTTGCAAATATTGCTACCTCTGTGGTGCCCTCAGGTACCACGGTCTCTTGATTTGACAAATTCATTCTTTGTTCTCACTTTCTGAAAAAGGTGTGTTTATTTTCTTCCTAAGATGTGAACCTTCTAAATTAAAGACTGTGTCATGATTATTATTGGAAATTAAAAAAAATAATGTGATCCATGAATAGTGCCTAGCCTGTGATAAGAACATGTTGAGTAGATTGATCAATAGAGATGTTATAGATCAATGGGTGAAGAGACAGAGGATAAGACACATTGGTAAATGAACGAACATCAGTATTTTTAAGGACAGACAGGATGGAAATGTTGGAAAAATTTTAAGGACAGAGAGGTTGAAAATACACTAACAGTTTTTGCAAAAAATATTTTGGAATTGCAACTTTTTATGTATTGTACTATTTAGATGACTACTGAATTATGATCTTCAATACAAACATGAAGCTAAAGGAACATTATGGTGCCCTCATGGATTCTGACAAAGGTGATATTTTCCTTGCAGAGAAAAATTACTAAAGAAAAACTTTCATGGAATCTTCGGACATCCAGCTTTTTCAGAAGCAACATAAGAATAGTCCATGTATTTTCTTCCCTTGTAGGTCACTGGGAACAAAATGACATCTCTGAACTTGGCCACCATATTTGGACCCAATTTGCTGCACAAGCAAAAGTCATCAGACAAGGAATTCTCAGTCCAGAGCTCAGCCCGAGCCGAAGAGAGCACAGCCATCATAGCTGTGGTGCAGAAGATGATTGAAAATTATGAAGCCCTGTTCATGGTAGGTGATGCTTCAAGGGACAGTTGCCTCAAATGGGTTAAAGAAAATCAGTTTTGTCACTTCCTGGTTTGCAGTGCTGGTTATTGAGTGAATTCACTGGAAGTCAGGTAGCTTCTATAAGAATACAAATTTCCATAATTCTGATGTCACTATAAAGGTTTGTGATTCCATGGTTCAACAGTCATATCATATTTACAAACTTCGTTTTGTTGTCCCTTCAATAATAATCATATGTTCATAGAGTAGTACGGCTTGCTGAAAATTTCGATAAACACTTCCTTTTGGAATTCTGTAATCCTATAAAGTCATGTGTTCATAACCAGCCTCAGTAACATCACATCTCCAAGGTCAGTCTTGACATTCGACCTCCTGCATGAAACTTCACTTTCCTTCCCGTGTCCTTCCCATGTCACTTATCTATGTCCTGAATTCCATTGCCATTCTTATTGATGTTTATTTTGTTCAGCATTGTGTTGCAGTCATCCGTGTTCATTTCCCCTAGCAGATTATAAACACATCTAAAACAAGGGCTGTGTCCTTGTTATCTCCTCTCTATATCCTCTCTACAGTTTTAGAAGTCCCTACATCTGGTAGACACTCAATAAATTTTTTTTGATTTCTATTGAATTACCAGTTCCTGTGTTCCTTCATAAAACTGCATTGCTTGCTCCAACTTCCCTTGAAACAGTAGAACAAATGCCAATTCTCCTCTCGTTCTGTTCTCTACTCAAATTGCATGTCAAAATTTACAGGAACATTCTCCATGTTTATTTTTCCATTCCTCTTGTCAATTTGCAAATACAATAAAGCCCTCCTCTTCCACTAGAGGCTTTCCTGGCTTCTTCTCCTAAGAATGCTAGCCACCTCTTTGGAATCTGCTTAAGAGATTTTCTATAGCTGTCAAATGCCCTATAGTACATTTATTTTTATGCTTGTTACACCCATTTTTGGATACCAGAGAACCAGCAATTGAAGATAGTTGCCGTCTGTGCCTTTTCTATGTGATTGAGACCAAGTCACTCACTACTCAGTCAGCATCAACTCAATTCATTTTAAATGGAAAAAAATAAAAATAAATGATCTAATTCTTAAAGTCATTATTGGAATCATTGATATATGAAAGAACTATGTAGAGTGCAAATGCCTGTCCAAGTGGTAATTAATAGTTACATTAGTTTGGCCGCATGAGCTGCCTTAAATCTCAGCAGTTTAACACCGCAGACATAAATATCTTGTTGACATAATGTTTTGTCAGATATTTAGTGGATGTTCTGCTAAGTAGTGACTTGGGAACTCCAACTCCTTGTATTAGGAGGTTCTGTTATCTCCTAGATTTTGTGGGTATACCTAGAAGGGGCATCCATCATCTGCAGTCAGATTCTATTGGCGAGAACTTATCCGTAAGTCATATTTAACTGCAGGGCAGGCTGGGAATTATATTCTGGCTAGATGCCCAGGAGGAAGAGGAAATGCATTTGCCACAGGGAGCAGTTCACTGAGCTGGTGAGGGGTCTTGCTTCCCTTTGTGTCTCTGAAGTATTGTCCCTGTATTGCACACAGTAAGCTCTCAAAAATGTTGAATTAATCACCAACTATACAAATTTCACACTGTAGTCCAAATCCTCATAATTAATTACATATTTGGATGAATCAAATATCCAAATTTTTCAATATTTTCATCAAGTTTAAAGTCACGTATCATCTTGCCAAGTAGTCTTGGCATTACTTCATGTTCTCTGGACTTTTTTTTTTCTAAACAAAATAATGTCTCTCATCAATCTTATTTCTCTGCTCTAAATTCTGTATTCTTTCCTTCATATGAAACCACAAACCATCAGGAATTTCTTTTCACCTCAGGTACTGACAAGAACTCGTTCTGACCTCCTTGAAAGGCAGAGGTCATTGTAGTTATGTCACGCCTCTTCTGTGCATTTTATGCTGCCTGGAATACTTCAGATAAATGCAAAATATCAGTATTCTATCATTTGTGATCTTTTCAAAATATGACCTTTATTTTTATCATTCTCTCTAAAGAGTGATATTGAGATTCTCTTGGGCACTAAGTAATATACACATTCCCAAGTTACAGTCTTTATTTCTTAAAGAAATACTTCATGAATACCTTTTCTAAAATCCAATTTCTCCACTCTCACTCCTACTACTACTACTGTTAGTACCACTGCTACTATTACTAACACACACACACACACACACACACACACACACCCCACCACCACCACCACCACACCACATCACAAAGTTCTGACTATATTCCTATTCCATGTTTCTTCTCCTTAGCAGTCACCACTACTATAGATAATTTTGCTGACTTCTCTGGTTTGTGGAGTATTTCCTCACCAAACTGTAATTTTTCTGGACCATTCCTGCCTACATTCTCTGTTGTGATAGTACTGTGCCTGGGAAATAATAAAGACAAGATACATGCTGGTTCATGAAAGGCTTGATGGTAACTCTGTGATGTATTTCAATGGAATGCATTATTTCAATCTCACCAGTCCTTACCCTTATGTATGGGAAAATTGGGGGGCATGGAGGAATTAAGTATATCTTTCTTAGGTGTTGGTGTAATCATGCCTGATTTCTTTAGATGGACCATGAGAACTATGTATTGAAAAACAATAGAACAGTAGAGTGAATAGAAGGGTGCAAGGTGAGAGATCCCCATATTGAGGTCTGTAAAGTGGAGCCAGGAAACGTGGCTCTAGTACTATCTCTGCTATATATTAGCTACATGATCTCATCATCTTTGGTTTCTATTTCTTTAGTTATTGAAGGACTAGTCTTGCATGAATGCTACTTAAGATGCCTTCTAAATTGGTCATCTGTGTGAGTTAATGCTCCAGCAGTGATTTCCCCTTTTATATTTCTTTAAAGCATAGAAGAAAATTAATTTCATCACAATGTTTGGTTCTCTTGGCATGTTTGGCCTTTCTGAATCATTTTGGTTATCCCAAGAATGATGGTTGCTTGGCAAAGGTTGTGCATGTAGGTGCACAAAAATCCAACTTGTGTGTGTGTGTGTGTGTGTGTCTGTGTCTGTGTCTGTGTGTCTGTGTGTCTATGTAAAATTTTGGGGATTTCCTTTTGAAAGGTGCTTCCAGTTTTACTAATACTCCAAATAAGGAGCGATGAAACTAGAGGGGATCTGCTGGCTGCTGAGAGTTATCCATTGTGTAGATTGATAGTCCTTCACAAGGTTTATGAGTTCCCATTAAAAAAGATGAGTTATTAGGAGAGGTGACAATGATCTTGTCCTTGAAAGCACAAAGCATCCTGGAAACAGCCACTCCACAGAACTACTGGTGGAAAAGATCGAGGAACCCTAAGAAATCTGGCAGGGACCTGAAGGTTGTTCTGAATGTCCTTCATTTTCTAATGCTGAGACTAGAAAATTCAGGAAAGAACCAGGCTGGTCCCCAGTACAAAAAAGGCATCTAGATTCAGAGGCTAACATTCTTCCAGAGTCAGGCTAGGGTCTAGGGCTATAGCTCAGTAGCAGAGTTCTTACCCAGTATGTATGAAGTCCTGGGTTCTATCCCCTCAAATCACAAAATGGGTTTTTGTAAAGGAGTTACATTGAGTATGGTCTGAAAGTATTAATACTGGAAATGGATCATCATGACAACCTTCATATTCACTCTGTTAAAAGACAAAGGCAATGCCAGGTATAGTAGCACATATGTGTGATATCATTACTTGGGAGACCGAAGCAGGATGATCTCAGTGAGCTGGAGAACAGCCTGGGCTACAGAGTGAATTCCAGGCCAACCTAGGCTGCAGTGTGATACTCTGCCTCGGGCTGCCTCACCCAAAAGCTAGGGCAACAGATTATAATGGTGGTTCTCAATCTTCGGTATGCAACAGAGTTTGCAAGGACACTTGTTGGACATTCAGATTCCTAGGCCACTCTCCAGAGGATTGAATTAAGTGGTACTGGCATGGGGCCCAGGAATCAGCTTTTTCTAATTAATCCCTCAAGGAGCTTTAACTAAATTCCTATCATGTCTCAGGAAATCACATTTTGGAAAGCATAGATTGGGTAGAAGGACCATTAACTCTGGGGATGAGTTACCAAAGTTCATATTGCCTCTCAGTCATTTGTGTGCTATAGGACCTCTCATCCTATGCTTAACATCCCTAAGCTTTCAGTTCCCTGCTATAAAAATTGAGATTAAAGGACCTACTTTATAGGATTTCTTGAAACTTAGAAATGACATTTAAGGCATCTAGCATAGGACCAGAATATATTAGGCACAAAATAAGATTGCTGCTACCCTGGCACTCAAATGGAAACATACCTACCTGCTTTATCAAAGCAATTCAAATGTTGCCTTGGAAAAAGGCAACCCTGATTATTGTGGATGATACAGTCAAGTGCTACCATATGTACATGCACCTAGTCCCTTCCCTGCTCATCTTTCTCTTTTTTCCATTGCACTGATCACCTTTAAACTCACTCTATAATTCACTTATTCATTATGATCACTGGAAGCTAATAGAATGCAAACCTTATAATGGCAGGGAGTTTTGTTTGCTTGTTGAAACAGAGTCTCACTGTGTAGCCTGAGCTGGCCTTGAACTGGCAATCCTCCTGTCTCAGACTCCTGAATGCTGAGATTGCAGGCATATACTTTCACATCTGGTAAAATGAGGTGTTTTTGTTCATCCTGTTCACTGACACTCAAAACATCTAGAAAGTACTTGACAGAAGATGGTATTCAGTAATTATTATTTTTGAATATTTTAATTTATTAATTTTTTGTGTATGAGTGTATTGCCTGCATGTGTGTGAGTGCACCTGTGTCGTGCAATGCCTGCAGAGGTCAGAAGATGGTGTCAGATCCCCTGGAACTAGAGTTGTGGATGGTTATTAGCGGCCATGTGGATGCTGGGAATCAAACCCGGGTCCTTTGCAAGAGCAGTCAGTGCTCTTGAGCCTCCTCTCCAACCTCATCACTAATTATTTTTTGAATAAATAATGCAACCTTCTATTGCCAGAAATTTTTGTTGCTGTTTTAGTTCAGTGCCCACACCCCTAAAATTCCCATACTTCTAAACTGGGACCCTCTATTTCTGTCAACAGCTATTTAAAAACTGGTTAACATAAAATGTTACTTTCTGAGCTGGGCATGGTGGCACACACCTTTAATCCCAGCACTCAGGAGGCAGAGGCAGGCAGATCTCTGTCAGTTCAAGGCCAACCTGGTCTACAAAGTGAGTTCAGGCCAGGTGGGGCTACAGTGAGACCCTGTCTCAAAAAGACAAAAAAAAAAAGTTACTTTCTCAAAACACCAGAAATAGGAGATAAGAATCATTTGTTTTGTAGCCATGTGGGTGCTGGTATCCCAAGTAAGAAGCTTTCGCTGTCTTACGGCATTGACATGCTAATTGTTCTGAAACCTTGTGATTCTGTGATACTGGGAATGTCAGAGAACATGTATCATTACTCTTGAAACTATCAAAAGTTTCAGAGCAGAGTGGAGAAAGCTGTCAGCTCATCCTGGGGGTTAATATTACATGATTCCTATCAGGGGAATTTCTGAGAGGGACAAGGAAGAGAAGACACAATCCTCAGATGCTGTTGAAAAGTCCTGAGTGCAGTGGAGACGTGGGAAAGGCAGCACGCTTCCATTCCATTGCTTGTCAGCCCAAGCCGAAGACTCACTCAGAGCACTTGGGAAATTTCAAATAAGCACGACTGGGAGCAAAGGTCAAAAGCTGTGGTGAGGATTCCAAGCTGGAGAGCCAAGCTTTGCTTTGTGTTCTCTTTGTACCCTGGTGTGAATTAACATTTTTTAATCGTATTTATTTTTATTTGATGTGTATGAGTGTATTGCTTGCATGTGTGTAAGCGCACCCGTGTTGTTCAATGCCCTCAGACATCAGAAGAGAGCATCAGATTCCCCTGGAACTGGAATTATGGACAGTTGTTAGCCACCATGTGGGTACTGGGAATTGAACCCAGGTCCTCTGCAAAAGCAGTCAGTGCTCTTAACCACCGAGCCACCTCTCCAGCCCACGAATTGCATTTTTAAAGAACCTCTCATGCATGCGAAGTCAAAAGGAGTCAAGTAGTCATCCAAGTCATCAAACAAGAAACCACTACTAGCAATATATCAATATAATTGTATTTGACTTCCATTTCCTTTCTAATAAAGAGAACCAGTCTGTATGCCAGAGATTGGTCTAGTTATGTACATCATCAGTATCTCTAAATCATATCACCATTCTATGAGGATTTAGACAAGTCTGTATGCCCAAGTGATGAAGAGAATAACATTTCTCCACCATGATGCTTCTCCACAGAAAAAGAGGCACTTTGATATAGCATCTCACATTGGGAGTTCATTTGTTAGCAAAGAGAAAATGGGGAATAATAGAGACTTTCACAACATTAATACCACTAGACTAATCAAAGCACCTTCCAACATGATGCTCCAGTCAGCAGGTGTGATCAACAGACAGTTCCTGCTGGTGCTTTGTTCACCTGTCCCTGTCTACAAAGACAGAACACTTGTTCTATTGGGACCATACACAGGTGGGAGAGAACCAAAGGATATTACTCCTAAGCTGTTTCCATTGTCTTTCACTTCTTGCCATGGAGCACGACTAGTTATTGTTCCTCTTCTTAAGTTATCCTTGAGGAAAACTCCATAAGCTTGGGCTCTTCTGTTTTGTTATTTCAATACAGTTCCTCAAATACCCAATTCCCTCCAGAAACTTTTGTTGAAATCAGGAAGTGGTGGATCATGCCTGTAATCTCAGAACTCAGGAGGCTGAGGTAGGAGAATTCCTCTGAATTTGAGGCCAGCTTTGGCTACATGGAGAGTTCCAGGCCAGGCTGAGCTACATGCAACATGAGAAACTATCTAAAAAAAATGACAAAGCAAAAATAAAGGCATATTTGTTCATCTTAACTTCCAAATGCTCTCAGATCCTCCTAAGATATTAAATCACCTGTCACAACAGAGCCACAGAAATTTTTCAGGTTGATTTTGCCCTTGTTTGAGCTTTTGCAATCATTAGCAGCCAAATTGAATTATTTCAGTCTGCTTGTTAAGTAAAATGTGTGTGTCATCATGATTTCCAGTGACATTTACTTTTGTTGGGGAATATTGAAGTTTTAAATGCCAAAGCATCCTTCTTGGCCAACTGCAAAATTATGGATTGCATGTACAGTAGGGATGGATCACTCTTCAAGGAGCACTTAATGGTTTGTTATGGTGACTTGGTAAATGGAGAAAACTTGAAAGATTTTTCCCTCTTGGTGGTTTACCGTATAAATCACCTCATAGCACTCTAGGCAATTATTCAAGGTTTCATGCTTAATTTGATAGGGTAGATTTTAATTGTGACAGTTTTATTCCTTCATATGTGCTGTGTTTACATTTTTTCTCTGAAGCAAGAGAGTACAACGTTCTTTAGATTTTTGGAATAATATTATGCTTTGAAAGAACATATTAAAGTCTAAAGAATTGAGTCTCCAGATAAACACAGCCATAAATGGTACCCTTAGAAAAGAATCTAAAATTATCAAATTGTTGACTAAAATCCAGTTGAGATTTTCATGGAAAGCAATGAATTAAGTGAAGAATTACTATGAGCTGCTTTCTTTTTTATTTTTTTTTTTTCATTCCTACCTATAGGGTTGCTTGACAATGAAAGACATTTCCTCTCATGCATCTCTTTTTCTTCTATCTTTTTTTTTTTGAGACAGGGTCTCCCTGTATCCCCAACTGGCCTGAAACTTGCTATGTAGACTAGGGTGGCCTCAAACTCAGAGATCCACTTGCCTCTGCTTCCCAAGTGCTGGGAAAGGCATGCACCACCACACCAGGCTCTCTTTTTCAATGTGGAAGAAAACCTTTTCAAGAAGCCTGGTGCTTTGTGGAGCTTGGTGAGGATTGGCATATATAATGTTGCCTAGCTATAAGAAAGAGTGGCTAACAGAACTAGTTTAGGAGCCTGCCTAGGTACCAAGTCCACAAGTGAGAGCATAACTGCCCTCAGGGACTTGCCCTCTGAGGATGTACCAGCAGGAAGTCTTGAGGTACAAGAGAAGAAACAGAAGAGGGAGTATGCAAGAGTTTGCCTCAAGATCATTACAGTTGTGGGGCCCAGAGGTCAAATGCTGTAACTCTAAAAGTTCAGAGATAGACATCAGAGAAGTTCCCATAACTTAGTTGGGAACTTCTGTATGATGTTGCCTAGCTATAGAAAAGAGTGGCCAACAGAACCAGTTTAGGAGCTTTAGTATAGGCCACAAGTGGTATACAAAAGAGAGTGATTCTTCTCTGTGGACCAGTGGAGACAGAAAGAGACAGAGAGATGGTGATTACCAGTCAAGAAAAACAAAGTAGGGACTGGCAAGATAGTTCAGTTAAGAACTTTCAGTGCCATCATAAGGGTCTGTGATCAATACTTAAAATCCCCATTAAAAGTTAAAAAGACAAGTACAAATTCTCCCTTGTAATTCCAGAGCTGGGAAGGCAGAGATAGGCAAATCTGGGGCTGGTTAGCCAGTCAGCCTAGTCTACTTAGTGATCTCCAGTCCAATGAGAGACCCTGTCTCAAAGAAAAAGTGTAGAGTTCCGAAAGAAAGACTCCCAAAGGTTGTCCTTTTGCCTCTACATACGTGCATACATGTTTATGTGCACATACAGAGAAAAAAAGAAATGGCATGACAAATGTTATCCATCTCCATGATATTTATGTTTTCATTTTTATTTTAAATGGTTAACTTATTTCATATATTTCTAATGAAACTGTTTACTACTAGCCCTCTTTTCAAAGAAGATATTTTCAAATTTGTTGATATTTTTATATTTATTCATTAAGGAATATGAGACAGGTAGGGTAAGCGTATTAGATTTGCAGATGCAAGTACAGAATCCTAAATAAGATAGTTGATGTGTCTGAGTTTACATTAGTTAGAAGCAACACAGCTAGAACTGGACCTCAAGGGCTTTGGATTCAATCAGATAAGTTTTAGACTGCATCTCAACCCCTGAGAAGTTGAGCAAAAGTGAACAGTGAATGGTTCAAATAAACATGCATTTGTTATTAATTGAGGAAAATCATAAAGAAACAAAGCAAGGAGCATTCACTTCAGTACACCTTTTCAAGAGTGGGAATTCTGGATACCACTGACTTCTTTAAGCTTCTGTTTCCTGTTATCTTATCTACTTAGCCTTTGTTTCTCTATTAAGTACCTGAATGAATAGAAAATGAGTGCTCATGCAATTAAGCCGAGCCTATAGTTTTAATTTTTACTAATGATAGCAGATGAAATGCACAATTATAGAAAAAGAGGAGTCATGAGAAAAGAGTACTAAATGCTATTATATGAACATTAAAAAATCAATTCCAGGCATCATTTGTCCTTCCCTACCTCTTTTTCCCACTAGATCCATTTTTCTGAACCATTCATTCTGGAAAAAAGATTGCAGTTTTATCATATACATTTTGGAAGTTTCTTTAAATCATTTTCTGGAAAAGGTGAAATTAAATAAAATAATTTAATGAATTCTATGCACTACAGTCAGTTTTGCATAATACATGGAAAAATACTATCAACTCTTCTTTTAAATGTAGAAGCACATTTGAAATATTATTGTATGTATATGTAAATAGTGTCTCCAAGACAAAATGGCATCATGAGACTTTTAAAAAGAAATTATATATAGATTTATAGCCTTGACTCATTTTATTTGCATTTGTTACCGAGAAAAAGTCATGTATGCTCTATAAAATAACCCTCAATAATTATAATTTCTTGGCAGACAAGACTAGTGACAGGATTGTTCAAGAAAATGTATGGAAAGTTATCTTTTAAATAGTGACACTTCTTGTAACCTCTTCTAATAACTTCAAGTTATTCTAATAATTTACATTGATAATTTATTAGACATACCATATATTCTCAAAGACTTAGCATTGTGATGCTAGTGTCACTTCAAAGGATGTACTTCAAAGGACATCTACTCTTGCTTATTTTTCAGTGGGAACAGATTGGTGCTTGGAGCACAAATTTGTAGTGTATATCTAAGCATAAAATTTTTTTAACTCAATTAACTATATGAATAGGCAATCATTTTTCCTAATTTCCTCTTGGATGTTTCTTATGAAAATTAGTTCAAGATATACATTTTTGTCCTTCATTATTTTTGTTTTGCTCATTTATTTTTTCATTGCTGGGGATCAAACTCAGGGCCTTTGCCATGCAAGGCAAACACTCTTCCACTGAATTACCTCCAACCCTTGATTCTTCGACACAGAGACAAAGTCTCACTATGTAGCCCACATTGACCTCACACTCATGCCTTCTTGCCTAAGCTTCTGAAGTGTAGGATTACAGATGTGTGCCACAATGCCCAGATGCTGTTCACTAAAAAAAAAGTTTCTCCCTCTTGGGGGCAGCAAGATGGCTTGTGTATACAGAAGCTTGCTGCAAAAGCCTGATAACCTGAGTTTGACCCCTAGACCCACATGGTAGAAGGAGACAACCAACTCCAATGAATCATCCTCTGACCTCAAAACGTGTGCCATGCCATGTACTCCTCTCACCCACATACGAACACAGAACCAGACACACACACACACACACACACACACACACACACACACACTAAATGTAGAAAAATAAAAAGTATTATTCTCTTCTTTCTCATTTCACCCTTTAGGTATGGCTTTTTCAAAATAGACAAAATTGCATATGCTTATTAGACCATGGTGGTTGGAACATACAGTAAAAAGATCAGTTTTGAATAGTTGAACTTATCCAATACAGTATGAGAGGAAAATTTATATGTTCCCTTTCCTCTCTTTCCCTTTTAAGTCTCCAGTCATTGTATTTATCATAGATTTAAATGCCATTTAAATGCATCTCTCATATTTCTATGTCCAACCAGAACCTACTTCTCAAACCCCAAGTCCTTATTTCCTTTCCAGCTACCTACTAGATACCTCCCCTTTCCTGTCTCACAGGCCTTTCAACATTATTATATTGAAGCCAATCTCTTGACCTTCCCTCCAGCCTTCACCTCAATGCAGCATCTCCAAGTCATTCTATAGCAACCCCTTCCTCATAGTTGCTCAAGCTAGAAAAGTTGAAGCCATCTTTTCTCCCTCTGCCTCTCATTCTCTTTACAATCAATACTGCTCGGGACCCATCAATTGCCCCAGTCCTCCCTGCTTTACCCCTAATTTCCCCTGCAATTTACTTTCCACTGGGAAGCCAGAGTGATAAATTTTGTTAGTCATCAGCTCAAAATCTCTAGTGATTCGCCACTGGCTTTAAACAAGACGCAGAAGTCTGAATCATGATCCACAGGCGCTGGCTACCTGCTTTCCTCTTACCACCCACCTCGTCCTCACTCTGTCACAGCCTCACTAATCTCTAGCTATTCCTGACTCAAGACCTTTAGCATTAATTTCTTCCTCGTGCCTGGTATGAGTTTCTCAAATTTTGCATCTTTTCTAAAATGTCATGTTCCTGTGACCTGATCATCCTATTTAAAATCTCACCTCCTCCAGCATTCGCTGTTCCCCATCTCTGCTGCTTTTCTCTACAGGACCCATGTTATGCTTTCCTTGTACATTTATTTAATGCTCATCTTCCTATATTCCTTGGCAGCTCCGTGACAACAAAGATCTTTTTTGTTTGGTTTGCAGACTGCCTTCCTTCTGAGGCAGTCTGTAATTATTGATTATAAACACGTATCCATGTAATAAATGAAAAGAATGGAGGTGGGCGAATGCCGGAGAGGAAAGCACAGTGGTGCTCAAGCAGAGGATAGTAGGGATCACTGCCAGGGGAGAAGACAGGAACTACATCCTGAGGAGAGCAAACAAGGGGAGGGCTTCAGCTGTAGGGTTGACAAGAGTTCTGAGTATTTGGCAACCATATGGAGAACATCCCTGCATTTTTTTAAGGAAACAGTATGCAAGTTAGCAAGCTAACACATGCAAGGCTCATTAAGTATGTATGTTTCTTTTCCTCTGTAAACATAAACTAGTTTAAGGAATCTGGGTGTTCAGATGGCTGAAAAGTTGAAAATCAAGTATGCCTCCAAGCATAGGTTAACCCAGGACTCAAGATCTCTCTCTCTCTCTATCTTTATCTCTATCTCTATCTCTTCCCCTCCCATCTCTTCTCCTTCAGAAGCCTTGGAGAAAGTCTTATGGCTTTCTCTTCCCTCTAGTGGAGCCACATGGCCATTTCTCTGGTAGCGATAATGCTCTGGAAATGGAATGAGTGGTCAACTTACATTAGGGTACATACTTTACTCTTGCACCAAGACTTGGGGAGTAACTGGTTTTCAAGAGGGGACTTAGGGTAAAACTCTTATTTTAAAAAAGGGTAATGGAGGGTGCTAAGGGCTAACAGATGAGCATTACAAACGGGTAACAAAGGCTTGAACTTTGGACACAGCAGTTGCGATGGAAGGGGAAGGAGGAAGTAAGACACGGAGAGGAAGTCAAGCTAACTCCACCCCCACAGCCCACTCTGACTCGGAGGGGCAGGACACAGAGAGGCTATGATTCACCTCTGCAATATTGAGGTATAGGGCTAAGATTTGGCAATATTATCCATGAAGAGTCAAGATGAGGTGGGAGGAACAGATTCATGAGGGAAGGAAAGCGTTTCCTTGCTTTCTCATCCCTGTTTTTGTTAATAAGATTGTTTCCAGCTTCTCGGAACTCCAGAACAATTGAGTTCTTCAAGAGGCAGGAGGCAAATTTTTCCACCAACCACTTATTCTCAGAAGACTTGTCGCTGTGGTTGTGAAAGCTCCTCTCTGGGCCTACATGTGAGAAAAATTTATTTTCCCCCAGTAGTCTGAGTTGCTTCTGCTTGAGCTAGCAGTGTCTACAGACTAGAAAACTGTCATTAAGAGCTGGGTTCAATCTTCTACCACAGAACATTACCATAGAACTGACTTAGGACCATCTTCTAATGCACAGTGGATTAGGCTTAGAGAAACGTGATCATTTAAAGCGTTCCAGTGGATGCCTGTGAAATTATGAAGTGAGGAACATTTGTCGATGGAGTAGGGGGCAAGGAAGGAGGAAAGGCAGGCACTGAATCATCAGGGCATATGCAGACGGGATGCCAGCTTTGCTTGTTTCTTCGAGTGTTTACCATTGACCAGTTACTGTTGCCAATTCTCAATCCAAAATGAGTCATTTAATCACCTTAGAAACTCTTTGTGGGATTGGTGTTAGTCCCATTTTACATATGAGGAAACTGAAATTTTAAAAGGTCCTTAATCAGTCTACCTTGTTAAAGATTCTGTGTCTAATGTGTAATGGAATTTAGGGAATCTGGCTCAAGGGCCTGAGTTCTTAATGATATGTTCCAGAACCTCTCAAGATAGTCATATGTCCATTGTCTCACCATAATTCAAAATATGAAGTCTATAAAGTATTGTTTGGATAGTAAATTATGGATCCCATTCCTCTTGACCACAATAGTTTGATTCCTCTGAACCAAGAAAATCTAGTCTCAGCAGCAAACGGATTCAAATGATGAAGCAGTATGTCCAGGCATATGAGGGGGTGACATTTTCCCACCTGATAATCTACTTTGTCCTGAGAATTAAGCCTGTAGCGTGGGTTGGCATATGTTTGGCTTCAATTAGTAAGCTGCTCTCCTTTCTTACGAATTAGAAGTCTCAGTGTAGACTAGAATAAAGTTGCTGAGGCCATTCTTTGCATCTTTGGCAGATGATTTCACTTATGCCTCAACATTTGACTCCTCCAGGTTCCTCCAGATCTCCAGAATGAAGTGCTGATCAGCCTGTTAGAGACTGATCCAGATGTCGTGGACTACTTGCTCAGAAGAAAGGCTTCCCAGTCATCGTGAGTATTCCAGTTTTCCGATTTCTAGAATCACGCTGGGGGCTTTGATGTCTGTTTCCATTTCTAAAGAATTAGAAGCTTTGACATATTTCCATTCAAAGTGATAGAAGTGGAATTTTGGTCACTTTCTGGCAATTCTAATCTGGTCACCCCACCAGAAAATGTTTATCTTATTAACTTGCCAAATTAGAAGCCACTTTACCAGACTTTTCTTGTTTGTTTTGAACTTTCTCTAGCACCTTCAGAAACTTTAGGCTGGGCTTATTGGGAGGAAATGTGCTAAACCACTGGCAAGAAGCTCAAGAGAGTATGAAATACATCAGTGATTCTAGAAAGCATGTTCAACCTGTAGACTTACACTTCATGTTGCACCTCATGGTAGCTTAGAATGCAGCCCAACACAACCTAAACTTACTGAAAACATCACGATGTTTTCTGAATGACATAATTGTGTTGTTCTTGACCATGAACATTGTAGGTGACAACGTCCTGTGTGACAATGTCGTGTCATAATGTCAAAAGGCTGGGCATGCTTGTTGGTCTTTGTAACTGTTTAATGCCCCATGGCCTGCATTAGGAAGTATTCTTTGTGCAACTTTACCAGTGGAAACAATCCACTGCCAAAGTATAAGGTGAGCTTTTCCTAAGGCCCAGGTACCCCCTGGAAAGGAGATGTGTATACTTTTCCAGCTCCCTCATCCTTTACAGCTCACAGATGAGAAAGAACTGGTCTCCAAGTTTTCAATGAGGAAAATGCAGGTCATGTTTTAAGTTATGGTTTTCACAATTTTGGTCCTAAAAACACACAGAAATTTTACAGTAGTCAGACTTTATGTTTAATCCCAGCAGTTACTGGAGAGGAGAGTGTATGGATGTGCTAAGCATTGGGAAAAACCAGGTAAAGGAATAGTATCACCTCATTAACCAGAAGTATTATCACCACCAAATCATTGAACCTTAAACTTGGAACAGTAAAAGTTGATGTTGATCTCTTTCAAAATTATCATTTATGTTATGTTTTTAATCTACAAGTCTAAGACATTTTTGCCCTGTTTTCTTATCTTTGAAATTAAGATTAATCTTATATTCAATGGCATGTCCTAATTCATAGGATGTTTTCTTTTTTCCCAAGTATACATAAGCAATGGTAAGACTTATTTGTATGTCTTTTAGAAACAATGACTTGTTATTTCTGCATAGTAATGTTGAGTTTGATTACCTTTCATTTCAAATTATTCCCAGGAGATAGTAAAATTATATTATTTCGGGAAATTTAATGAAAAGTAATTCCACATTATTTAATCCCCTTCTTCCCAGGCCATTACATTAATATTCCTGCTAAATTCAGCTTCCTTCCAATTCCAACTGAGTAGGAAAGGTCTTGTAATCAGATCCCCTGTTCAAATGCACTTTAAAAAATCTGTGCCTGTGCCAATCAATATCAAGCCAAATTCTGGTTCAAGTAAGATGCTCTGCTTAGATTCAAGCCCCAAGAACTACAAGTAAATGTATTCAAAATACAAATGGACGGGCATTTCATAGTCTTGTTTACATATCAGTGAACTGGACTCATAAACTTTTCCTAGACTATCAACAAGGCGTAAGTTCTAATTTAAACTAACAAATAGCTTTTCTCCATAACAGATTGTATGCCACCAGAATTTTAATCAACTCACTGTTTCTCTCTCATGGGCATGAAAAGAGACATGGTGACATTTCTATTTGTAAATCCCTCATTAAGCTGTATTTATAGCATTTTGGTGCCATATGGTAGGAAATCTAGAAAATACATACCTTAAAAAACACAGAATCTTTTTCTGATTGGTTAATTTCTTTCTCTTTTGTGCAGCATTACTAGATACCTACATTTTACTGTTGAAACAACCATCCATAGGAATCTATGTGATTTTCGAGAATATGTTCGGCTCTTAGGAAGGAAGAAGTGCACATATTAAGCCATGTCAAGTTGTGCAATTGTTTTGGTCTCTTCTGTTCCTATCCTAATAAGAGTGATTTTTGGGGAAGAGAAGAGAGGGATTTTGTTAGTTTGTTTTCTACCAGGTACAGGTCAAAGAAAAGTCCAGAATGCTGATAATGAAGTCATGAAATAAAATGGTAGACATTAATGGAAAAAAATGTTTATTTTAGCGGCCTTCTCAAGCCAGAGAGTCCTACTGCTCAAGCTGTAGGTGGCCGCTTTGTGTCTCAGACATATGCTTCCCAAACATTCTGTGCACATGGAGTACCAGCAGATCTTCATAGGGTACTTGTTTTGAGTCCGTTGGATTAAAGAGGTGGGCTGAAAGTCTGCATTTCCAACAAGCTCTCTAAGGTACTGTTACTACTGCCTCGTGAGTCCCACTTGGGGCAGAGAAAGCTTAAACTACCAAAGCATTTCCTGCCTATTAGTACATTCAGAACTGTTGGAGGAGTTATTCAGTACATAGACCAGTGGTCTCAGGCTCACTTGGGGATCCTAAAGAACAGCTGTTGGTCTCCCTCTACTTGTTCCTTTGTTCTCGGTTGCAGTCTGGACACTAGGGATTTTGAAAAACTCTCCACATCATTCTAATAAGCAGCCAAGTCTCCAAATGACTGACTCAGATCTACCATATTGGACACTCCATACTTAACAATGCCATAGGGACTTGGGTGGAGTGAGTTTTGATCTTCAAAATGTGTCCTCATGTTGATAAAGAACAGCACAAAGGTTCTGGCTCATAAGTTCACTGGGAGTTTGAAGGAAAGAGTGAAGTGTAACTTAAATTTTCAGAATGGCTTCTGAGGAAAGGAAGCATTTGCAGTGCACTTGGAAGATGTGAGAGGATGCAACTCAGTCTAGAAATTCGGAAAGCTAGGCCTAGGACTTTTCCAGTACTACAAACATGCCATCTGTCTGGAGATGCAATTAGGAGATGAGGCAGATAACATTAAATGGCAGGCTTGGGGTGGCAGTTAAGTCAGAAAGTAGCGATGAAGGGTTACAATGACAAAAGATCACTGTAATCGTAGATTAAAGTGATGGTAAATTAAAGTACTCCAAACTGACAGATGGTGCTGGCTGCAATGGCACATCAGTTATCTGCAAGTCACATATGTTTGTGTAATTTACAACTCTGGTTACAAGTTTCAACTCGAGAGTGTAATTTTCTGTGTCCAAATTCAACCCTATTGGTACTAGTTGTGTGTTCTGGGCTATGTTAATTAATGGCTCTCTGTGACTCAGTTTCCTCTACTGTAAACAGAAGATTTTAAAAAGAGCAGCAATTTACAGAGCTGTGTTCCTAGACTAGTATTCAGTTAATCATGACTGAATAATAAATGTTAACAATTACTCTTGGGCTACTCTCAAGGTCACCATCTGGTTCATTTACAACTACTCATCATAGACTTGTGTACCAGGTATCGTTATTTTTCTCCCTTGATGTCTATGAGATAACAGATGACCAGGCAATGTGGCCTAAGAGAAAACAGTGGCATCGGGTCTAAAAGCAAAGCTATTTACTTCAGACCCCTGATTTTCCTTTCCCCTCAAGCTTCTGTTCCTTGCCTCCAGTTCACATACCTAAGTAAAGCTTTCGATTCCTGGGAGGCCGAGTGGAAAGAGCACTGGATTTTATTTGGAGGGGAAAACAAACAAGTTTTCAAAAGAGTGTAAAACCAGAAACGAGAGAACATTTATTATTATTTCTGTTTTGAAAGAGCAAATATTTCATGATATTTGGGAACTTCGTGTTTTGTTTTGATTTAGATTTTTCCCTTCTGTATGCAACATCGGAATTGGGGGAGTGAAAAGATAACGTATCATCTTTTCCTGTGCTCATCTACTTTGAATTCTAGCTTCGACCAAAATGGAATGCCAAAGAAAGATTAGAGGAGATTTTCAGAACCAAAGATGTCAGACTTACAAGGTTTTAATAGCTTGCCTGGTGTATTTATTAGAATTATATGCTCTTTCCTTCAGAGGTCCTTAAAACAGATCGTCCTCCCTTTGATTCAGTAATGTGACAAAATACGGAGAGGGGATAGAAGGTTAATCTAAGAGGATGAAGTGAGTGGAATGTGGACCCTTGAAGCAGAACCAAGGTGTCATAGACGGGTCAGGACTAGGATGAGGCAAAAGATGCAGCTGTCTAGGCACAAAATGGAAGAGGATGCCAAGAACTCAGTCATGAACACTAATGTTATTGTATATCATATTTTACAAAATCAAATTTGGTCTCCCTCAAACAATGAGGAACTAAAAAGCAACTTCATTTCCACAGGACCATTCTTAGCCATGCAAAGAAGCCAAAGTGAAGGGCAAGTGTGCAGCCCTGGCTCAGGTGGCGGCAACTCTTCAATCGTGTTTTCACATTGGCCTTTCCTTTTCTCAGTTTAACTGAGACAACCGCTAAGTTTGACAGGTTCTGCTGACCAAGTGACAATCTAAAATCATTTCTAATTAACTTAACCTGAAATGATGGTAGAATTGTTTTGGTAGAAATAGTGCATTGAAGCTTAATATAGTGTTAGAAGTTCTAACATCTCTAATTTTCTTTGCTTTTTTTTTTTTTTTTTTTTTTTTTTCGCCATCATCTTTACTGTTCTGGGGAGAGACACTAGCCTTACATAAAATGATTTCTACCAGAATGTCCTTTTCATTTTTTTCCCGGGGTACTTCTGACCCCAGGAATCCGCATAAGGGATGCTTGGTAGAACTTAGCATAGATCAGTATGAAAGCAATCAATAGATTATAGCTCATGAGAGAAATTGTGAGCTCAATGGACTTCAGAATTACCTATGGCATAGTAACTACTTCTAATAGTTCTTGTAGTTTTCAAATATGGTATTCATAAAAACCTAAGAAGCCCAGCATGGTGACACATGCCCGTAATCCCAGAACTTTGGAGGAGGAAACAGTACTATCAGGAGCTTCAAAGGAACAAGAAACAAACAAAAACGTCAGGAATGAAATTTTACTTTCATTCCATCCAACCTCATGGGTGCCCCAGAAATATAATATCAATTCAGCAATCTAGATAGAGCATCTACTTTAATGTGGATGCAAGAGCAAAGAAAGGCACATCCAAACATGTCTATTTTGACATTTCTTTGGGATTAATTTTGTTAGTGGCTTTCACACACTTTTTTATTGAAATTCTCAAAAACAGCAGTAAAACAGCAGGCTGGTGAGCAATAAATAAAGTCCATGGATGAAGACCTACATTTGTTTCAAAAGATACCATTTAGGAACTGTAAGATACTTTTTTCTTTTTAGTGGGTGTCAATCCATATTATAAATATGCCTTCTGCACTATGGAGGTGTATTACGTTTTTCTTGTAATTTACTGGCATTTTGTTTACCTTATCAAATAAATACCACATAGTCAATTTATTTTAATCTATCGAAGTTCTTCATTAATGATGTCTTCTAAAGAGATGTTACAAGACTATAATTTCTGTCTTCCTCATGCTATGATTTGGCAAGTCAGAACAGTCCCAAATCTGACTTTGCCTATGGACTATTAGCAAGGAATACTATTGACCTGGAGTAGCTGGTAGCTTCTACTTTCCTTTCATTTGTGTACCCTGGAAATCATGACGCATTAAGCTCCCCTAATTACACACACCCCATTCAATAAAGCCTTTTCAGCTAGAGTTTTAGGGAAATCTTTAAATCTGACATTCTATAATGAAAGTTCTATTTTTTTTTTTTTGAAATAGGGTCATCTCCCTGCATTCCCAACTTGCCTCAAACTCATTACGTAGACCAGGCTGGCCTCCATCTCACAGAGATCCACCTGCTTCTGCTTCCTGAGTGCTGGGATTAAAGGCGTGGGCCACCACACCTGGCTCATAATGAGAATTCTGAAGTGCAGAAGTATGTCTTGTACAGTAAGGCAATCCCAGATGGAGTGAGATTCATCACATCCTCCCATCATTCTAACAGCTTTACTGCGATTCATAGCTTCTTTATACTTTGGTAAAATATTTGCTCTTATCAGGCATATAGACAGCATTATTTTATCTTCCCCTGTCATAAACACACCATAAATGCTATTCGGTGGAAGCTAATAAGGACTAAAACTGAAAAGAGAAATGTCACCAAATGCTCTAGGTGCTGTCTTTATTATCCTGTGGGGAGGTGAGATGCACATCAGCACCTATTTGGAGAGGGGGTGTTTTCATCCCCTAGGATCCTACATATGGGAAACTTTGCAGCCCTGAGCATGATTAATGCGGAAATCTCCATAGTTCTAAGTCTGCTATGGCAATGGATTCTTTCCTAGTACAATGAACAGTGTCTAAGATCCTTACACGCTTTGAATTCCAGTAGATTGACGTTTATTAGTTGAATGAATGAGCCAAGGGTGAAGACAAATCTTTATGAGTGTTTCAAACTTAGATAGTCCAGTTATGGGCTGGATGAGCCACATAGGGTGGTTGAACTGGAGTTTTCCATTTATCCACAGAACGAGTTCTGTGTTTCCAGCTGCAGTGCAGGCCTGTCCAAAGTACCCTGCCAGCGTGTTTACACCCTGACCTGGAGGGACCAGCTAAGGGTGAGACTGTGATTCACTATCCATGTCCATCCCATGTTTGTTTGGTTAGCTAGGACTGGCCATGCATGCTGGGGATGGTCCTGGGGGTCTAGGGAAATAACAGGTTACCCTCCATGTTTGAAGGCAAACCTATGTTGACTGGCAACCCACCTCCTCAACACTCCCAACCTCAATGCATGGCACCTTGAATCTAAAAAGTGAAGCACTAGGCACATTCAGACTCAAGGCCATGTCACCTGGCAACTTACCCAGCTGACATCTGTTCAGACCCAAAACAGAAAGAAAGGCCACAACATGCTTTTGAGGGTATTCTTCATCTTAATGACACATGGTCAAAGCAGGTCCTTTCTGTAAATAAATACATGAATATCTTAATGCTGTTACTTAGGACCCTAAACTAAAAACAGTGCTGTGAAAACTGAAGGATCCTATACGCAAATCTGAGAGAAGACATTTCAGACAATTGCTCTTTTTTTCCAAAGATATTCAACGAGTGTGTTTATCTCAATCTGACTGAAAATTTTTGACCTGGGTTCTCATTCCTGCTAAGAAAATCAAATGGCAAAAAAAAAACTATAAACATTTCAAATGACAATTAACTCTAAGTATAAAATATAGTATTTTACTATTAATTTGCAATGTAGAGCTCTATTTGATTAAGCAATTTTAGAGGAAGTCCAATCCTTAGTATCTGGACTTCTAAAAAGACAAGGTATTTCATCAACTACCTGTTTGCTTATTCATTTTTAGACTTAGATCACAAATGAGGACAGGTGTTCACAGGAGCTTAATACAAGGCCTGTCATATGATGAACTCTGAATCAATGTTTACTCTTATTACAAGCTAAGGCATCATGCCATATATTTCTTAAGCTGCTTCTCTTGTGTTCCCATACTGTATTCCCTTCCATGACTCGGATATACCAATGGACAGAGGCTGAGAAAGGAAAGTCTCATTCATCACCGGATGGCACTGGCTGTGTCCCTGACTGTAACAACACTATCCAGAGCCCTGTGTATTGTGAGACAGCTCATCTATGTCCTTCTCCAGGGTTTTCCTCCATCCATCACCTCTAATTTCTTCCCTATAGCCCCACAACCAGACTTCGTTTCACTATCTGAGTCCAGCACATGAATGCCAGAGGTGGCTCAGGTGCTGCCTGGGATGGACACAGTACCTCGCTTCACTCAGCTGGTGCCTCAGCTGGTGCCCAGGCAGCCCAAGGTCAAGGCTTCCATCTGTTTTTACTTCCAGTCCAGCCAACACTACAGCTTGGGCAATCATCTGAGATTTCTCTCTTGCTTGAACTTTTAGCGGATCCTTAGCCCACTGTTACCTGTATGGATTGAGAAAGGAAGCAAGCTTTGGGTATGAGAGATCCTTAAACATCTTCATGCATCTGAATCACCTTCCATGCTTCAATAAACACAGTCTTCTGGCTCTATCCTGGGGCTTCCATTTCAATAGGCAAAGCTGGCTTCCTGGGCAACAGCCTGGCACCCAGAAGGGGCATGTGTATTTTGTATAAGAACCTCCTCTTGCCATCTAGAAATGTGTCATTTTCTTTAGCATGGTCTTCCACGTGCTCAATTTGCACTGGGCTCCACGAGTGAGGTGTTCCGTTCTGTTGGAAGTCCCAGAAGTTCCGAAATGATGTGGATGTAGCCACCATAGGAAACATGTTTTCCCATTTCACAACTACTAAATGAAATTTTGCAAAGTCAACCTGAAGAAAAGATAGGAGCACTGACTCACTGTGTATTCATCCTCCTTGTTTGGTGAGATCAGATAAGAGCTACGAAAAATGACAAAAACTGCTATCACAACATGAGTTAATTTTTTGAATTATTCTTGATTGCCCTTATTTTTCTTTTTACCAAACTATTAAGTGCTAAAGGCATTTCAAAGCATATTCCTGAGGCTGGAAAGGTGGCTCATCAGTTAAGAGCACTGGCTGCTCTTATGGAGGACCCAGATTGGATTCTGTGCACCCCCATGGCAGCTAACAACCATCCATAACTCCAGTTGCAGGGGATCCCACACCTTCTTCTGACCTCTGAAGGCACTACAGTACACAGGTGCACTTACACACATGCAGGTGATACACTCATACACATAAAATAAAAATAAGTAAAAAAATGCTTTTAAAAAAGGCACATTGCTTTTTCTGCATTTCCCTAACAATCAATTTAAGTATAATTTCTCTGTACATCAGCACAAAACAAATCTGAAGCAGCTTGGAAAAAAAGGTGCGCCGAGTGGGACAGTATCATAGTAAGTAATCTGAGAGGTGGCAAGAGTGAAAAATTAAAATGAATTTGTGATGCAAAGTATATGAAGACACTCCCTAAGCTTTCATATACCGACTTGAATACTGCTCCGTTTCCTCTGATCCTTTTAGTTGTCAAAGCAGACAGAAATCCATTATTTATTATTTACTTCATGGTTCCATAGGGTATAAATAAGTTCCTCTATAGAAACCGTCCAATGCCCTCACTATGAAGACGAGAGAAATGTCTTCCCCTGGGCATCTTTCTTTTATGCACATAACTCCTGACTGAACATATATTTAGAATATTGTCCTGAATGTCCTCTCTTCTACATGTTAGGTAAAATATGTAAGACATGAATGAAAGTTATTGTGGTGTCTGTGAACTAAGATGTGGACATTCCAAAACTCTCCTCCCAATAAGAGGAGGCAAGACCAAGACTAAACACTGATTCATTTTGGCTCGTGAACTCACTTAAACTGTCCTTAGAATACCCCATAAAATAAGGCTTTGGTTCTCACCATTATTGATAAAACAAAAACAAAAACACCACCCACGACTTATTCTTATGCAGTAGACCTAAGACATTTTCATTAATGACTAAAAAAACCGGTCAACTGAGTCACTAAAACCCAATGAAATCAGCCCAATAATGTGATTTGGAGCCTTGGCCGAAGCATAGGACACTGTTTCTGAATCAAGGTCAGTGTTAATTCAATGATTTGACGCGTCTCATTTTCAAGAATGTACTGTTCTCAACCAGAGCCACATCCCATGACAACTATCCAATTTGTTTGATTCTGTGTTCTTTTACTTAGAATTGGGGAGGGCTTTTTTCCTCCTTTAATTAGATACGGTGGTTAAACAGTTTCCTCCCTCTTTTGCAGCAGAAATAGTTAAGCTCCTCTGATTTTTTCGTTCCAATTCCCAGGAAGCCTACAGGTCTGGAAACTCATCCTCAGAACTGTCTTCTGGCTACTGCCCATAAGACTGTGTGATATCAGTTCAAAGAGGAGGCAAGGAAAGGTCGTATTAATTCCGTGTGGGTAGCAAATGTCCTAGGCAAAAGTGCTGCAGCCCTGGCTGCCTTAGTGACAGGCATACCACAAATGCCAGGATGTTTTTCCTCTGGGTACTAACTCTTGCTGGAAACCTTAGATAAAGCTAGGGTCCCATGAGTAAGTATACTTCCTCCAGTTTGCATGCCAAAATCCATTTGGCTAGGAAAGGATTCCTCTGTGTGTGTTTACCTTCTTTAAGACCACAAAGGATTTGTTTTGAAAACTTCAACTAAAGGAAAGCAAAGACCAGTCAAGAGAAGCAAATAGGGTGGGGGGGAGGGGAGGGCAGAAGCATATTCTGGAACTTTGAATCAACCTTTGACCATTTCCTTTTAAGATGTCAGGGCTACTGTTTTGAGGAAGGTAGAAAATAAAGATGGTTCCAGGTAAGATTCTGCCCAGTCCTCATCTTCCTGACATTTCCCTGTTCCACTCACATTTTCACTGCTTTTTCTGTTGCTATGACAACTCACATGCGTATATGTTAACAGTAGGTTAAATAATGCCACATATCACTACAGAATCATTAGCGCCTCGCAGAATCATGTTCGGTGTATTTACATACAGTGGGCTCTTAATAACCGCTATATATGTGTCTTTTTAGCCACTTTTTCATACATAAACCCATACTCTCTCCAGTAGCTTCTTCATCATCACTGGAAGGATGAATGTTTTTATGCTAAGTATTCGGAGGGAAAAGAAAAGTTTTCTTTAAAGCTATAATGAACTTCAAGTACAGTTGCGACCAGAGTTTCACCTGAATTACTTTTAATTCAAGGGACTGAGAAAAGCAAAAGAGCAATCTATCAATTTTTTTCTTGCTTAATAGGTTGTGACCCCGCCCCCCATGCTTTACCTTTTAAATGGAATCAGGCACCAGTTCACAGGGCCTTGGGTACAGTGGTGAATACCCAGATTGGTCTCTCTTAAGTCCTATTTTCTGTTAGGTTTTACTGCTCTCTGCTGGCAGCACATTAACGAATTCAGGCATCTGGTTGATGGTTCGTTATATTTGTTAGGTTTTACTGCTATCTGCTGGCTTGATTTGGGAACTACAGTACATCTTTATTTCGTCTGTTCCCCTCTCCTTTTTTGGGCGCCTGTTTCTCCCTACATTTGTTATGTTTTACTGCCATCTTGTGGTCATTGTGTGGAAACTCATTCATATTGACTAAAGATGTGTTGGAACATTGCTCAAAAGGTCTTTTTGTTTCAGCCCCGTGTCCAACCATTCGCCACCTGCCATTGGCATTTGCATAACGGTCATATTGTTTGAATCTGGTCATGCTCACATACTTGTCATTGTCTTGTGCCAGAAGCCCTGACATGCTGCAGTCGGAAGTTTCCTTTTCCATGGGAGGGAGGCATTCATCTACAGACTCCAACAAGGCCTCCAGCGGAGACATCTCCCCTTATGACAACAACTCCCCAGTGCTGTCTGAGCGCTCCCTGCTGGCTATGCAAGAGGACAGGGCCCCGGGGGGCTCAGAGAAGCTTTACAAAGTGCCAGAACAGTATATGCTGGTGGGCCACTTGCCGTCGCCAAAGTCAAAGTCAAGGGAAAGTTCTCCTGGACCAAGGCTTGGAAAAGGTACCTGGAGCCTGGCTGGTGACAGCCAAATTAAGCATCTCTCCTTTTGTTTCATGTAACAACAGGGTGGGCCATTTGGAAATTTCCTCATCTGGTTCTTGATGCTTCTGCAATTCAGTGAGCATTTACTGAGTACCTGCTGAATGTCTAAGATAGGCGAAAAGGATGGCATTGTGTTAAAAGGTCGCAGCCTCCTCTGACTCTCAGGAGTGAGCGCATCCCTAGAGGACCCATTCATTATTCCAGCTGATCTTTTTCCTTCCAGCATCAAGGGAAGACTCCATATCCTGCCTGATGAATATGCATTTCATGTTTGCTAGTCTAAGACATCACCATATCACTTCTGTTATTTTTATGAAGAAAAGATGCTGAACCTACTATATACCAACACAGTGTGCCAGAACCAAGTGTGGTCAGCATCTAGAAACAAGAGCACTAGACTGGGAGTCAGAAAGCCGTTCTGCCACTTCTGGCTTCCAGGATATCAAAGGAGTAATTGAGCTTCACAGAGGCTTATGGCCTTCTGACAGGAAAATTAAGAGATGGCTATAGTGGCCTATGTATTGGGTTTCAGGAGCGAATCCATACACAGTCCTGACTGTGGCATCACCATGGACTAAACACAGGCTGATCTATAACTCTGTGTACACTTCTGGCCTCTTACCCTGGGTGCTTCCCCTATTTCAGGATTTCCCGAGGCTCTCCTAGGGATGATGTGAGGTCCCCCACAGGAACTGTCAAACATGTGGAAACACTCAGTAGACCTCTTCTTTCAAGTTATAGTCATGATCCCAGCACAGACTTGGAAGGAGAAAAAAATTGAGATGGCTAAAATGTCTAATATAGCCTCTTATCACAGAACAACTTATGCCCAGACCGAGAGGGCAGTGTGAAGGAACACACACACACACACACACACACACACACACACACACACACAACAAATGAATCTGATGGTGCCATTGCAGCAGTAGTCCCTAAGAAAGTTTTTTTTTTTTTAATTTAGAACTAGTATTGTCTATGCATTAAATCCTATGGGCAGGCTATGTGAAGTGTAGATAGGGGAGGGGTCTAAATATGACTAAGATGTATTTGTATGAAATACACAAAAATTCAAAAACTATATACATTGTGAAAAATCGCTAGTACTTCTGCTCCTGTACCTCTATGTTCCCATAGTCAGAGCCTAGACAGTGGTCACCACGTGTCCCCTTGTGTCACTTTCCTATCACTGTTATCACTCCCATTTAAAACAACACACAAATTTTCTTCCTTACAGTTTGGGAGTTCAGAAATCACATCGGTGCAAAGTGCTGCCTTCTGTTCTGAAGGATCTAGGGAACAATGTTTCTTACCCTTTTTTAGCTTCTAGAGGCTCTGGAGCCCTGATATCATGGCTCCTTCTTCGGTGTCTGAAACCACCAATCCAGTAGCATCTTTACCCAGGTCCTAAGGGAGAGTCATTCTACCATCAGAAGCATAGTTCAGTTGTGTATACAGATGGACTCTGAATGTTCTGGGTATTATGACACATATCTTTGGTGGACCTTTATTCTGTCCGCCACAGCATTATATACAAAGAGCATTTTTGTACATCTCCAACAGAAGAAACTTCCTGAAAAGGAAGTCCAAATTCTTTTTTTTTTTTTTTTGCCCAATACAATGTTGAACATACTACTTTGTGAAGAAGAGATGTAATGAAAATATTTACTGATTTCATCCTTAAATTTTTCTGTGTTATGGACCCTTTTGTATTCTTTGTCCTAGATATGTCAGAGGAGCCTTTCAATATCTGGGGAACTTGGCATTCAACATTAAAAAGTGGATCCAAAGACCCAGGAATGACAGGTGAAGTGGCATTTTAAAATTTCATTGCGTGTGCAGTAAAAATTAACTTTGTCTTTTAAACTTTTTTGTTTATTTTATGTGTGGGAGTGTTATGCCTGCATGTATGTAAGTATACACGTGTCATGCAATACCCACGAAAGACGGAGTGCATAGGAGCCCCTGGAATTGGAGTTATGGATGGTTGTTAGCCTCCTTGTGGGTGCTGGGATTCGAACCCAGGTCTTCTGCAAGAGCAGCCAGTGCTCTTAAGCGCTGAGCATCTCTCCAGTCCAATTTTCTCTAACTTTTACATGTTGCCATACTATATGCCTGCCAAACAAATCTCTTCTTAGGCTTTCCACCCAAATATGCTAATGTTTTCTTTATTACTGGAGATTTGTTTTTTTCAGGTCGCCATAGCTGACTTATGCTGAGCTTTTTTTTCAGCAGTAGAGGTCCTCAAGGCAGCTGTACAAACTAATTCCCGTTCTTGCCTTTCTCTCCTGGCTCCAGGTTCCTATGGTGACATTTTTGAAAGTAGCTCCCTGCGACCGGGTCCCTGTTCCCTTTCTCAAGGGAACCTATCCCTGAACTGGCCTCGGTGGCAGGGAAGCCCCACAGGGATGGACAGCGGCACTCAGGTGGTTCGGAGGACTCAGACGGCAAGCACCGTGGCACAGTGCAGTGTCCCCCCTCCCGTCTCGCGTGTCTGTAGCACTCCCCACATCCAGGGCAGTGGCAGGGGGCTCAGGCGGCCCACGGCCAGGTCTGAGCCGTACTTGTCCCTAAGCAGCATGGAAGACCTGGCCGAGGGTGAGCTACAGGTGGCCTCCATGAAGAGCCGGGCCCAGCCTGCCTACCAGAGACCTCGGGAGAGTGCCAGGGAGGACAGGCGACCTCCTCCTCCTTACCCGGGGCCTGGGAAGCCTGCTGTGGCCTTGGCCCAGCAGCCCCTGGAGCCTCCCCTGTGGAGGCTGCAGAGGCCTGAAGAAGGTTCTGGAACAGCTGCAGAAGAGGGAGGCCAGCAGGCCTCGAAAGAGCATCAGGCCACGCCAAAAAAACTGAGCAGCGCCTGCTCCCTTCCAGCCAGTGAGCAGGACAGTCAGAACTTGGGGGGGACCAACTGGCTGGACTGGCAGCGAGAGCGGTGGCAGATCTGGGAGCTCCTGTCCACTGACAACCCCGACGCCCTCCCGGAAACGCTGGTATGAGCCCGCCAGCAGCTGGAGCCCACCCTCTTGAAAAAACCAAAACCAAACCAAAACGCACTTTTCCGGCCCAGACCGGAAAAACTTTCTGATGGACAATTGGACACGTACTCCTTTTTCTTTTTTTCACACTTTGAAAGAGCAACACGAGAGAAACTGAGTTCACTTACTGAGGCAGAGCACCCACACCCTCGCCATTTATGGTAGGATTCTATTGCGTAGCCAGCCTTAGGAAAAGTAAAAAAGTACAAAAAAAAAAACAAAAACAAAAACAAAAAAACACAGCAACAACAAAAAAAAACATAAAAACAAAGAACGCGCCAATACCCAATCTCAAACTATCCACTTTGGCTCTATATAAAACTCTTGCTTTGATATAGCTTAATTGTATTTATATGTCTTCAGTTTTGACTATTGTATATTCTGTAACAGATTATATATGATATATTCACAGTAAAGACGGAACTTCTTTTTTTAAAAAAAAATCACTTCACTTATATTACACTATGAGATATATTAAGCAACGAGATTCTATAAGAGTGTTCTAGAATATGCACAAGCGGGTTTCTGTGCGTTTGCCAAAGCTTTTTACCTGGGGATAGCCCTTCCTACAATGCCTAAGAGAAACACTAACAAAACAGAACAGAATATGCTAAGAAGCCATATTTTTATATAGCATTGAGATACAAAAATTATAGTCACTGAATGCTTTTCCATATTGAATGAGTTTTAAGGAAATATTCAGTTTGATACCTTATGAACTATAATTTTAGAACCTGTTCAGAAAGGATTCAGTTAAGCAAAGAATAGAAAGGCGGTGCCTATCAAACAGTACTTAATAAATTATCCATCCCATTCTAAGTCAAATTTGATTTGATATAGACCACATATAATATATATTTATAATGTATAACTTTTATGTATTTTTCAAAGCTACAAACTGGAATCCAACTACAATATGTTTAAAAATCTGAATATGCAATCAAATTAGACAACATCCTTTTTCCCTCTACCCAGTTATTAATCGTAGCCCAATTACTAGCAATTCATTATAATAAAGTAAGTCATATCTGGGAAGAAAAAACAACTACAGCTTTGTGCTTACATTGTTACAGTGTCCCAAACGCTGAGGAAATATGTCTTCAGTAATTTTATGTGAATTGTAAACGTGTTCCTTCCTTTAGCAATTTGAAGTTTTTCGACTGCAAAACTATTTTTGACCAGCAGGTGGCAATTTCCTTCGGTATTTTCGGATTATTTTCACTTCAGAAGGGAAAGTGTACTATACAAAACGATTTTTTTTTATAAAATGTGCTACTCATAATTTTCATGTTGTTAATGAAATTTTTCAGTGGTGTTTCTTAAAAGTTCTATCTTGTGCCATGATAAATAAAAAGATAAGCAAAGTTGTGTTGCCTGACGTTACATCTAATGAAGTTTACAACCCATTCCAGATATGTGCTTAACCACCCAAGAGTTTAAATATAATCAATAACGCCAATTCCATGCATATACATGTAGAGTTAAAGGGCTAGTTTTTAAAATGTCAGGTACAATAACCCAGCATAGAACTGGGAAAATGAACGGCAGACCTCAGTTTTATCTGAAGGAATGTTGGCGACTGATTCCTGCTAAATGAGGAAGAGCTGATCTTCCCAAAACAAGGGATTCTAGATAGGCTGACTAGACTTAGTGGGTGGACTTGCACTGGGGAACAGCTGGGGACACTGACAACTCAGTGGGCCTTAACAGGAATGACTGAGCATAATGGGCTCCAGTGGGGGGGTGCACTATGGGAGGGTGTCAGTGGGGACAGGGGTAAAAAGATGATTAAGATTGTTTGAGCTGTTCTGTATGAAATACACAAAAAATTTAATAAGAATAAAAATAAATAAAATAGGTAGTTTGGGGACATCGACTCAGTGATACTGAAATATTTAGAAATCCATAATGTGTTGCAAATTAAGGCTGAATTTCTTGTTATTGAGAAAGTCATTTCACACATGACCAAGACTGGTTTCCTGCCTCCTGGGCAAGTCTCAACACAGTCCTTGAAAGTTGTGTCTGTTCTGCAAGCCTTAGATGTCTGATTGGCTCCACCAGTGAACTGTTCATACTTGGGGACTGATTGAGTGTACTTCAGCTTCTGCCATTGGGCCCAGCACTTCCGCTACTGGCTTAGACTCTGGAAAGTTTGTATGCATATCTCAGTTCTTCCTCACTGACCCCATTTGGACTGAAGATAAAAGCAAGATTCAAAAAAGTTCCATTTGATTGTAGCCAGAAAGGAGCGTTACTGTGTCACTCACTTTCATCATCTTTTGATCCAAGATCTGACCAGTTCTTTCCTCCCTTTCTGAATCTCCTGTTTGGTACCATGTTTATGCTGTTATAGCTGTGATTTATAAATCTTTTAAATCAAATGATGTTAATATCTGTAAAAAAAAGTAATGAAAGTAATGAAGCTATATCCATTTGTTAACAGATCTAAAGTAGACAAGGAGTGTAGAAAAGAAAATATTCATTCCCTTTTTCTCTTTGACCATCTAAGATCTATGGCTGCATCATTCACTTAGTAAGTGAATGCTTATTTCTTAGATGCCTTTATCACATTGTAGATAGGCCACTTTTAAAACACACATGATGGCTCAGTGGGCAAAGTGCCTGTCATGCAAGCCTGATGACCTCTGTTTGGTCCCAAGAACACATGAAAAAGCTAGACACAGTAGCAAAGGCATCTGTAAGCCTAGAGCTCCTATGGGGAGATGGAAGGTAGAGACAGGAGAATCCCCACAAGTTCACAAGCCAGCCAGGCTGGCATACATAGGGATGAGCAGCGAGATAGACCCCATCTCAAACAAGGTGGAAGGCAAAGACCCACACCCAAGTTTTTTCTCTGACCTCCACATGTGTGCCCACACGAAAACACCATACATACAACAGACACACACAAAAAGATTTGAAAAAATACTTTAAAGTACATATGACATCCAAAGACCTGAGTGGAAATTGAGGTCATTTTTTACACACAACAGTATGTGATAATCATACCTGATGAGAAAAACAAATGTCAAATTGAACAAAAAACCTTTTTTTTTTTTTTTTTAACCAGGCTGGTTGAGTTACTGGCTCCTCATGAGGAAAGTGATCCTAGAAATAAAGAGGCAATTTGCCATAGATGTCTCCATGTCTATGAATACTCAATTACTGTTTTTGTGTCTCTCACAAAGGGACGAGAATGGTGATCACAGAAATGACCAAATATGCGTTTGTCTTCATCCCTCTAAGTAGCTATTAACATATGTCTGTTGTGGGTTTTGATAGAAAACAAAACAAAACAAAAATCTTAGGCCAATGGGGGTATGTGCAAATTGAGGAAATTTCTAAATAAATCCAGCTTGCTTCTTTTCTTATGCACATTTTAATGCACATCTGTTTGGCAGAGAAACTGTAGTGGGATTGAATATAAAGAGATACCGAAACAAAGTGGCGGCCTGTGCTGTCTGCTGGTCTGATAATCAAACAGCAGGAGGTAGAGTCTCTTGAACTAAGAAGAGAGGAGTCCACTGCAGAAGAGTCACACAGATTTAAGCAGGACATCTTGACCAGACAGAACTATAAAACAAGATGACATCAGCAATAACTATTCTTTAACACAAAAAAAGCAACACATAAATCAAAGCAAAATTTGGATCAAGGTTGGCAGCCTAGATATGTTGAACTGGAGTGCAGGACCCCCATGTGACATGGCCCTCAATCTGGCAATGTCTGATCACCTCAAGCCATCCAGTATCTCTTTAGAGTGACCGATTCATGCAAGTTTGCCTGAGGCTCTGTTGGGTTTAGTAACAAAAGCCCCAAAACCCAAGCATAAGCCCCTGCTATTACTTACCTCTCATGATGGAGACAGATGAACTGAGGATACAGGGCACTTGACTTGGTACCTCTCAAGCAGGATCACCAAATAAGATAAAGGTGCTTCAGTCTGATGGCTAGATAAACAACAGATTACGTGTTAGTATCAGTATGTCCCATGTAAAATCTCGGCTATACTTATACTCAAATAACGGTTCATTCTCTGAGGTATTAAACATGCTATATACTTATATTAAAAAGAAGTACTTTAGCCGGGCGTGGTGGTGCATGCCTTTAATCCCAGCACTCAGGAGGCAGAGGCAGGCGGATCTCTGTGAGTTCAAGGCCAGCCTGGTCTACACAGTGAGTTCCAGGACAGCTGGGGCTACAGGGAATCCCTGTCTCAAAAAGACCAAAAGAAAAGAAGTATTTTGTTTACCTGACATATTTGCTGAACCTGGCAACCTTAACCTTCAGCTTTGATATTCCACTGGGTTCCCAACGAAGGGCCCTCCTTCTCTGGTCTGCAAAAAAAAAAAATCTACTCCATGATGACAACATACTCCAAAATCTGGTCTCATCCATCTGCCATTTGAGCACACTATTCATGAAGAATTAACTTAAATTTTCTGTTTGCAGAAACACAATGAATAACACCTCATTCTGGCCCTTTGCACAGGATAAAGTCAAGTTAATAAGCATTGCTATGCATTACTGTTACTGCCTTTTAACTTTATCTGGAGACCCTATTCCTAAGGTTGTAAACTGTGTTTTGTTTTCTTTTTTCTACCTTCTGGACCAGGCAGAGACCTAGCACATATCTAACATTTGTTTGATAAACGTTTGCTGAACATAAGCATGTTACTTTTAATCAAATAACTTGCCATGCAAAGAGAAACCATGCACGGCCAGGAGAGATGGCTCACTGGTTAAGAGCACTGACTGCTCTTACACAGTACCTGTCCTAATTTGTTTCTTCATTGCTGTGACAAAACACTCTGACAACTTCCAACTTGGGGAGGAAAGGGTTTATTCAGCTTATATGTCCCAGGTCACAGTTCATCAGGGAGCCCAAGGTATGGCAGGAACCTGGAGCTAGGAGCTGTAGCACAGGCCATGGAGGAACTCTGCTTACTGGCTTGCTCCCCTGGCCCCTGCTCAGTCTGCTTTCTTATGCAACACAGGCCCACCTGCCCAGGGGAGGCAACACCCACAATGGGCTGGGCCCTCTCACATCACTCAACAATCAAGAAGGTGTCCCACGGACATGGCCACAGGCCAGTCCAATAAAGGCAATTCCCCAGTTGAGGCTCCCTCAACCCAGGTGTGTCAAGTTGACACTAAAGCTATCCAGCACAGTACCCAAATTCGGTTCCCAGCACCCACATGGTAGCTAACAACCATCCTTAACTCCAGTTTCAGAGGAATCTGCCTCCCTCTTCTGGCTGCTGTGGGCATTGCACACACGTGATGTAGACAAATGACTCATACATAAGAAAATAATTTTTTTAGAAACTAAAAAGAGAATGCAAGGCCATTAGCTTGTAGTAAATACAGACATAGCTGCAGTTTCTAAATCAAAAGTTTGAAAAGGGATTGCAAAGTGTAAAGGCACAGTCTTTTAAATATCACTACCCTGAAAAGACTCTTAGCACCCCAGCTCTGTGTTATGAGGGACAGCAACACAGGGCAACTCATGATCCCTCAATTTTCTGTTCCCCAGATTAAAACATTAAGGGTTGGTAAGCTAGCTCAGGGGGTAACGGTGCCTGCCACCAAGTCTGATGACCAGATTTCCATTCCCTGGGCCCACAGGTAGAAGGGGCCGCCAAACCCAGTTTAGGCATTGTTGGGGATTGAACCCAGGACTTCACACACATTAGGTGAGTATCTCTACCCACTGAGCTATAGCCTCAGCCCAAAGCTTGCGCTTTCTGCAGCAACCAGGTGCCTCAATGTTGGTTATTATGCAGCTGGGCACTGAGCTCTTGCTGAGAGTCAGTGTGGGCCAATGTATGAAATGAGAGAACCCTCAGATAGTCCCATTAGGGGTGGGGGAAAGCTGTTTTGTTTACCCACGGAGGAAGATGAATGAATTTCCTTAGAGGGCACATCAAATTAGGAGTGGAATTAGAAACTGTTTTTGTCTTGTGGGAAAGAAACCTGGTGAGTCAGTTTCCAATGCCTTCTTAATCTCAAATCACTTTAAGAATACATGGAAGGGGGCTGGAGAGATGGCTCAGCAGTTAAGAGCAGTGGTTGCTCTTGCAGAGAATCTAGACTCAGTCCCCAGCACCCACATGGCAGCAAACAACTGTCCTAACTCCAATTCCAGGGGACTGATGCCCTCTTCTGACCTCTGCAGGCATTGCACAACATGGGTGCACTTACATGTGTGCAGGCAATATGCTCATACACCTAAAATAAAAATGATACATAAAACATTTTAAAGAAAAATTACACAAGAAAGGTGAACCATCAACCTTTTACCTGCGCAGGTGCATTGCACATCTTCCTCTCACCTTCCACCAAGAGATTTTCACCAGGGGCACACCGAGCTGGGCAGAGGGTGAAGCTTGCCAGGGACCAAACCAACACGGGTTCACAATGGCAGGATTGAACCAAGTGAACACAAATGAACACGGTAGAGCAATTCAGCAGTGATAGTGCTCAAACACAAGGGATGAGCTGTTCCAGGATGAATTTTGTCAACATATTATAGACTGAAGTGTGTTGTTCTCTCACGAGATGGTCACTTTCTACCCTCCTGTTCTGGTTTGTTTCTCCATTGCTGTGACAAAATATTCTGACCAATACCAACTTGGGGAGGAAAGGGTTTATTTGTCTTACAACTCCTGGGTCACAGTTCATCGGGGAGTCCAAGGTAGGAACTCAGGCCAGGAACCTGGAGGCAGGAGCTGGAGCACAGGCCATGGAGGAGCGCTGCTTACTGGCTTGCTCCCTGGCCCCTGCTATATGATACAACACAGGCCCATCTGCCCAGGGGTGGCACCACCCACAGTGGACTGGGTCCTCCCACATCACACAACAGTCAAGAAGATGCCCCACAGACATGGCCACAGACCAGTCCAAAGGAGGAAACTCCCCAATTGAGGCTCCCTCAATCCAGGTTTGTCAAGTTGACACTAAAGCTAGCCAACAAACCTCCCAAAGCCTGTAAATAGAAATTTCTTTGGAAATAGGGTCTTTGCAGATGATCAGGTTAGAATGAGGTTATTAGAAAGAAGCTCTACTTCAATAGAACTGGTGTCCTAGTAAACACAGGAATTTGGAGTGAAGATGGGTTTTAGACTCCTACCAAGCCAAGAAATCTCCAGAAGCTAAAAAGCAAGATCAGATCCTTTTCTGGAGACTTGAGAGGGAACATGGCCCTGCTGACATCTTGGTCTTGGACTTTTGCCCTCCAGAACTGTACGAGTGTATATCTGTCATTTAAGATGTCACTCCATCTGTGACATTTGGTTATGGCTACCATGGCAAACTAAGATGGTGAGTAAAGGTCAAATATCAGAGACAACTTGGAACACCCCACCTGCTCAAGGGAGTGGCCACAAGCAAAGGCACAATCCGTAGAAGCAGCACATAGTAAAGCAGGGCCTTTCTGTGAGTCTGTCTGTGGCACTGTCTTCATCCCCCTGCCATCTTGTTACATTGTCATCATCTGCAGAATTCATGGGAGATGAACACTCCAAGGAAAAGTTGTCATTAAAGTAGAATATCCAAAATGATGCTATATTCAGTACTGAGGAGAGGAGAAGCAGCTTTGGGGAAGAAATCAGGACAAAGGAAAATGGAAAAGTAGTGTTTCCATTTACCATTTGCTTTCACATCTCCCACTTGGAACTGTGACCCATGGCCATGGGAATAAGCAGTAGCAAAGCAGTAGTGGGTGAAAGGTCAAAGGATGCCAGGGAAAAGAAGGACTCAGAAGGTCACTGAACCAGTGGCATTTATGGGCGGGATTCCTGTCTCTCGGTGTTGCTGAGGCTCTCCGCGGCTACTGGATGCTGGCGACTCAGCGGGTCGCTGCGCTTCCAGGCGAGTTCCATTCCAAGCTACCGGGCACTCCCTCTATGTTTCGCGATCCGTTGGCCACTGGGTCATAAGGGGAGGTGCAAGAACGGCGAAAGCAGGATCTTCACGAGTGGCTGTTTACAAAGGGACAGCCCCCTCCGGGGAGATTGTATCACAGGCTGGTTCTGGGCGCAGTGAGACACAGAATTCAGTGATACAGCTCAGCTCCAGATACAGCTCCTTTATTCAGTGACTCAGCTCCACTCCAGATCTTAGTGATTCAGCTCCAGATACAGCTCCGATTTATTAGGGGGAAACCAGGATATTTATAGTGTGGAGGCAGTAGCAAAAGCATTAGTTGATAGGTGCTTTGTAAGATGCCCTATTTACATATGGTGGTGGGCTTCTAACAGACTGTCAGACATTGCCTGATTATCACACAGGAAAACCTGGCAGTTTCATGCCGGAGGATATGTATCTGTGACGGGCACTTCAAAAGGTGAGTCAGGAAGAGAGTAGGAAGGCGCCCAGCTAAGAAAGGGAGCCTCTGCATAAGAACGCCGAGCCGGCCTGCAGCTATCCGGACATGGAGGGACTGCTACCTTAGACAGCAGGGGTCCCCAACAGGCATCAGCACTCCTGGGAGCTGTCCCAGGCCTGCAGGTTGAAGAACTCTGGGTTGGAGCCTGGTCATGTGTCTTAACAAACTTTCCAGGGAAATCTGATCCATGCATGTTTGAGAAGTATCTTGCTCAGGAAAGCACAAAAGAGCCAGATGGAAGGCAGAGGCAGCAAAACTTCAAGTTATGCTCTAATGCATTACTTTGCCTGAACAATTTCAAATCATACTTTAAATCCAACTGAAATTAAATCATAAAATGATAGCATGTTAGATTTTAACCAAAAGCTCATCAACATCAGCATCCACTAGTCTTTCTGCAAAGAGCTTTTCTAGGTGCTGTGGGCCAGCAGTCACTGCATCTGTTACATGAACCATATCCAGGGTATACTACCTAAATTCTAGTTCACCTTTGTAGCAGTAAATTGAAGAAGCAACTGCAAGCAGGGAAAGATATTTCGAATTTGTGTAACTATTTCCCCTGCCTTCCAAGCTTCATGGCAAGTATTCTTTTCTAAGTATTTTATTATTTTTTGTGTATGAGTTTATTACCTGCATGTAAGTGTACCCCTGCCATGCAATGCCCTCAAACGTCAGAAGCAGGTGCCATATTCCCCTGGAACTGGAGTTAAGGGCAGTTATTTGCTACCATGTGGGTGCTGGAAATCAAACCAGGGTCCTCTGAAAGAGCAGTCAGTGCTCTTCACCACTGAGCCATCTCTCCAGCCCCATCATGGCAGTATTCTTGCTGGTTCTTTTAAGCTCTATGTAATACTTTGTATTTCTAGATCTGGTGTTTGTATTTATATTGCTACATTTTAGATTAGGAAGGACAAGAACTTAAATGTAAAATGGGACATGCCTATTAAGCTAACCAAATATAACTTTGTCATGTAATCACATGACAAAAATCACTGTTAATGATTTTAGATGAGTTTGCTTAAATCTATAATCCACTTTGTAATATATTGACAAATCAGGAAAAGCCTCCCTTTAGTTGTGACTGCCAATCATGTGTTGAAGGCTGTTACTAAGCTTTCTCCACCTGTGGGCTCTGCTTGGCATACACTCAGGTATTGCCTCATAGAACTTGCAAAACACCTCTATGATACTCATCTTACACCCATGAAAACAGAGGCCCAGAGACAGCTAACACAGGAGAGCATTCTCAATGGGCCATCTGCCTTCCACACACATAGCCTCAAGCCTATGGCAACACAAATAATCACACAATTACAGTCACTCTAAGAGGGAGGAAGAGAACGGTAACTCTGGTACAGTAGACATTTTGGGTTTCCTTTCCTGTTGCGCTCATAAAATACCCTAAGAAAAGCAGCTTAAGGGCTATCCTACTTTGTTTCCCCACTGCTGTGACAAAGCACTCTGACCACTACCAACTTGAGGAGGAAAGGTTCTACCCGTCCCACATCTCCCGGGTCACAGTTCATCAGGGAGCTCAAGGTAGGAACTCAGGGCAGGAACCTGGAGGCAGGAGCTGGAGCACTGGTCATGGAGGAACGCTGCTTGCTGACTTTCTCCCCTGGTCCCCGTTCATTCTGCTTTCTTATAAAACATAAGCCCACCTGCTCAGGGTGGCACCACCCACATTGGGCTGCCCCCCCCACATCACTCAATAATCAAGAAGATGCCCCACAGACCAGTCCAATGGAGGCAATTCCCCAGTTGAGGCTCCTTCAACCCAGGTATGTCAAGTTGAAACTGAAGCTATCCAGCACCAGCACAAGGGTTTACTTTAATTCACAGTTCAAGGTACCCCACCATGGTGGGGAAGTCAGGACAGCAGGAGCTTGAAGCATCTGGTCACAGCGGATCCAGCTGGTAAGCAGAGAAAGTGAATGCATGCTTGCTAGTGCTCATTCCACTGTCTATATTTTATGCAGCCTAGGACACTAGTCAGGTGATGGTGCGGCCCACAATGGGTGTCTCCCCACCTCAATTAATCTAATCACAGCAATTCACAACAGGCATACCAGAAGCCCATCTCCCAGATGATTCTAGAATCTATCAACTTGACAACACTAACCATCACAGGAAATATCTATCTTAAATAATACTTATGTGAAACCCCACTGCCATTATTAGCACCATGAGTTCTTTAAATTGGAATTCTACCAGGACCATCATTTCATTTACAGACTAAACTCCAAAAGATTGAATTCCTGTAGGTAGGGGATATACCTTTTGTGATTTTGTGTTCTTGGTTATGATGCAGAGTGGACACGAACGTGACACAAATGTCAGCTAGTGTATTCATAGGAACACTAAATGCTAATATGTAACCGCAGTTTGAACCTTATCTGCTAATACTTAGCCTGACTCACATCAATATGTTCTCATTCTGAATAGTGCTATTTCCATAGACAAAACTTAGATTAAAACACTGAAGAGGATCTAAAATGAATTTGAAGTTATAAATGAAAGCTAATAAAGTAGAGATTTTCTGATCCCTAGACAGACTTAAGTGTAACCTAGACAAAAGCAACTCTGGGCATCAGTGAGGAGCGTTTAATGGAGGCAGTGAGAGGGTACGTCAAATTGTTGATCTTCTTACTGAGCTCCCTTGACAGTTAATTTCATGAGTTGTCTATACCCAAAATACTATATTCCTGTAACACTGGTTACACATAGCCTAATTTTCCATTTCTAGTTATGCTTTGTTTCTCAAATCTTGAACCTACATCTAATCAATAACAGTTGTGACCAGAAAATGTCCAATAGTGATTATTTTGTTATAAGATTTAAAAATAGTTAACTAATGGATGAGAAAATGGCTGCTTTCAGTGAAGACTGAAGAAGCAATTTATACCTATAAAGATACTCTGAAAAGTTTCAGAACCTGTTAACTGCCAGCTTTATTTAAAAAGTACAAATATCTTGACATGGAGAACTTAAAGTTGTTGGGGTTTTTTGCTTCACACAAAACTGACACAATAAAGAAATCTATACCAAATTAGTCACTCCATCCACCAATTTAACACTACAATATTCAGGATAAATGAAAGGATTTAATTATAAACAAGAAAAACAAGTCATTTCTAACATGCTGCTATAATTAAAACATACCATTTATGAGCCAAACAATTTCAACAACAAACCTCAGAGTTTGCTTACAACAAACTAATGACTGATGGTGAATTGATGCAAACATTCCACATCTGAGAAAAAGCATACTTCTTATGAATTCTAACAGTCAATCAAGTAGAATATTGTTTTACAAAGGTACTACTGCTGGCCATGTGACTTGTTTAGGCTTTGAAGGTTTAGATTAGGCCGACTGGGAGGAAGGCTCCTAAGAGAGAGGATTGAATGGAACGGGGCAACTTAAAGATAACCTGTCAATTTCCAGGGACAACGAGACCAGCTTTTTAGCAACAGCTATATATTAGAACAGGAATGAAAAAGAGAATAAGCACACTTCTTAGGAATTCTAACAGTCAGCCAAGCAGAATCTTGTTTTACAAATGTGACTTGTTCAGGCTTTGAAAGTTTAGATTAGGCCGACTGGGAAGAAGGCTCCTAGAGGGAGGATTGAATGGAATGGGGCAACTTAAAGATAACCTGTCAATTTCCAGGGACAACGAGTCCAGCTTCTTAGCAACAGCTACATATTAGAACAGGAATGAAAAGCAAAGCATTTTGAAAGCTACATCTATCAAAGCACATTATCATCTTCTCATGGTGAGTTGAAATTTCTCTCAAGATCAAGTCATGCCTAAGTCTTTTGGAGTGCATTTCAGTGCTTACCTCTGAACTCTGTTCAGAGATGCTACTCAGACTGTAGAGACTTTAGAAATAGTGGTAACATTTTAAAGAGGAGTAAGTGCTTCTTTCTTATAATGAACAGACCTGGTCAAAATATTTGACCAGGTAAAAGCATCACACTTTCAAGTTCTCTATCTCTTACTCCTGAGAATAAAGACAGCTTTCTTTTTTTTCTGAAAAGGTGTTTTTCAGAGGTGGTTGAGACCTTTCTACATGAAATATGAGACAATACTGTAGTTAATGGGAAAACTAAGGGACTGCTTCCCACTAATACCAAATTGGGGGGGGGGGGACGTAAAATGACCTCTATCAACTACAATGCAAAATGTGACTCAAACATTAAAGGAACAGTGGATCCTTTGCTGAACAGAGGATCAAGTATGATTACCCACTGTGATGTTATGAGTGCACTTTTGTTTGGGCAAAATAGTTTAATGTCTCAGAAAAAAAAAGTTCATAATATTTTCCTAGCAAAAGAGTGGTTATGAAGTCCAGCGCCACCAAGTGACCTTCATTCTGTCCCATACTGCTGAGAATGAATCAAAGGCAGGACGCACATCCAAGATGGTGAACTGGTAGTCCTTGTTGACCTTGCCGCCATCATAGTAATCAATCACGTACCTAACTTCTGTACCACAACGGTTGACGATCCAGTCGTGCCTGTCGAACGGCAACTCATACCTGGAATGAAAGCACACTAGCCAGTGTTAAAATGCTGGCCTGCATTTGGAATGCTGTATGCAGAGAAGACTGAGCAGCAACAGCTGCTCAAGGACTTGTTCTCAAGTGCAGACACCTGGAGGGGAGGGGGGGAGGGGTGGGGAGGGGCAGGGAGGGGAGGCTTGGACATTCCTACTACAGTGCTAAGAGAATGAATGTGCTGCTGAAAAGCTAAGAGTCTAGATTAGATCATCTGTCCACAAGGTCCGTGGAAAGAAACCCAAGCCAGAAAGGCCAGCTGAGAGGCGGCAGAAACTCAGCATGCAAAGGGGCTCAACTACAAGACAAAGGGAAGAACTGAACAAGAGAAATGCAAGGACCCAAAGACAGCAGGAGGAGTAGGAAGGCAGATCTAAGAACCCAGAAGACAGCTCTCAGTTCAATTCTCTGACCGCGAACTAGGAAGCTAGCCACTCCATCTTAATAACCTGTCCATTCATGAGTAAACTGAAGGAGATGAAAAAGTCTAGGGCTGGATGTAGAGTTTTAGAAGATAGAACTGCTTTTCTTTTCTTTTTTTAAAATTTTATTAATTTTATTTTATGTGTATGCATGTATTGCGTGTATTTAGGTCAGTGGACCCGTGTCATGCAATGCCCGCAGAGGTCAGAAGAGGCTGTCGGGCCCCTGGGACTGGAGTTATGGACAGTTGTTAGCTGCCATGTGGGTGCCAGGATTCGAACCCGGGTCTTCTCCAAGAACAGTGTTCTTAACCACTGAGCCATCTCTCCAGCCCCATGAACTGTTTTTCTTAAAGACTCTAGCGTGGGTGGCAAAAGAATGCTGCCGGTGACGTAGGAACGTAAACAGCAGAACTGCATTGACACTTACCCCATCCATGACCGAATTCTTGCTCTTGGTGAATACTCTCTTGCTTTCCCTCCGAATCTGACCAATGACGGGCCACAAGGACATTCACTGAAAACCCCCAAACAAGAAAATTCTATGAAAATCTTTTCTTTCCATTGACAAGAGGATAGTCTAGTTTTTTTCAGAATGGTTGAGGTGCCACATGTGTACTAGGAACTGAACCCAGGTCCTCCGCAGGAGCAACAAGCACTCATGCACTGAGACAGCTCTCCAACGACGTTCCATGTTTTCAGTGATATTTCTTCTGCATTTCTTTCTCATAATACATTCATGGAGAACAGAAACTTTTAAAAGTACTCGAATTGGCCTATTTCTTGGAAAGATTCCTCTTTCCTTCAGGCTCTGTGCCATCTCTCTCTCACCCTATTCTCTGTACACATCTGCCTGGCTTTTCTGCAGGAGTCAAAAGCCAGCACCTTCTCATTTGAGACAAGAGCACAGACACATTCTCAGAAAGAAAACAAAAACCCAAAGAGTGTTAAGTACTATATATCTTCCTTCTCTTTTGCATAGAGCAGGTAGGATTTCTTCGGAGAAACAAAGAATCCTATAGTGAGCCGCCTGGATCCATGGGCTCCATTTTCACAGATTCAACCGTCGATTGAAAACATTTGGACAAAACTGTATTGAAGCTTGGAGATGTAGCTCAGTTGGTATAGTACTTGTCTAGCATGCATACATGTGCCTGGGTTCTATCCCCAGCACCACATAAGCCAATTATCTTGATACACAGCTGTTGGGAGGCGGAGGCAAGGAGGATCAGAAGCTCAAGGTTATCCACAGGTTATATAGACGTTGGCCTGGGCTACCTGAGACCATAAAAAAACAAATAAAACAAAAAAAAACTACCATCAGCACCAATAACAACCAAACCAACAACAAACCCCTGCATTAGTACTGAGCATACAGATTTTACTCATTATTCCTTAAATAAAACAGTATAACAACTATTTATCTACCATTTATATTATTTTAGGTATTATAAGTCAGACTTTCTAAAGGCTATATGAAGATGTGCCTATACTGTATTCACATACAGTGAAATTATATATATGTAAGGCTTTTTAGCATCCATGGATTTTGTTATCCTTGGATGGCTTGAAATCAATCCACCAAGAATATCATGGGGGAACTATATTTGTTTCATTTTAACCAAGTAACAGACTTTATGAAGAAAGAAAAATGGAGACTGAATTCTAAGAACTAGTTCTAAGTAGTGCTGTACCTACTCCCTAAGTAAACCTAAACCTCAGCAGTGGCAGGCTCCTAGTTAAGAGAATATACTACCTCTGCCTACAGACCTTGGCTGAGGCCCCTTGGGGGTCAGTCCTCTGCTGGCACAGGGGCACAGAGGATGTACAAGACCCTGCCCTTGTGGAAACACACTCTATAACATGACACAAACTTGCTTCCCCAACAGAAAAGGGAATTCAGTTAAGAAAGGAGCCACCTGTCTCGTCAGCTGCTACCATTTGTAAAACAGGCTTTGTTCCTACTGTGTAAAGGAGAAAAGAATCCAGATCCATAGCACAACAGAGCCTGACTGTGTGAGCTACTGACATTTTAGTAACCCTTCTCAAGAGGGTCACAGGCAAGAGTCAACAATCTTTGTAATTTTCTTCTGCAGACATTAGTGGGGGGGGGCTCTTAGAGGCCTACCTAATTTTGCCAGAAATCTACAAGATGACTGGAGGGGTTGAAGCTGATAAACTGAAATTCCCATCTCTCAGAGATCTTTGTTTTAAAATCACAATACAAGTAATGAGCAGTGGCTTTAATTAGAGCACATTTTTAACCTAGGTTACTGCAGTATTTGCAGTCCCCTCTAGTAGCCAGCCAGAAGGTAACCCCTACAGACCAGGGGTTATGGGGAAGAAGGTATACCTATCGTAGAGTTGGGGTCCAGCCAGTGTTACCCAAGAAGCGCTACCACTGAAATACTCAACGGAAATCCTAAAAACAGAGAAAACACCTTTCAAAAAAAAAAAGCGGCAAGTGGCTTTTCTACAAAAAACTTATTCATCATGCTTTGGAAGGAATTTAAAAATCTAAACCAGATTACGAGAGGACCTGGATCTTTGTTAAGACACCCCCATCCCTCCGCTTCTGAAGGATGAGATCTCAAACCAGCAGCATCCCATCACTCTAGAAACATCAATCTTGGGCCCCACCCTGGACAGATTCAAACAGCTTCCAAGTGAGCCCAAGTATGTAGAATTACTGCAAGCCTTCCAGGGGAGAACCAATCCCTGCTCTTTAGACTACCTTTCTGAGAAAAAATGGGCCATGTGAAGGCAGCTCTTTAAGAACAGTCCTGACAGGGATCCCAAATACTGCTGAAGAACAAAAAGGTCTTTCCTGCTTCCCTTCTAGCACAAAGCACTTTAGTCTCCCTTCCAGCATGCTCTACTTTCCATAACCTACCACATTTCTCCCACTGAGAGGTGGAGATCCACCCCTCCCCTTGAATCTGGCCAGGCTTGGGATACCAGTCTTCCAAGTTAGGCCAGGAGAAGAGGTGTGGCTTCTGCCTGGTACTTCTGAGAGCTCTGGCTTCTGGAATCAGCTGTTCTGATGGGAGGTACATCACATTCAGAGGCTGTGAGCTGCTATTCTAGTCAATGGCTGGCACCACTTGCCAGATGAGTAAATGGTCATAGCTTCAGGGGCCTCTGGCCCACAGCTCTGCTACAGCCGTTCCTGACCAATACCTGGACAGTGGAGGCCTTGAGAGCCGGCAGGAACAGAGCTGAGTGTCACCTCTGCTAGAACTTTCCCGCACTCTCCACCTCACCTACGGTGCACGGCCAAATAAAATGACTAGGTTGACTTTTCTTTTCTTTTCTATACAATTAAGAAACTATAATCTGTCCTACAAGGATGGTCATTGGCAGGTGCCTGATATAGAAATGCATGACAAATTAAATAAAATGTACACTACATTTGGAAGGGTAATATGAAACAAGAAACGACGCAGGAAGGAATAAGATCTGAAATGTACTTACCGAGCATGAAGGGCTTCCCACTTCAAAATCTCCTTCCACGCTTGCTCATTATTCTGATTATGAATTCTAATGATATTATACATATCTTTCTGACTAATATCGTCATCCTTCCATTTCCACCTAAGAAAAAACACGTGGTAAAATCTGACAAATACTACTGACAATGCAAAAAGGTAATCCATGTCGTCATAAAATGATTGCTTCTTTTGAGACCTTCAAATGCTCATTTACATCAAATTTAATGGATCCAACACTCATTTTCAAGATTTACTCATGACCACAGAAGAATGCTATAAATCCAAACCAATAAACATACACTGGAATAAAAAATTCAAGGCTCACTTTAATCACATTTTACCAAATCCTCAAAAGCAACAATTCCGGAGCCACCTATTTTAAGGTGACACTTCTCATTTAGTGTCACTGGGTCACCAATTTTTTCTAAGCATTTCACATAACAGTTACTTTTTATCTTAAAAAATACTATTATCAGCTATAGGAATCAATTTTATGCATCCACCTTGTGGGGGTCCTACAGCACCCAGACATTTGGTCCAACATTCTAGGTATGGCAGTAAGGGCGATGGAAGATGTGAGCACAGTAAGTTGTCCTGCATCTGGAGGTCACGTCCAATCAGTCCCCGGCCTAAGCATAATAAAAGGGCTGACCTTTCCAGTAGCAGAAGGGATATGGTACGTCCGCTTGAGTTCCAACATTAGGCTTTTCCTAGTTTGGGACCTGAACTTAAACATCAGCTCCTTCTGAGTTCTAAGCCTGCCAGATTTCAGAGCAGAACTTCTACTATCAGGTCCCCAAGATCTCAGTCTTCAGACTCTGACTGTATCCATATCACTGGCCTTCCTGGGCCTCCCACTTGATGGCTGCAAACCTTGGGACTTTTTGGCTTCCACGATGAAATGATGATGGGAACCAGTTTCTTGCAATAAGTTCTCTCTCATACACACACACACACACACACGCACCAGACACACACAAACCCTGGTGGTTCTGTCTCTCTGAAGAACCCAGACCTTGAATACTGGCTTTCTGCTTGCAGTCTGGTGAGTCTAAAAACTCAGTTGTTATAAAGCAACTCATTAAAAACTACTGTATGTTTTGGAGGTTAAAAAAAAAACTTTAAAACATTTAGTTCTGTGACAAATTTGGTGAGCAAATTATCTTGTCCACTCACCCTTTCCGTAGCATTGCATTCCAGAACATCTGTTCGGAAGGGTAAACCCATTTTTTCTCAGAGTCTGCTCTTGGAATAGATGACTCCTCCCTGGCAGTAGACAGTGCGAAAGGCTGATCTGCGGATGGAGTCTGATTAGGTGGTGGCATCTAAAGAAAATCAGTTCATTGTGTCTTAATAGTAGCATTATGACAGATATTTTTAAAAATCAATTACACCTCGGGAAGCAATGCATCACACATGAAGCCCAAGTTCTCATTAAACCAGCGACATCGAAATTCAAACCTCTCATATACTCTGAACATACTACCTTTTGTTTGTTGCTACTACTAAACAGCCAGCAAGAAGAAACGTGAGAGGAAAGATTCAGTCTAGATGGTAGTCTGAGGGGCTACAGTCTGCCATAGAGAGTACACGGCAGCAGGCAGCTCCTCAGTGGTAGGAGCATGAGGAGCCTTGCTCACACCTAGATGGATCCGAAAGTGGAGTGCAGGGCCCTGCTCCTATGGCCCCTGTCTGCCAGGTAAACTCCACGGTCAAAGGTTCTACAACCTCGTAAAACAGTGCCACCAGTTGGGGCCTATCCTAGGCCAGCGTCTTTCACGTTTCACACTGCTGACCTCAGCAGCTGGCCATTCTTTAGTTGCAGTGGTTTCTCTGAGCATTGGTCAGATGTTTACCATCACCCTTGGTCTCTACCCAGAAGCAGCCCTCCTTCTGAGCTGTGAAAACTCGGTTTGTCTCCAGACATAGCCAAATGGCTCCTGGGGAGAAAAATCACTCCAGGTTGAGAATCACAGTTTTAGAGCTTCTTTGTGAAGTCAAAGTACAAAAGGTTTTCTAGCAGATATGCAACTAGAAGTCCCAGTCACCGACATGGCCCCGAGTGAGAGGATTGAGAGCAGGGGAAGCACGTGAGGCGAGTGTTGAACACCTTCCCTACCCTATGGCAGCATGCTAAGGGACGAGGTGAATGTCTCTGTCACTTCCTACCTGAGTGAAGTGGGCCAAGTCGCCAATTCTCACTCAGTCTCCCCAGCTCCAAGAGAGGGCAGTAAAAATACTGACTACGTAAGATGTTATGAGGACCAAAGGAGACAAAGTATGCTGATGAGCTCAAATGCTGCAAAAATAACCCCCAAAGCTAGCTGTTATCGAAATTCTTGCCACACATGTTATCCCTTAAGGAACGAGCATAGACCTGTAATATTCTAAAGAGCAATTTCCTTATACCTTGGTAGGGTCATTACTGAAGTTTGACAATTCTCTCCTTGTTCTTGAACTGGAAGTCTGGGATATTAATTCCTCCCAAATAACCCTGGGATTTTTTTCCATAAGCAAGTACACCAAATTATAAAAGAGGTAATTTGGCAAATTATAGCTGCCCCTTAGCTCTCATGTTCTATGTGAATCACTTCAGAGCAAAAACTATGCATCTTTCTAACCTCTAGCTTAGAAGAGACACATGCATGCTGCTGACACTCTAACACTGACTAGCCTGCGGGGACACCGCCACTTACTACTCTCCAAATGCCCATGCTTCCAAGCTCCACTCTCCGATGTCTCTTACAGACATGCTAGAGTAGAGGCAACCCACTGTTCCCTGGGCACTGCACCAAGCTGCCTACCAAACAGGTCTTCAAAGTCAGACCAGCAGACACCGATACACTTTCTGTCAATGGCCAGGGACTGGGTATTTTTGGTTTTGCGAGCCTGATGGTCTGTCACACCAGTCAACACGGCTGTTTTCTCTGTAGTGTCAAAGCAGACACACACTCTACATAGAGGAATGAACGTGACTCTTGACAATAACCTTTACTTTCAAAATGGACACGGGTCAAATTTAATTCACTGATCAAAGTCTGTCAAGCCTTGATGTGGGCACTGCTACTGTACCCCCATATCCCTTCTCTACCAGGCTGAGTGGTTGTCATGTCTTCAAATGCTGCCTGCTTCACTATGATTTCCAAGTGTTCGTGACAATCCCATGGCTCTCTAAAGTGACCCAAATCTGTGTAGCTCACCTTTAAATGTGATTCCAAACATGAGTCTGGTTTCCAGTTGTTCATCATAAAACAGTGAAGTCACAGCAACCTTAGTTGCATTTATTGATGACATGAAATTTTCAGGCAGCCACTCACACACATGATCCTCTAAGGATTAATATCCAGGCTAGTTCCCAATTGTGATTAAGGAATCACCTCTATCTTGCAAAATACCTAGAGGGTCTCCCTACATGGAAACGCCTTACAACTTCTAGCTATATTTCTAGAATTACGTACTACCATCCAATAACTTTTCCACAAGAAAATAGTCACTTGCTATAGTTTCTTTTGCTCCCTGTAGTCTGCTTTCTTTCCCAGGAACCCTTTGCCATCTGTATTTCATAACATTCTTGAATGCCACTGCAGATGGAATACCAAATTTCTGTTTCCAAAGAACAGAGGAATCCACCTTAGTAGGCTGCATCTGTCTTGGGTGTCTGCAGAGTCATTGCTGTACAAAATGCTCCAGGACGAGATGAGGGGGATTACCAGATTTGAAGGGTCAAGGTTCTCCTTATTCTTAGCTGCAGCATTTATAAAAGGGCATTCCACAAACTCATAGGCCCGATCTTGGTGGGCAGGCACGGAGTGTGCTTTGTTCTCACAGCTTGGACCAGATGCTGCTGCACTCTCTGGACAGCCTGAAAGAGCCAAGTATTAAAGTACTGTCACCATTAAGACATGAATCAGTGGGGGAGGGAGGGAGGGTCCTCTCTGTTGAGACTTTAAGAGCTGAAGTTCTGATCACCACATGAAAACTAGGTTTTTTTTTCTCTGCTTAAAGCTGCCAAGAACTAATTAGATAATATTCTAAAATCCTAAAGATGATAAGGGTCTATAAATATACTCTCCCTTTGGAAAAAAATGTAACTATTCATTGATTCTGTCATGCACCCAGCAAAAATAAACTAAAAACACGCTGCAGATTCAACAGTAGCTGTTGCCCAGGACATAGTATTAGTAACGGCCCAGAAGGCTCCAACATGGATCAGCAGCTAGGAGCTGACCAAGAAACCTAAATGAGGGCTGGCCACAGTTGATTCTTTGACTTCAGTCATTAGCTCCTGGCAAGGCCAGTCTCAATGTGGTTGCAGCCACCATCCGTTCTTGACATACTTCCTCAAGTACTGGGGACAGGAGCAGAAAATGATCAGGAAACTTCAGAGACTATTGGTGAAAAATTTCAATGTCACTCTGTATTTTGTTCCAAGATTAAAGCAAGCCACAGAAAATTACCGCTCATCTGAGACAGCAAAAGTTTGGCAATAAAAGGCAGACGTTAAAGAAAATGTCCCATGATAGACTCAGATACATAAGGGGGAAGATCTGAGCCTAGTGAATAGAGCAGCATAAGGGGCAGTCAATACACAAGTTCCCAGGACACTGATCCAGGCAAGCCTGGGGACTGAGAAGAAAGTCTAAGCATCCGAAGACTGGACTGGCACTTAAGAGAGCTGTGACCCCAAATGACACGTGTTCTGTCAAGTAATCTGTCCTTGTTTCAGACTCCAACAGGAACTGTAAAAGACATTGAATGCTAGATGTCATTTATAGAAGTTTCTTTTCACTTCCTTCGTTGGCATCTCCTCCCAGACCTTCAATTCCCCAGGACCCCATGCAAAAGGTGAAAATGGACTTACTATACCACCCTCTTTATCACTCAAAGCAACAACCTTTTCAGAGCACTGATCCCAGGTGGGCCTTAGGAGGAAAGCACTGTCACACTTTCACACTATATAACTAATAGACCCTTTCTGGTCTCTTACAAATACCCACATTCTTTACTAACACAAATAAATCAGGTCCACAATCTCTAAAATAAACAGTAAATAAAATAAAATCAGGAAAAGGGTTCCTTGAGGATAAAAGCTCAGAGCGAGAGCATACCTGCTGTAAGTGATGACAATTCTGGAAGGAGAAATATCACAACACTGGATCTGTCCTTGTCCAAGGTCACAGAATTTTCCCCGGCTTTGCTACTTACTAGACAACTTGTAAATAGTTATTCTGAGCTTTAGTTTCTTTGACTATAAAACAGGCAGAAATGAGGCTGGAGAAATGGCTCAGCAGTTAAGAACATTGCTTATTCTTATAGAAGACCCGGGTTCAAATCCCAGCACCCACATGGCAGCTAACAACTGTCTATAACTCCAGTTCCAGGGGATCAGACAGCCTCTTCTGTCTTCTGCGGGCATTGCATGACACGGGTGCACTTACCTACATGCAGGCAATACACACATGCACATAAAATAAAAATAATGAATAAAATATTTTTAAAAAACAGGCAGAAAATCTACCACACAGACTTATGAAGATGAGTCTGCACAGGCTGGAGAGATGGCTCAGCAGTTAAAAACACTGGTTGTTCTTGCAGAAGACAAGGGTTCGAATCCCAGTACGCACATGGCAGCTAACAACTGTCTGTAACTCCAGTCCTGGAGGATCTGACAGCCTTTTCTGTCCTCTGTGGGCACTGTACAACATGGGTGCACTTACCTACATGCAGGCAATACCCGCATACACATAAAATAAAAATAAAAAAATTTTTTTAAAGACGAGTCTGTAAGCTCTACTGAGCAAAGGATTTTGTCTATTTTGTATACTACGATTTCTTGTCAGCGCAGAAACAAATAAAACTCAGTACTGCTTGGCACAGAATGAATGGTAACCTCTTAGAGCGGGAGGGCTAACAGGGGAAGAATGAATAGACCAAAAGCAGGAGCAAGCAGTAAAGCATGCCATATTACCTCTGTCCCTGGTGGCTGACTGAGTGAACCCACACCTCAATCTGAACACTCTAAAAGCAGACACGCACTAATTAAAAGAGACTTTCTTGTTTCCAACTTTGCACTGGAAGAATGGTCTGCCAGTTCATTATGGCTTATTTTGATAGAGGCAAATACTGCAAAAGCTTATTGAGACAGTCGACTAAGTTTTCTCAATGCTGGCATTCCTGCTATTTAGGACCCAAAGAGTCTATATTGGGGGCTGTCCTGTGCATTGTGTCTCTGGTCTCCCCCGACTATATGGCAGGAGTACCCTCTCACTTGCTGACACCTAGAAATATATATCAACCAGCGTACCTGTCCCCTTGAACGATGGCTGTCCCCAATCCACAGCTGAAAGCCACGATGTAGTCACAGCTAAATGTTGGGGAGTCAAGGCTGAGTATGTTTGCATGCCTTAGATAATCGTGACCATCATCCTTTGAAATATCATAGTACACTTAAAAATGACAGGCTGAAACATAAATTTGTAGCCTATGAAACATTCTAGTAAGTGACAAAATTAGGACCAGCTGCAGGGTGCCTTACTTCCAGGTTTACAAGCGTAGTGAAGCAAACTATTCAGCCTCTTCCTTCAGAACCTTTTGAAAATTCTCAGTTGTTTTAATTTTCTAGCAAAGGGGCTACTCACCTGTTCCCTCTCTTCTATGCATTGGGCACCATGAAGGCCGTGAAGCAGGTCGAGGGTCTGAAGCACTGGGGGCCTGAACTGCAGCGGCAGGACTAGATGCTGAGGAACCCATGGTTGGAATCACAGGGATGACTCCCAGTTTTCAACTTCCAACTGCCAAAGCAAAGAGCCAGATTTAAAATGCCCAGGTTTAAGCACTAGCCTACTCCCTTGTTATTCCTAGCCTGGCTCACTGTCCACCTCCTCCTTCTTCCTCATCCCACCGGAAAGTACCAGGCCGGACACTCACTTTCAGACTATTCTAATACACTGCGTCCTTTTGTTTAACACGGTGCTACCTATGGCACTATCGAGGGCCAGGTCTCTGAGACTGAAACGCATAAGGTGAGGCGGTCTATAGAGAAAGCAAGTCACAGAGGCCACTTTAGGCTCAGCAACGGGAGCCCTAGTGATGGTGACACGGGTGGGGGAGGGGAGGCACCCAGAGCCCAGACTCGCCCCGCCAGCCCTGGGACCTCAGCAAGGAGATTGGTAACGCGGGGGTCGGGAAAGGGTATGCTGGACAAAAAGGAATTCAAGGGAGGAAAGAAGGGAAGGTGAAGGGCAAGGCGCCGCCAGTCGTGTGCACCTGTCTCCGAGTGTCCCACCTGCTCCAGTCCCCACACCCCACCCCAGGCGGCTGTAACCAGCACGCCCTGCCGTACATGAGTCTCCCTTCGGATTATTCCGGGTGGCCAGAACCGCCATGAACCACCAAGCCGAACGCGCTCAGCAGAGCCGGGCAGTTGTCGCCTCTTTCCTCCCTCACTCCAGGTCACCGCTAAAAGCTGGGGTCATCGCCGGGTTCCGCGAGCCATTACTTCCTTTTCCGAAGGCGGGCCTTCCGGTGCGCGGAGGCGGGCCGCAGGTGGCAGGAAAGAAACTTCTGTCAGTCAGCGAGAGTGGGCCCCACCCCTTCCGTGCCCAGGCCAATGACCGCTAGGGTACTGTCTCTGGCCCCGCCTCTAGGGACTGGACGCTGTTTTCAACCTGGCAGAACAGGTTAGCATGTTGGTTTTTCCCTAGCACTGAATAACTCGGCTCCACGTGTTTCAGGCGGCTGAAGGGTTGCTTTGAAGGAACTGTCAAGTTGCTGGGTATTTTCAATGGCGTCTGTTTAGGTGTTTGAAAGGTTAATTTTATTTTGTTTAAATAAACGTACTATTTGTGCTTATTTGTGGGATAAAATATTGTTATTTGGTGCATGTAGACAAAGTGTAATGATCAAAGCAAATCAGATCAAATGATTAAAAAATACCAAGTAGGTACTCAGAACTGTGCCTGACTCTGGAAATGCAAAAATAAACCAGACAAGGTTCCGCCTCCAGGGCCTTCTTAACTGACTATTCTAACACAAATTTGGCATTTTCTTCCATTAGGATTGAGGCCACGGATCTGTCTGTCCTGTTAGATATGTGTGGCATTGATAGAAGCCAGATAAATTACATCACATATCTCAAAAATACACCATGAATACACTTGGAAACAGATAAACTTTGATACAAATATGTTCTTGTTAAAGTGTTAACAAAGAAACCTTTGTCTTTCTTGACCACCAGTGGTGGATCTGTGAAGTGACCCACATCCCTCCACAGAGTCCAATCCATCACCCTTGGGGTGCTGAGGCTGTTGTTGGTTGACAGCTCTCAGAGAATCTCAAGAATTGTCCTGTGCCTAAGTAAATCGTCTCACAACAAAATCTCTTCTCTATCTGCATCCTGGGAGTGGTCTCTGTAAGGGTACTGAGATCCTAGCTCCAAATGGAATAATTCAGAAACATCATTTGTTTCACAGTTGCCCAAAGAATCAGGTGAGGATTCCATGGAGACTGTTACAAGTAAACTTCCAGCACTCTGACAGCTGTTTATGAGGATGTTCCATGTGACCATGAAATTATGGCTTTTAAATTTTCATATTATATTCCTATGGTAAGCCAACAGATCAGAGATGGTTATCATAAAAACGATAGTTTACTATTACAGATCGCAAGACAGGAAGTACACACTAAGCCATGGCAGGGGAGCGGCTACGTGAGGAAGCATCAGGGTTGATCACAAGGCAAAAGGGGGTTCTTTGCTCAAGAGCCTTTATTTCATGTCTGGGAAAGCAATGGATGAGACAGGGTCAGCAGGTTTTGGATTGGCTGATTTGGATATTTTCAGCTGGCCCTGGGGCTATTTGTAGTAGTCTAGTGTCTAGATATGGAATGATTGGAACGGGTATATAGTGGTCCAGCGTATGAGAAGCTAGTAAGGAAGGGGTTTTCAATATAGTTATAATAAGCTGTGTAGGAAGGGGAACTGGCTATCCTTTATCCAGGGCCTTGAAACTGCACCAAAATAGCATTTTAAAAAGTGTATCAGCTTACAGTACTTTTCCTTGTGAAGCCAAACTATAACAATCACAAACCATTTAAGAGCATGTTAACTATTTTATTATAGTTAGATTCTTGCAGTTCCTTGTATTTTGTTTTACTGGAAACAAATTATTTTGTTTGGGGCTGGAAAGATGGCTCAGCTGTTAAGAGCTCTGGCTGCTCTTGCAGAGGACCTAGGTTCAGTTCTCAGCACTCACATTGTACCTAACAATCATCTGTTAACTCCAGTTCCAGGAGATCTTTCGCCCTCTTTTGGCCTCCACAGGCATTGCACAACATGGATGAACTTAAAAACACGCAGGCCAACACTCATATGCATAAAATATAAGTAAATCAGAGATCTGCCTTTGTGTGCTCCCTTTCCCAGACCTCCTTGTGTGGACCATCTCTGCCCTGTTTAGGACCCCTGTTGACCTCCAGATCTGGGAGCTTTTTCAGACCTACCTTGATTAATCATCTCTCATGTCTCAGCAGAGAAGCTTCCTTATGCACATACAGAAACTCACGACTGTCCAATGTGCAGAGACTAATAGGCTGTGGAATACTTAACACTGAATAGGATACCTATATCAAACTTCCACCTCCCCAAGCTCAGGGATCAATTGCAGAAGAGGGGGCAGAAAGATTGTAAGAGCCACATAGGAGATGGATGACCACAAGGATACAGTTTTCCAGACAGCTGGTCAGTTACTCATATGAACTCACAGCAAGGGTGACAGCATGACAAATCCCATGCAAGCTCAAGACAGACAAAATCCCAGCATAGACATGAGGAAGTAGGAAAGAAACCTCAACCCTACCTGAGGAACTATTGTCAACTGGTGGCTCCTGGGAAGGGGAGAGTGAGTCTTATTTAAAGGTGAGACTCTTGGTAGGTTAACCAGGCTCCAGTGGATGAAGCCACACTGAATGGCTTTTATGGACCACAAACCTGAGACAGATAGATAGATAGATAGATAGATAGATAGATAGATAGATAGATGTAGTAGAATATCAAAACTTTTTACAAAGTTGATACAAAGCAAGGTGCAGATACAGGAGGGTATTTAAACATGATTAAATTATATTGCATGGAATCCATAAAACTTCAGTAAAAAATTTAAAAAACTAAAAACTGCTAAAACTAAAAACTAAATATTTTTGATCCAAGCACAAAAATAAATAAGTACAATTTTTAAAGATTATTCTGAGAAGACATTCATAGGCTTTGTCAGGCTCCAAAATGGTCTATGGCACATATAAAAGGACAAGGACCTTGCTAATAGGAAAGATAAGAATACAAATAAATAACCGTATTTACATCTCAGAATATGTACATGCTGGGCAAGTGAGAGATCTCAAAGCATAAAGGCACTTGCCACTAACCCTGACTGAGTTCCATCCCCAGGAACTACATGGTGGAAGGAGAGAAACAGCTGCCTTAAGTTATCCTCTGACCACCACATGAGCACTGTGACACATGTACACCCCTATGCACAAATAAATAAATAATTAATAAATAAAATAAGATATGTAAATAAAAAACATGGGAGCTAGAGAGGTGACTCAGTGGTTAACAGTATATGCTGATCTTGCAGAGGACTGAATTCCATCCCCAATACCCATGTTGGAACACTCACAGCTATCTACCTATAACTCCAGTTCCAGGGGATCTGATGCCGTCTTCTGGCCTCTGGGAGCCCCTGCACTCACATACACACACACACACACACACACACACACACACACAGTAAATAAATAAATAAATAAATAAATAAATAGTTTTTCCATTATGTCTATGTTTTTATGTGAGTCAGTATATAGGTATGTACACCTGAGGTCAGTTGCTCACAGAGACCAAAAGAGGGTGTTAGATCCCCTGGGGCTGGTATTATAGGTAGTTGTGAGCTTCCCCATCTGGGTGCTGGGAACCAAACTCAGGTCTTCTGCAAGAACCGTATGCCTTCAACCACTAGGCAATCTCTCCAGCCCTCTTACAATTTTTTTATTTTATTTTTTTATTTTTATTTTATGTGTAAGAGTGTTTTTGCCTGCATGTATGTAAGTGTACCTGTGCCCGTGGAGGCCAGAAGAGAGCATCAGATTGCCTGAAACTGGAACTATGGATGCCTTTTAGCCACTTGTGGGTGCAGGGAACTGAACCTTGGTCCTCACAAGAGCAGTAAGTGCTCTTAACCACTGAACCATCTCTCCAGCTCCATCTCTTACAATTCTTAATTTTCTGCAACTTCCCATTCTCTCTGATAGCTGTTCTTTCATAACGCACAGTACTCTTTGCCATTTCCTTTCCCACAATTCTTTTTTCACAGTTTTCTGCCTCTTACATCATCTTTATTTTCTCCCACAATTCCTTGTCTCAGCTGTATTTCTCAATTCATTCTCATAGTTTCCTGTATTTTTCAATAATTCCCCATAGCTTCCACAATGCTTTCTGCTTTCACTCTCCATTCAGACAGCTCCTCATTTTTCAGATTCCACTTCTTTTTCTCAGTCCCCCAGTGTTCTCAATTCTACATTACCTCTCACAATTCTTTCTTGTGTCACAATACTCCTTTCTCTGCCACAATTCTCTTTTCTCTTAAATTCTGCCTTCTCTCCCACTCAATTCCCCATCTCATTTTCTATGCTCTCCCACAATTACTAATTTTTCTTTGCAGTTTAATAGAAGACTCTGACCTTCCCGAAGCTCCAGATCAGAGGCACTGGGGGATCTTATGCAGGATCATGGTCAGAGCACAGGAAAAAGCTGTGGGCTGGGAGTGAGGACTTGACAAAATTATGCCTCTAAGGAGGAGCAGCTAGCTTTACATGGGATAGAAGCATGACCAAAGGTTAAGAGAGAGAGACGAAGTGTAGGAGCATGCCCCAGTTTCCTCACAGTTCCCTAATATACCACTTGACAAAGAAAATTTTCGTTTTGTATTTGAATATGTTTTTCTCTTACCTACATATAGGTTTACTGAAAATATACTATAATATCTTTATTAAGCTCTTTAATCCTATCAATGATATTCAAAGTGTGTCCTGACAGTGGATACTAGTTTACACATTATGATCATCTAACTCCTGTTGGATGAGGAGTATGCATCTGCAAATAAGGAAAGGTATTATATCTTTCACAAAAAAAAACATTGTTAGGAAACTTATCATCTCAACTAAGGGCCTAGTGATATGGCATAAACTTCTTATCTCAGAGTAGACCGGTAGCTAAGTTCTTTATCTGGCATTTTGGAATCAACGAATCTTGAAAACATCACTTATTCAATATAGCCATGGAAAATGTATAACATACCAGGTATTATGAAAACTACTGGGAATACACAAGTGCTGAGCAAAGTCTTTGGGAATGTATATTTGAGTAACTGAATAGACCAAGTAACTAACAATCCAATACACATAGAGATATATAATTTCAAATCTGCCTAATATACAAGTAGATTCTCCTTGATACCTGTCAAAGGGTGGTCACTAATGTACCTACACTGAGGTCAATTCTGAAAACTGAAGGCTATTTTCAAGTAGATGTCAAGGAGATGCCCAGCTTCTTTTGTTTGGGACTCCATCATGTGTGAGGTTTGATATAAAGCAAAGCCCCGCTTCTCCTTAAGGCAGGCTTTTTCAGTTGCAGGGCATTTTCCTGCTCCAAGATAGGGGCATTTGGCCATTTCCAGAGACATTTTCAGTTGTTGTACTAGTGATAGGGGTTGCTACAAGCGTCAACTGGGAAGAGACCAGGGGTACTGCTGAACATCTCACACACAGGAAAGCTCTTTGAACCAAGAATTATCTGATTTTAAGTGTCTGTTAACTGTGGCCATGCCATTTTGAAAAGTTCCTCTATTTTGCTTAAATAGTACAGTATCCCCAAACCACAGTAATTAGCGTTCCATAACCAAAGTAACTTGTCTTCCTAGATTCTTGCCACAGCCCCCTTGCAGACCTCTGATAATGACGGGCCATAAGAAATGCTTATTGTTGGCTGTGGTGGCATGTGGCTTTAATCTCAGCACGTGGGAGGCAGAGGCAAGTGGATCTCTGTGAACTTGAAGTCAACCTGATCTAGATAGTGAGCACTGTCTTGAAAAAAAGATGTTTATTGGTCACCCAGCAGTCTTTGACTGACTACTCACCGCCCCCCCCCCGTAATGCTCAGCTGTGGGATAAAAAGAATACCTTTTATCCTTCCCTGCCCCTCCTTCTTCCTTATAACTACTCTAGATTGTTAGAAGACAGCAGGCTCTTTTTAAAACTATTTATCAGCTTTATTTTATGTGTATGACTGTATTGCCTGCATGTACATTAAGTGCACGTGCGTCGTGCAATTCCCATGGAAGTCAGAAGAGGGCATCGGATCCCCTAGAACTGGAGTTATGGATGGTTGTTAGGCACCATATGGGTGCTGGGAATGGAACTTGGGTCCTCTGCAAGAGCAGCAAGTACTGGTAACCTCTGAGCCATCTCTCCAGCCCCATGGCTCTAATTCTTAAAGAGACACCCTCTGCAGGTTTTCTCCCCAAATGAAGGCCTGCATTGTGTTAAGTTGCTTTTTCCCTTATCTGTCTTTCCTTCTTACTGACCTTTCGGTGTGAACAGCATCAAAGTGGAGAAATGCTTTCTTTGGAAAACAAGAGCCCAAGCTTGCTCTCTTTGAAACCTAGCAGCTAGAGCATGGACCCCCACCCCCCTGCCCCACCCGCAGTTCTGCAGTTTGGGCAGTGTGTGTGTGTGTGTGTGTGTGTGTGTGTGTGTCTGTGTGTCTGTGTGTCTGTGTGTCTGTGTCTGTGTCTGTGTGTCTGTGTCTGTGTGTCTGCATCTGTGTCTGTGTGTTCTTAATTTAGCTTACTGTCCTCTCTGCTCCAAAGCAACAGTCATCATGAAGCTGAAATGGACAGTAAACACTACTGTAGATTAGTAATGAGATTATTACTATTGAGGCTATGATTAAGTTGATGACCTACTTGTTGCTGCAAGTGGGCTTTTTATGGGTGACTGCATTTAACATGACGGGCTGAAAAACACGGGAGAAGCAGTGGTAAAAGTGGATGTAATAAGCATTGATCTTCAGAGGAGCCTTGTAGAGCAATGGAAGGTCCCCTTGTTCTAAGTGGGGAAAAAAACAGTAAAATCTTGCCTGGACATGTGGACATTTGATCTTCCCTTCTTTGTGGATATAGTTAGTGCTGAATCTGTTTTGTTATTCCTTACTGATGATAAAGAGAATTGAGACAATCTTGGGGTTGTGAAATTTCCCGTGGATATTGTAATTTCCTTTCATTTTTAAAAGACTACACTGTCACAGAGAACCTTACAATATGCTTATTCTTTTGTAGTAGAGAGACATGGTGCTCGACAGTTGTCAGAAATGACAATCTTACTGCAAAATGACAAAGCTAAGGTGAGGTAAATAAGACAAGGAATCAAATAAATAGCTGTTAACTTGCGAACTACATAGGTTTACAGACAAGATGACTTCAGGGTTGAGTACATTGAAGTAAGAATGGTTATCTAGGCAGAAAAAAGCAAAGAACGGTTCAGAACATCATTTCGAATTCAAAAACAGCTGGTTGCTGATAAGGAAATGTAAATTGTCACATATGGTTGGAAGTTAAAGCCACAAGAATGGATGGCATCATCCTTGAAGGCTTTGGTTTTCTTTGCTCTCATTCTATATTTACCAAAGTGCCTCGTGACTTTTGTTTGGTTTCCCTACTAGGAAAAGAATGCATGACTAGCCAGTCTAAATATATTCCTTTCTCTTTGGTGGTTTCATTTCTTATTGTAAGCATTGTGAATTGAATTAATAAATTAGAAAGAAGAGACATGGAAGTGGAAAGAAAATCGAGAAGGTGAAGTATAAGTGGCTATAGAGGAAAGAGGCACGGCTCTTGAGTGGTTTGGACTCACTCTAAAGTGGGATTGAAGAATTAAAGCCACAAAAGACAAGTTGACAAGCCATTCTCTACCACCACCACATGAAATGTGGTTTCCCAAGAAATGCGCTTTGGGGGATATTGAAATTCCTATTTTAAGCCTTAAATCCTAGTAGGTACAGATGTTTGCGATATTATTCTATTTTGCAGCTTCCCTGTGCAATAAAACACAGAGATATACGGGATTTAAGCACAGAGTTATTGGTACAAATATTTGAAAGATGTAACCAATGTAGTAAGTCTCTCTCCTCTCTCACATACATGCATACATATACATATACATGCATACATGCATATACACACATTGCAGAATAGCAATTTAAGGCTTTACATCCAAAATAATATATTCCAAATTACATCATATCAGATGGTTGCAAAAAGTGCCAAGGCATCTTAGATGACCGCCTCTTCTGGAAGCTTTCTGCCAAGTTGCCAGTGCTTCTTTTCTAGATACATCCAAAGCAGATGCTCTTGTGTTATTGGGAAGTGTGGTACATGAGGTTATCTGAGGAATGCTCTCTTGACTCCAGGTCCTAGCTTATCAACTGTTTCAGGGTTCTATAAACTATTTGTCTGCTTACATGCATGTGTACAGGTATGTATTTTTGAAAGGAATTGTAGGGAATTGGCTCAAGTGGTTTCAGGAACTGGCAACACTTGTAGAAGGCAGGCTGGCAGGCAAACATTGCCTGAGCTCGTGCCATGTGCTAGATGTGGTGCCACTCTCTGAGTCCAGGGGATGGGTGGAGGATGATCCTTTCTGCCTCATCAGTAGTTTAGCAAGACAGACAAAACTTGACATACTTTGGTTTATTGTGGTTGATTTATGAAGCTTGGTAGAGTATAAAAAGTGTATTTTGTCATTGTCATTACTCTGAAGTAGATGACTCTGAATTTGCATTTTTATTTTACAGTATTAACCATTGTAATCGAGCAGTTAAGAGGTACTAAGTAGAACTACAGTGCAAGCATCAAAATGGATTGATTTTTCAGAGCTAAAGCAGGGGTAGTGAACAACGCTAGATGCCATAGAATAGCCACTTTCTCCCAGACTTCATTTTGTAAAAACACAAATGGCAGCATTTTACCTTTTGTTTTTTCTCACTTAAAATATCTAGGAGATCTTCCATATTAGTACACACATTGTTCTTTTTCAGTTTTATTTAATCGATGCATATTATGCCAGTATATAGGTTGATACATATTTGCTCTTTTGAAACAGGGTCTCCCTGTAGGCCCAGCTGGCTTGGAACTCTATATAGACCAGGCTGGCCTCCAACTCATTAGAGATTCACCTGCCTCTGCCTCCCAAGTGCTTGGATTAAAGGCATGAGCCACCATGCCAAGCTTAGGTTGATAAAATTTTGTAGCTGGTCTCTTAGTAATGAACTAAGATTGCTTCCAGTACCTTCCTGTTATCAAAAATACTGCAAGAACTAATGTAGTGACAGCATCTCTCACACTGTGTGAGCAAATGTGTGTAATTCCTGGAATCGAAATGATTGGCTCAAGATGAACACATTTTTAAAATATTGGTAGTTATTTCCAGACCTTCATTTCCCTAAAGTATGAGCTAGAACTATTTTCTCACCTTTTCTTTTGGTTTTGTTGAGTTTTTACCTGAGCAATTTTATACTCTTTTCCATTATGACTTTTCTCAGGGTTACTGAGATCTGACTGACAAAACTGAACATATTTGAGGGTGAAATATGATATTTTGTTATCTGTGTACACTGTGAGATCATTACCATGAAAATATAATTAGTATATCCATCATCTCACATAGTTGGTTTTCAAGAAAACAGCATTTTGGGATTAATTATAGTCACCACACTATGCATTTCTGACAGGAGAAAGGCTCTCACTATGTAGCCAATGGGTGACCTGGAAGTCACTATGTACCAGGCTGGCCTTTAGCAGCAATCCTCCTGCCTCAGCCTCTGAGGTTCTGGGATTACAGCATCACCACTCCTGACTACGTATTCATTTTGTAATTGAAGTTTATACCATTTGACTAATATCTCCTCCCTTCCCTCACCCCTTGACTTCAGATTATCACCCTTCCACTCGCTGCTTCCAACAATTTCTCATAGATGTAAATCTTGCAGTATTTTCCCATGCATATTTCAATTAGCATAATGTCCTGAGAATTCATCCATCTTGTCACAAACTGTGGGATTTCCTGTTTTAAATGCCGAACAGTATTCTGCTGTGTACATACACCATAACTTCCTTATGTTTTCTTCTGTCACCGAATACTTGGTCTTCTCTTCTCTATTGTTATTTATTTGAGTTGCCTCCATCTTGTTTTTCATAATGCTTGTACGAATTTATACTCTCTCCAACAGTGCTCCGAGGCTTTTTATTCTATACATACCAATATTTGTCATCTTTTGACTTTTTTTTATTCCCATTTTAACAGGTATTAAGGGAAAGCGTTCTGTAATTTTCACTTACATTTCCCTGATGGTTGATCATGTTGATCATGGGGAGATTAGTATTTTAACAGGGAGAATCACTCTGCCTGGGCAATAAAGTATCGCACGAACCACTGTGCCATATATTATGGCATTGGCCATAATATATTATATATAAATTATACATATAATATATATATATTTGCTTAATAAAAATCTTGACAAACAGGGACTGGAGAGATGGCTCAGCGGTTAAGAGCACTGACTGCTCTTGCAGAGGAAGGGGATTTGATTTCCAGCACCCACATGGTGGCTAACAACCATTCATAACCCCACTTCCAGCTAATCTTACACACCTTTCTGACTTCCACAAGCTTTGTATGACATGGGTGCATGTACACACATGCAGGCAATGCACTCATACACAGAAAATAAAATAATAAATAAAATATTTTTTAAATCTTAGAAAAAATTTAGAAGTCTACTTCAGATATTTGTTAAGGAAGAAAGATGATATTTAACTGTTAGCATGTTTTACAAAATATACAGTCCTTACAAAACATTTTTCTTCGGTTTGTTCATTTCTTTTTAAACTTTTAAATGGTTTTATTGTTTATTTGAGTATTTCATGCAATGTATTTTGACCATATTCAGACCTGCTGCCCCATCTTCACCGCCACCTTACTACCCCTGACTTCTTGGCCTCTATTATTTTTCTTTTCTTAAAGTCCTATTGCATGTAATTTGTGTTTCCAAAAGCTCTTGGGTGTTGGTCTATCCTTTGGACCCTGTTCAACCTACTAGGTATTACACCTTTAAAGAAATATGTCTCTCTCTCTCTCTCTCTCTCTCTCTCTCTCTATCTATCTAGTAGCTATCAATTAGCAATAGTTCCTCAGATAAGGCTGGGACTTCCTGTCCACCTCCTCCATCCAAAGTAGCTCTTTGTCTCTCTGGGGCTTGCCCAGGTCTTCTGCATGCTGCCACAACACTGTGGGTACATGTGTGTAACTGCCCTGTTGTGTACAGACAGCGGTTTCTTTGTATTCATCTACTACCTCTTGCTCTACAATCTTTGTACCCCCTCGTCCACAATGATCGCTGAGCCTTGGGAGGAGAGGGTACGGTATAGGTGTTCCATTCAGGACTGAGCACACCACTCTCCTGCAGTCTCTTATTCTCTGTACACTGACCAGTTGTGTCTCTGCGTTAATCAGCATCTGCTACAAGAAGCTCATCTGGTGAGAGTTGAGGGATGCAATAATCCTCCATTTTCTTATCATATTCTTTTTCTATTTATCCCCTCTTCTCCCCTTTTAGTTCTTTCTCTTTCCTTCCATTATCCTTTCTTTTCTTTACCCTCTATTATGTGTAAGCTATTATGCTAGACACACACGAAGAAAAACCTACCCTGGAACTGGTATTAAGGCCCCCAGATCACTAAAATTTATTATTCTTGAACACAAGAGATTTGATCCAGGTTGTTCTCCAAAGTTGAGCATGGTATTCCGTGCCTGTACTCCTAGGCAGTCGGAAGGCTGAGGAAGGAGGAAAGCTTGACCCCAGGAGTCTGAGACCAACCTGCACAATGCAGTGAGATTCCATCTTGAGAAAAACAGCAAAAATTGATCTCCAAAGTGGATGGGAGTGGGTAGCCACAGAAGAAGAATGTTGTAGTAGGAAACGGGCCCAAATTAGAATAAGGGAAGGTGAAAGACATCTACTTCCACCCAGGATTAAGCACTGGCCAGAATGTTTAGAGTGTAGGAGTTTAAAGCTTGATTGGTGTTATTTAAAGGACTGCAAGTCTGGTCTTTAAAGGGGGTGTTGGAGCATAGCACAGCAGGTGGTGAACCAAAGGGATTTACGATATCAGAAATATAACTTTAATACCAACTCCATTGTGGTCAGGAAGGCAAGGACTTTAAGATTTTGAGTTGAAGATAAGCCTTTTATTCTGGACCAGCTTTCTTAAATTCCATCTCTTTGTCTTCTAAAAAGTATCAGAATAGAAAAATCATTGATTGTATTTACCATGAATTTGTGACCTTCTTATGCCATAACAATGTTTTCATGGTAGTCTGTATGCAAATATGCTCTCACTCAACAGACAACTCATGCTTTACATTTTTGAAGTCGTACACGGTGTGCATTTTGTCTTCCAAAAAGATACCGAATAGCTGTGGCATGTTGAGTTTACATCTCTCTTCTATAACACTTGGCTTTCGAAGTTCTCTTGATGCTACTTGTGATAGTCTTATGCATTAAGAGATTTGGTACTGGTTTTTCAAAACTTCTCTGAGGCCAGAGTCTCAGCATGGAAACCAAATTCAAAATCTCTTTCACACTGAGAACCATGAAAGTAGATACTAAGTCGTATGCACATGTGATCCATCTGCTATTCGTTTCATGTTACTAACAGGTTTTTGTGCAAACATTTCATTATGTCAAGTGTGAGAATTAAAAAGAAAAAAGGAAAAGGACAACTTGAAGGTGAGGGAGAAGCGTAACTTAAATTTAAGGAGTAAGAAAATCCCCCCAAAAGATATCTAAGAAATTGCCACTGGGGGGCGATGGGAGTTCAGAAACTGCTCTGCTAATCCAGAGGCTGCTCAGCCCTTTAGCTGGTTTATTTATACAAAGTTGGAATTTGGACGTGTGAACCACCAAGCTCACGGAAATTCCTGGGTGAAGAACACAGTCCTGAGAGAGGGGAAAAGAAACGTCCCAGGGCTAGAATTAGCACCTTGGCAGACCACCTCCAGCACAAAGAGCTTTGCCTTCCTTTAGCGTCTTAAGAATTTACATCAATTCCCTTCAGTCTGAAACAGGGGAAGCCAAGTTAAACTGTAAAGAAGTAAGACAATACAGACGGGTGTTTATTTACAATCACCTGAAGGCACTGTGAGCGCAGTTTAAACAGCATTGAGACATCTCTCAGCCACTTGGCTCACAACTCTGACTGGTGTGGGTGGGTATCTCCTTTTGGGAATGGATTGAAGTGGCAGAGTTTCTCTTAAGGGATTCTGAACGATAGTTAACACTTCAAGAGGCAATTTAAAAATCTAATGAGGGGAATCTAAACAAGTTCAGAAAAATAGCCTGTGGAAAATAAAGAAAAAACATCGGGCTGGTAAGATGGCTCAGCCGTTAAAGGCACTTGTTGCCTTATGATCTGAGTTCAATTCCCACTACTTACATGGTAGAGGGAGAGAACTGACTCCCACAAGTTGTACTGTGGCCTCCATGACACCCACATATGTACACATACACACATAAAAGATTTAAGTATGTATATTTACTATAGGAAGAATTTTGCAGCTACTTGATATGATGCTGTGGACTTAGTTTTCACCTCTGGATTTCCTCAGTGATGTTTGGAACTGGTATCTGAATTGAAGTCTAGTCCTGGCGCCAGAATTTGGCCAGCACACTCCATAAGGCATTATCAGGGTTGAAAGGTCAGTCATTAATCCTACTTGATTTTCTTAAGCTTTTCATGAATGAAGTATCATCAACACAAGGATTTGTCCTGCTTTCACTCCAAGAAGGAATAAAAGATGGGGAGATGTGGAATAAGGTCCAGAATGTACTTTTGTGCCTAAGGAAAGGCATACACAGATTGAAGAGAACTTGGTGCACCCCATGCATCCCCGGCTCTCCATTTCTAAAGTCCCCCAACTTGATATGGGGATGAACTAGGGATGCAAAGATTACAGCTAGGATGAGGGCCCATGGAGCCCATGCTTAGTACTTTGCTATGTGGAAGTTTCTGATGCATTTTTCTAAGGGATACTCAGATAACTTCTGTATGTCATATAAGTGAGTACAATTTGGATTTTGAGTGAGGAATCCAGCTTGAGTCCTTTAAAAAGACAAAAGGTGGGCGACTGTGACCAGTGATAGTCATGTATATAGAGATTAGAAATGCATGTGAAAACGTCTCAATGTCAATTGCTTTGGAATGAATTCTTCTGTATGAAAAAAAAAAATT